>NW_016807278.1:1980725-2011069 GCF_001698545.2 Rhinopithecus bieti
GTTAAGATCCATACCATGTCCCCCGTTTTCCCCCACCCCCACCCCCACCCCCACTCTGTTTTCCTCCTCTTGTGTAGAAACAGATTCTTTCCTTACCTGATGGGAGTCCAGGGTGCATCCTGTGGAAAAACAGGAGCAAGATATAGAAGGTAAAAGCCAGGCAACCAAAGATCACGCCACAGACCAGGAAACTATAGCTGCCCTGAGCCTGGAATATCTGCCAAAGGGGAAAACACAAAGAGACAGACCATTAAAACTTCATGTGGAAGGTGTATTGGAGGAAGCAGCCTTCTCCATCCTTGGCTGGTTTTTCAGTCAAGTTGAGGCCCGTCACACTAAGAGATGGAATCACAGGGAGGAGGGAGACCTTGGCCTTGTTTCAAGTTGATGTGTCTGGAGAAGGCAGAAGTCTTGCTCAAAGGCAGGGGCTGGACCTGGTGACCCCCTGCAGTCCCTTGCAGCTCTGTGGTCTGGAACCTTCTGACAATCTCTATCATCACTGAAATTCCAGTCATACTAGGTACTTCTATACCCATAAGCCCTAACCAGAACTTTGCAAAGGATATATATTGTTTTAATCTTTTAATATGAGAATTTAAAACATGTTAAAGTAGTATATGGAGCTCCAACGAACCCATCACTCAACTTCAGCCGTCAGCACCAGTTTCCTCTGTGGCCTTGTGCTTCTTTTCTGCACTAGGTTACACTAAAGCAAGTCCCAGACATCATGTCATTTCAATGAGGTGGGTATGGTGAGATGTAGCTCTTTCCCTCCAGCAGAGCAAAAGAGGAGGAAAGGAGAATTGAGTCATGATGAGGGAGATTTTGGAGGCTGAAAGATCTAGATGTGAGGTCCTCTCTGTCAGTTACTGGAAGTGTGATTCACCTCGGGCAAGTTGCTAAATTCATCTGAGTTTCCGTATCCTCTGTTGTAAAAAGGGGAATAATATCTACATTATAGTATTCAATAAAAAGTAGATGTTAGGTTTTATTTTTTTTTATCCTGGTGAATAAATGAAACATGGGTAGATCTGAAGAGAACTGGAAGAGTTGGCCCTGTCGGTCAGGGCCAGAGTTGGGCAGGAAGCTGGGCCCTCTGCAGTGCAGCCAGGGGCTGTGAGAGGTGGGGTAGGGAGTGGTGGGTTCCAAAGGGACGGAAAAAGAACTCTGACTGCAGTTCCAACCCATCTCAGGCTCTGAGAGCTAAATAGCATTCCCACGGGCCCCCTCTGGACCCGCTCCCAGACATGGCTTGTGTTTGCTTTGGACTTTTCCATGCATCCGTTCACATCTCCAGATCCCACATATGGAGACTCAGCTCTCAGGGCTGGCTTGGAAACGGAAACAGGTAACACCGGCACAGGTGGCCCTGCTGGCTTTGCAGGAGACTCAGGAAAGGGACAGTTTGAGTTCAGAAGGCAGCTATTTGCATCTTCTCACTGTCAGAGGAGTGCTCCCCAAATGCTCCCCTCGCCCTTAAAGGTCCCCACATACCGAACCAACCAGCATCTGCAGCACCATCTCGCCAACTCCTGCCCCTGTCACCAGCACTGTGGTTGCACAGCCTAACAAAAAGAGAAGGTTTGGTTTGGTAAAGGCAAGTTAAGGAGACAGAAGTCAGTGTTACAATCCAGGTTGTTGGCCAGGCGCAGTGGCGTATGCATTTTGGGAGGCACATCCCAGCACTTTAGGAGTCAGAAGTGAGAGGATTTTTTGAGGCCAGGAGTTCAAGGCCAGTCTGAGCAACATCACAAGACTTGGTCTCTACAAAAAGTAAAATTTTAAAAAATTGGCCAGGAATGGTGGTGTGCACCTGTAGTCCCAGCTACTTGGGAGGCTATGGGGGGAGGATCCCTTGAGCCCATGAGTTGGAGGCTGCAGTGAGCCATGATCGCACCACTGCACTCCAGCCTGGGTGACAGAGTGAGACCCTGTCAAAAATGGGGAAAAAAAAGCAAACTTAGGTTGCTTCTGGGAAACCTCTGGAAGATGGCATGGTGGAAAGGACTACCTTGGATTTCTCAGACGTGAGCCTGTAACTTTGCTTTGGGAATGCCGAGGTCTTACTGTCATCTTGTCCCTTCCTTGCTCTGAAACCTTCAATTGCTCATCACTATCTCAGGGTAAATCCCATCTTGCTTAGCCCTGGCATTCAGCACCATTCCCATTCTGACTGCTACCTACCTTTCTAGAAAAATTTCTTGATATCCTGAGACTAGCCCTCTGGTGCAGGCAGACTAGTGTCTTCGCTGTCCTGGCATTGCACTGACCAGCCATACGCTTTGATGAGTCTGGCAGCATGGCGCAGACCTTCAGAGCCCAAGCTTCAGAGTCAGACTTGGGTTCCAAGCCCAGGTTATCACCTACTATCCATGTGACCTTAAACAAGTTCTCTAACTTCTCTAGGCCTTGGTTTCCTTCTCGGTAAGATGGGCTTCACACATCCTTCACAGAGTTACTGTGTGGGTAACTCTGATGTAAGACATGCCAAGAGCCCGGCATAGGACTGGCACACAGTCAACTCAAAACCAGCCCAACTCTCTGCCCAAGCCCTTCAGCACTGCCTTCAGGATGAAGGCCAAGGGCTTTCATGTGGTTGCAGGGCCCTTTAGACTCTGCCCCTGCTGACGGCTCAGGCTTCTCTCTGCCCCTGCAACCCCCATACTCTCACCTCCAGTCCAACACACACCTTTACTCCCCACTGAATATTCCTCCTCCTCCTCTTTTCTGGTAAATTATCATTCACCTTTTTTTTTTTTTGAGACAGAGTCTTGCTCTGTCACCCAGGCTGGAGTCTAGTGCCTTAGCCTCCCAAGAAGCTGGGATTATAGGCATGCACCAGCATACCTGGCTAAGTTTTGTATTTTTAGTAGAGATGGGGTTCCATCATGTTGGCCAGCTGGTTCCCATTCATCTTTTAGGTCCTAGTTTTGACTTCCATCAGTAATGTTCCTCCATGGTCCCCAAGCCTGGATGGGTTGCTTCTCTGTGCTGTGCTATCACCCTGCACCTGCTCTCACCACACTGTGTTGACCAGCCAGCCCTCCCCACAAGGCTGGAAGTCCAGGAGAGGATGGCCATGCCTTGTCATATAGATCACTGGCATCAACCAGTGCTTGTTAGTAGCACAGCAGCTAACACATAGTAGATGCTACTTTTTTTTTTTTAATGAAATGGTTGTCATCATTGTCTACTCTGGACTTCATGTTCCTTCTAGCTCGTTCAGTCTCACTTATGTTCAGACTTGTATCTGTGCCTTTGCTCTCAATTCTGTTCACTGCCCCACCCTGCCCAGGAATGCCTTTCCATTTTCCTCTCTGCTTTTCTAGATTCTGGGCCAGCTCACATCCCATCCCCTCTATGAAGCTACTTTTATTTAAATCAGCACTGCCCCCTCACTCCCTTCCCTGAATTCCAGTAGCACCCAACTGTCTGTTCCACTCATTTGTTTAAGAAACTGAGGACCACTGGGTTCTGTGCTAACCACTGAGGATGCTCAGGTGAATACTAAGAGTTAACAAGACACTGAGTGCCTGTGAGCCAGCTTTGATGCTAAGTCAAAAGCTTTACATTTTTTCTGATTCACAAAACAATCATAAAAGGCAGGTATTTGCATCCTTATTTTACAGATGAGAAAACTGAGGCTCAGAGAGGGGAAGGAAGTGAAACTGCACAAGGTCGTAAAGCTAGTAACTCTGGAGGCAGGACTGCCAGGTGTGCTGTTGCCTGCACAGCCCATGCTCTTACCCTTGTCCCTTGCTGGGGTCATGTTGTCTAGGAGAAGAAGCAGATAACACGGGTACAAAAGTCTTGAGATGGGTCAAACATGAGAGACAGGGGCAACGTCAAAGGGCACAAAGGGGAGGCACACCTTTCCAGTGGGGATCAGAGGAGCTTCCTGGAGGGGATGCTTCCTGGAGTTGGATCTGGAAGGAAGAGCAGGCAGATGAAGGGGCGAGATGGAGCGGGGAGGACGTTCCAGGCAGAGGGTTCACCACGTGCCAAAGCAGGCAGGTACGAACAGCTTTTGTGCTGTCAGGGAATAGCGTGTAATTCGTGGCTAGGATGCAGGCTTTGAGGGGAAGCAGGGAGAGAGAAGGTTGGAGAGAAAGACGCTCCATAGGTAGATCTGGAGGTTGTGATCAGCTGTTTTCTGGGTTTTTTGGGGTACACGTCACATATTTGCATATCATCCTTGAACAGGGACCATGCTAATCATCTCTGTGTTGGTCCAAGTTTAGTACATGTGCTGCTGAAGTAAGCGCAGCCCTGTTTTACCGTGTGGAGGGTGGCTTAGTACATGGTCCTCACCTCTGGCTGCACATTAGAATCACCCAGCAGCTCCGGGCCAGTTGCATCAGACTCAGAGGTAAGGCCCAGTCACTGGGTTTTGGTACCAGAGCTCCAGGTGATTTTAACGTTCAGCCAGCTGGGTTAGATGGAGGCAAGAATGAAGACAAGGAGACAAGTCAAGACCCATCAAAGAAGGGATGGAGGTGATTAGAACTTGGAAAAAGCTGGGTACCATTAACTAGTCCAAGCAGGTCAATGAAGATAAAGACCTTAAATTAGGCAGGGACAGTAAGAAATGAAGAGAATGGATTTGAGTGATTATTTGCAGGCAGAATCAGTCAATATCACTTTTTTTTTTTTTTTTTTTGAGACGGAATCTTGCTCTGTCATCCAGGCTGGAGTGCAATCTCAGCTCACTGCAACCTCCGCTTCCCGGGTTCAAGCGATTCTCCTGCCTCAGCCTCCCAAGTAGCTGGGATTACAGGTGCCCGCCACCACACCTAACTAATATTTGTATTTTTAGTAGAGATGGGGTTTCACCATGTTGGCCAGGCTGGTCCCAAATTCCTGACTTCAAGTGACCCACATGCCTCAGCCTCCCAAAGTGCTGGGATTACAGGTGTGAGCCACCGCACCCAGCCTCATTTATCATTATTAAGCTCTAACATTTGTTGATCACCTAAAACTCTTGAGTTATGCTGTGTGACATGTGATAGCTACCTTATTTCATTACTTCATTTATTCCCTTGAGGTTTGGAGACTGATGGGCGAGGGAGGAGTCTGAGGGCTCCTGGGCCCTCGCCCGTGGGAGCTGGGTGCGTGGCTGTCCTGTTGTTAGGACAAGCGGCAGGGAGAGGCTGTGTTTCCTTGGCCATGTCCCGTAGGGCCCAGCATGATGTCCTGAGTAGCAGAAAGATGGGTGAGTGATGGGCTGCCTGGATGATGACTGGCTCATGCATTTTCTGCCCTCAGTTTTCACCATGGCCAGGATCTCTTCAGAGTCATGATGCAATGGAATTTATACCAGGTGTGCCCTGATTTGGGGGTGTTTCTCAGATGATGTATAGTACCCCCACTCAGAGGAGCCAGAAGCCAAAGAAACTCAGATGCACTTGAATCTCTAATTCACTCTCTCACAGGAATTATCTTCTAAACTACAAATTAAACAGCGCAGAGAATGGTCTCACAAGCTCAGAAGGGATCTGGGAGGAAATGAACTGCTAAGAGGGTTATTTTCAGTTACTTTCACTTACTGCTTTAAACTATGCTTCTGTTGTTTGAGGTTTTTGCAGTGAGCACATACGACTTATATAATAAGAAAAAAATTCCATTTTGAAAACAAAACAAAAAGTGTGCAGCTTTATCATAGAAAAGATTTTATTCCTAACGACTGATGGTGATGTTACGTGCTAAAATTATCTGGGGCTTATCCTTCGATTTCAAGGATCCAGGCTGTGGATGACAGCTGGGTGCAGCTCTAACTGCCCTGACTCTCCCTGTACACCAACTTCCCCCACTCCTCTCTAAAGAAATCGCTCATCATTTTTTTATTTTTTTATTTTTTTTTTTGAGACAGAGTCTCGCTCTGTCGCCCAGGCTGGACTGCAGTGGCAGTCTCAGCTCACTGCAACCTCCGCCTCCCGGGTTCACACCATTCTCCTGCCTCAGCCTCCGAAGTAGCTGGAACTGCAGGTACCCACCACCACGCCCGGCTAATTTTTTTGTATTTTTAGTAGAGACGGGGTTTCACCGTGTTAGCCAGGATGGTCTCGATCTCCTGACCTGGTGATCCGCACGCCTTGGCCTCCCAAAGTGCTGGAATTACAGGCGTGAGTCACCGCGCCCGGCCAGAAATTGCTCATCTTAAGCAATTTAAGGTTTTCCAGCCTCTGGTGCGTCTCTGGTGATGTTCAAAACATAATTATTTTTAATTAACTCATTAAAAAAGAGATCTTTGCTATAGGCACTTGGGAGGCTAGGGAAAGGGGAGGGAGATTAGTAGAGAGAATTCGAGATTTCTGACATCAAAGAGGCCGTGTCACTCCTGAAACCAGATGTGCAGTCAGTGTTCTAATCCTCTATGTTTTTAACAACATCCACCACAGCCACGAGGCAGGCACGTACTGTTACTGAAAATTAGGTTACAAAATGCCTTTCCTATGCCCTAACTTCTCCTGTGCATCTTTGCTTCTCTTTGAACTTGGCACTTCCAGCACATGCATATCGCACAAAATGTCAGCTGCAGGTCAGCAGACGTTACAATGGGCACAAAGCAGATAGAAAAAGAAGCTTAACTGCTCTCTGTGACTTGCAATCCTACCATTACGGGGATCATTTTGAATGGAGGGAGCCCAGCGGGTCAGAATGACCCCCGTTGTGAGCCTGCTCCCGCCAGTCAGGAGCGGGGCATTCATTTCTCCAGGGAGCTAGGGCAGCGTTCTCGCTGGGAGATGGTGCTGGCCTAGAAGAGCACACAGAGGGCGCAGAGCGAGGCGGCAGCGCCCAGCTAGAGCGCGCCTCTTGGCTCGGGCCCGGCCCTCACCTTTGTACTGCAGCGAGTCCTCGGTGTAGGCCAGCATGCTGGGGAAGGTGCTGCTGAGAAACAGGCCCAGACTTGCCGTCCCCACGAACAGGAAGACGACGTTGTAGGAGAAAATAAGCAGCACCAGGAACGTCACCACCACGCCGACCTGTCGCGGCAGAGGTGGAGGCGGTTAGGAATTGCGAAAAGCTGAGCATCCGTGCTGAGGAACCGCCAGGAGTCAGCGTCTCCTGACTCGGCGTTTCCTCTCTGGCCCCAGGAGCCCAGCTGTGTCACCCGCGCGCCACCCCGTGGACCAGGCGGGAACCGCAGTGTTCCCGGGACCGTTCTGATATCCAGAAGGAAGCGTGGAAAGGAGACTCCGCCTAGCCATCTCCCCACCTAGCCATCTCCCCACCTAGACATCTCCCCACCTAGACATCTCCCCTAATAGCTACGGCACACCCTGCGTAAGCGTTTGGCGACTGAGGACTACCTGTCCCCAAGGTCTCATCTGTAACCACTGGAACTCTACCCAAGCCAGTTTCATCAGCTCTCTCTGCCCTGCCAGCCCTGGGGGTAGGAGAGTCCTCTGTTTCTTTGTGAGAAGCTGCTTCTCTTCTGAAAGCCAACAGTGCACAGACAGGAAGCCATCAGATAGCAGGGAAAGAGGGATGGTGGCAGCAGGATCCCTGGGAATCCTAGCCAGCCTCCCAGGGAGAGGGTCAGTGGCTCAGCTTGGCACCCTCAGATTTGACTCAGATTCCCATGGGCAGATGCTAACCTATGGTTGGAGACCCAGAAATCTTTTTTCTTTTCTTTTTTTTTTTTTAGAGAGAGAGGGTCTCACTCTGTTGCCCAGGTTGGAGTACAGTGGTGCCATCTCAGCTCACTGCAGCCTCGACCTACAGGGCTCAAGCGTTCCTCCCACCTCAGCCTCCTGAGTAGCTGAGACTACAGGCACGTGCCACCAGGCCTGCTAATTTTCCATATTTTTAGTAGAGAAAGGATTTTGCCATGTTGCCCAGGCTGGTCTTGAACTCCTGGGCTCAAGCAATCCATCTGCTTCAGCTTCCCAAAGTGTTGGGATTACAGGCATGAGCCCCCATGCCCGGCCAAATCTTTCTAGTTCAGTCAAGGTCTCTGTCACTCAGGCATATTTTTGTTAATATAACCATATTTCTAAGTTCTTTAAACACGTTTTTATGTCTGCATTGAGTCACTTCTATGCAAGATGTATCCGGGAATAAACCCAGGCAGCACAATATTTGGGGTCAGAAGACCCAGGTGGAAGTCCCAATGGTGTTTTTTACCGGCTGTGGAACCCGGAAGTAGTTGATTGCTCTGATTCTTAACTTCCTAATCTGCAAAATAGGAATAGTTACAAAAGCCACACTAAAGAGTGGTGGTGAAATAATATAAATGAAGGGGCTCTGTACACTGTGGTGCATCAGACAAATATGAGTCCTAGTGTTTCTCTGTGGGCTTTTCTTAGACATCTCAGGAAATAAGGATCTGTAGCAGTCTATGGCTTTGAGGTAAAATCTCCTGGATGAGGACATCTGTTTCTTTAAAAGTAAGTACGGACTATAGAGCTAGGCAAGAAATCTCATCCAGCTCCCAACCCCTCCAGTTCTGGGCATGCAGAAAGGAAAAGACTTTCGGAGAGTTGGGAGCCGATCCTGGGAGAGTTACTCCAATTGGAAAATCAAAGGCGGTGCTCCTAATCCTTGAGGCCTTTATGCTCCTCTAGCAGTCCTTCAGTCTCTGCCACAGGATCTGTTAGGTGGAAGGTGTTCTCGAGGCTCAGAGGCCTTACCCAGACAGACTTCCTGCCCTGGGGAGGGATCAACCACAAAACAGTGGCTGAAAGAGAGAAACACCTTCCCTTCACAATGGAAATGGAAAGACAAAAGACTTCTTTCATGCAGTAAAAATATGAAAGTAATAGCCTATCTGTGGTTCCAAAGGTCATGTCTTTCTTTGGCATGGAACATGGTCCTTGAGATCCATTTGTTCTTGCTACCCCCTCTGCTCACTCTCTTAATGTTGAGGTGGCCCAGGATTCTGTTCTGGCTCTTCCATATCCGCAGTGCTCTGCTCCACGTTTCACCTGCCTCTATAGCAGGCGTCCTTACATCTATCCCTCTAGCCATGAGCTGTGTGCAGGACTCCGGACTTGTACCTAAAGCTGCCCCTTAGATATAGTCAGTCCCTGGATGACTAACCATGTGGCCCAAACTGGACTTTTAATTTCCTCTGCCAATCCTGTGAGAGCATCCCAGTCATGCAGTTGCTCAAGTCCTGTGTCTAAGGTCCTTGATTCCTCCCACACCTGGGTCAGCAGCAAGTCCTGTCCATACCACCTCAAAAAACATGTTCAATCTTTGCACCGCTCTGGATCTGTCCAGACTACCCCCAACCCAACCGCCTCCCTCTTGTGCCTGGACTACAATAACAGACAGTGCATGCTTGACTCTTGCCAGCTACAGTCTGTTCTTCCACGTAGAGCACACTTTTAAAATGCAGTGCAAGAGGCTGGAGATGGTGGTTCCTGTCTACTTCTACTACTTTGGTCGGCTGAGGCAGGAAGGATCGCTTGAGCCCAGGCGTTCGAGACCAGCCTGGGCCACATAGTGAGACCCTGTCTCTATAAAAAATAAATAAATAAATTTTAAAAACGCAATGCAAGCTATGTTAGAAGGAAATGTGAAATATCATGGGATGCTTGTATAAATGCCGTTTACTTCATAGCATGAATAAATGTATCTGTGAGATGCAAAAAAATAAAAAGAAAATGCAATACAGACCTTTTTAAAACCTTCTATTGGCTTCCTGCCCACTTAGAATGAAATTCAAAGCCCGGCTTACAAAACTCTGAGGATGTAGCCCCTGTCTACTTCCCCATCCTCATCTCTTTCTGCTCCCCATGCCCCACCCTGCCTACCATGCTCCCCCGAAGTTAGCCTCCTACCCCCTAACCCAGGCCTTTGAACATGGGCCTTTGAACCTCAGCCAGGCCTGCTCACCTCCTGCCTTCAGGGGCTGGCCCCTTCCTGATATTCAGTGTTCAACTTAGGAGCCTGGGACAGATGCCGGGGTTTGGAAGCCACCACTCCTGCTCCTCTTCCTCCACCTGGCTATCCCATGTACAAACTACATGCATTTCCAGCCAAGCCTCAAAGACTGTCACCTTGAAAATCCCCAGATTTGGGGAAATTTTAAAGACACCCAAGTCTTATTTTAGCCTTGGTGATAGAAGACTAAATACAACCAGGGCGAACTATCAGCTCCACCAACTCTCTTCCCACGCGGTGTGGCCCCTGCCTCAGCCAGTGACTCAGTCTGGCACTGAGCCTGCATCCCCACTGCCTACACCCCCTCACCCTCCATCTGTGCCAGGGCACACTGCCCTCCTCTGGCCGGCCATAAGTTCTCTGAAAGTAAGAACCTTGTCTTCCAGAATTTGGCGGCCTGCAGTTTGCAGCGAGGCTTTGCACACAGCACAAACATACTAAGTCAGGAAGTAGCTGTTGAGCTCCAGGAGAACGCTAAGAACAGGTGGCCATTAATTTAACCTAGAGAGGAATACTCAGAAATAGTCACAGTGAATATGACACAGGCACTTCACATCTACACAGGAGAGGCTTGCTCAGGGCCACTCAGCTGCAGTTCCCAAACAGGGTGCCCACAAAAGCGCCTGGAAAGCTTCCAAAACAAGCCAGAGGCCCAGGCTCCTCTCCACACCTCCTAAATTAGAATCTCTGGGGTACAGGGTCCATGATCCTATTTTCTCTTTTTTTTTTGAGATGAAGTCTCGCTCTGTTACCAGGCTGGAGTGCAGTGGCGCCATCTCGGCTCACTGCAACCTCCACCTGCTGGGTTCAAGCGATTCTCCTACCTCAGCCTCCTGAGTAGCTGGGATTATAGGCACGTGCCACCACCCCTGGCTAATTTTTGTATGTTTAGTAGAGATGGGGTATCACCATGTTGGTCAGGCTGGTCTTGAACTCCTGACCTCGTGATCTGCCCGCTTCAACCTCCCAAAGTTCTGGGATTACAGGTGTGAGCCACTGCGCCTGGCCTTTTCATGATCCTATTTTCAAAAAGCAGTTCCAGTGGATCTAATGTATTTGGGAGTCACTTGTTCTAGGACAGTGTTTTCCTAAGCTTGCTGGATGATGTGATTCCCGTGAGGCATTTGTTTAATATATAGATTGCTATGCCTTCTCCGGGACATTCGGATTCACTCAGTCTGGGTTGGGCCCAGGAACCTGATTTCCCTTTTTAAAACCCAGCACCCCAGGTGAGTATCTATGGGCAATGCCTAACACATGTGGATGCTTCAGACCTTTATTTTTCCCAAACCCAGATTTCCCCCACTCTCCTCTGTCTTAGCAATTGGCCTTGTGTCTGACCTAGACAAGGAAGCCAGGACTGGCCACCATATCTGTGCCCTTCTTCTTCTGGAACCTTTCCCCTTTGACATCGTTTTGCCCCAGCTCCATGGACAGGGACCTTCCTCCTTGCTGAGCTTAGCGCTTCCTCCACTCCCACTCTCCATCCCACCTCCCCTCTGTCAGGGCCCTCCTCATTCAGTTACTCTCCCACAATGGTATTTTCACAGACTCCTCTTCCTAATAGGTGTCCTCCCTTCATCCTCTACTATAAACAGGCCCATGCCACCCCGAGTCCTGCAGAACACAACTCCCTTCAACTCAAAAATATTGACAAAGAGAAATGCAAATTCCTCCACTGCTCATCTCCCTCTCACCCTCAACCTCCTGAGTTTGGGTTTACCCACCCACCTCCCATCTACATTGAACTGAAATTTCTTTCTTGAGGGTCAAGTGGCACAAGGTCAAATCCAAAGGCCTTTCTCAGGGATCATGATCTTTGTTTCTGAAACTGCAACATTATGTCCAAACCCCCTCTCTGCTAGAAATTCAACCAAGGAAATGCTTTCTTTCCTGGGCTTAGTACCCTCATTGGGCTACTTGGAAAGGTAGTGAGTTGCAGTTACTAGAGGTGTTTAAGCAGACAGCGGACCCCTTGGAAGGGATGTTACAGAGGTGGCTCAAGCCTGATGGGCGGTTGGACTAGACTATTTGGCAGGAGTCTGTAATGTGGACCCCTGTGTCATGGATGGTGATGTGGATGGACACCAAGGCAAGAGTCTTAACCCACTGCTCAGGCCCAGACCTCCTGCCTCCCAGGCAGATCGGTTCCTTGAAGGCCATCCTCCATGCCCTTCTGCCTACTTAAGAATCACCTAGGGCTGGGTAGAGTGGCTTACTCCTGTAATCCCAGCACTTTGGGAGGCCAAGGCGGGTGGATCACTTGAGAGGTCAGGAGTTCAAGACCAGTCTGGCCAACATGGTGAAACCCCATCACCACTAAAAATACAAAAATTAGCCAGGCATGGTGGTAGGCTCCTGTAATCCCAGCTACTTGGGAGGCTGAGGCAGGAGAATCACTTGAACCTGGGAGACAGAGGTTGCAGTGAGCTGAGATTACACCACTGAGCTCTAGCCTGGGTGACAAAGTGAGACCCTATCTCAAAAAAAAAAAAAAAAAAAAAAAAAAAAAAAAAAAAAAACAAAAAAAAAAAATCCCCTAGGAGAGCTACAGAATGCAAATCCCCAGGCCCCAGCCCAGAGGTGGTGACTCCGAAGGCTGCAGGATCCCTGGCCTCCACAGCTTTCCACTGACTGGAGGGCTCTGAGCAGCTGGGCACCAAGGTAAACCCAGGAGGACCAGGGCCAGCACTGGCTTTCCTCATCCTCGCGGCCGGTTGTCGGCTGGGAGGGGCTCCGCACACTGCAGCCAGCACCTCCTACAGACCTTTCCTTTTATGTTTTAATGGTATAAGATCAGAGGCCCAGAGAGGGGAAGAGACTTTTCATGGTCACACAGGTAGGCTCCACCTCCTAGGCTCCCACCCCTTCCTGGTCATCCTCTCTCTCCTGTCTTCCCTCTACTCCTGAGTTCCCATCCTGCTGGCAGAGTGCAGGCCTCCGGTAGGGCCAGGAGGGGAAGGCTTCTCCCAGGAGGGGAAGTGAGAGGAGGCTATTCAGCTGCTTACCACGTTGATGAAAACCATGGTGGCCGGCTTCATTCTTGAGGAGATGGGAATGGAGAGGAGCCGGCCCAGTGTGATGAAGCCCCAGAAGAGGCTGGGGAGGTAGCCGGCCACCTTGTGTCCCACAGACAGGGGCTTCTCCACGGCATAGCTGTACACGAAGGCAGAATAGGCACCCTGTGGAGAGACCGGGTGCCGCTGAGCCCACCTGCAGCCCAGCCAGACAACGACTCTCACAAAGGGAGCCCAGGCTGGGCAGGTGTGGTGAGGGCAGAAGGAGGACTGCCTGTTCCCGCTCCCAGAGGCTCAGCCAGTGCTGGGCTTTAAGCCAAGGCCACAGAGCACACTTTGCCAAAGTTGAGGACAGAACCTGGGGTGCATTAGCTTACAGACTGCACCGCGGAGACCTAGGCGTTCCAGAGAGGTGGCTCTGGATCTCCATGGGAGTGCCCGCAGGGCCTGGGCAGACAGGCACTGCTCCCCACTTCAACCAGAGTAGAACACCACTTTAAAAAAAAAAAAAAAAGGTGTGTGCAAGCATCTGGTTTTACAGATGAGAAAGTAAACAGAAGTGACTTGCCCAAGGTCACACCAAGTGCTAGAAGCCAACCAGTACTGGCACGAGTACTTTCCATCAGGTCATCTAAGTTCTTGGGGCTTTTTCTCTGGAGAGGCCATCATATGGCAATCAGTTGGTCAGCCATTTACGACTGCCCTAATATAATCCTAAGAAGTTTCTGGAAAAAGGTGCTGACTAACGTAACAGAGGTCACTAGTGGAATGAACAGCTGGGCCTAAATTCCACCTGAAGCTTGTTTACAACACTGGCTCAAGACACCCAGGTTTGTAATGTATTCCAGGAAGCAAAGTGCCCTAGCGTTTATATAGCATGACCTCTAACTGGGGAATAGGGCACCACCCCTTTAAAAAATGCAGGTAGCCTGTCCTTGACAACAAACCAGTTAGGCCCCTACCTATATAGCACTAACAAAAATAAAACAAAAATAAAAAACAATTGACCAAGACAGAAGCCCATAGTACCAACACGCTGTGACTGATTCTGGAGTCAGTCTCCCTAGGGCTTTAGATTAAATTCTTGAATCAACTGTACTCCAGAAGAGGTCTCCAGGAAACCTGCATGCTCCTCTCTTTCTCTTGCCTTTCCCAGACTGGAGTCTTAGGGTGAAGGGTCCCCCAGTAGGGGGCGCCCTCTGAGGCAGGCTCACCGTCAACCCATCCGTCATGAACAGGACCAGGGCGGCTGTGATGTGGATGGCAAAGAAGGAATAAGGGGCTCCTCTGAGGTTCTTCCTTTGGCAGCAGCTGAACAGGTCCTCATGCCCTGCAGGAGGCACAGGAAAAACAGGGGTGAGTCTCAGCTTCTGCTCCCTCCTTCTGCACGTCCCAGGGCTGTGGCTGGCAGTCAGAAGAGCCCAGCAGGATGGGGCCCACTTACTACCTCCACTTTTACTACCTTTCTGTTAGGGACAACCCCTGTCCATCTCCCAGTCTTGGTGGAAGCAAGGCTCAGAGAGGTCAGGTGACTTGCCCAACATAACAAAAGGCAAGGCTGAGCAGAATGGAGGGTGGAGCCAGAAGCTTGCCTTCCTCATTCTCTTGGCCAGGTTGCACCATAAAAGAAAAAAAAAAAAAAAAAAGACTATCACCTGTGGCCAGGCATGGTGGCTCACACCTGTAATCCCAGCACTTTGGGAGGCTGAGGCAGAGGGATCACCTGAGGTCAGGAGTTCGAGACCAGCCTGGCCAATGGGGTGAAACTCCATCTCTACTTTAAAAACACAAAAATTAGCCAGGTGTGGTGACGTGCGACTGTAATCCCTGCTACTTGGGAGGCTGAGGTAGGAGAATCGCTTGAACCTGGGAGGCGGAGGTTGCAGTGAGCCAAGATCACACCACTATACTCCAGCCTGGGTGATGAGAGTGAAACTCTGTCTCAAAAAAAAAAAAAAAAAATCACCTGTGATCTAGATTCACTCTCTCTGGCAGAGGGGTTACCAAGGAAGCCTCAACATGAGGCTGTGAGAATGCAAATTCATCTTAGCCCCTACCTGGGTGTGACTGAAACTTTGGGGGCAGTGAGGAGGCATCTTCCTTCTCAGGGGGCTGTGTCTCCAAGGCAAGCTCATCAGCAGACAGAAGCAGGGGCCTCCTCTGGGGGCAGCAGGTCAGCAGCCGCTCCTTGGACAGCAGCATCAGCACAGCCATGGGCACTGGAAGCTGGGGAGCAGGCAGAGGGTCAGGAGAGCCCTACCCTGAGGCTCCCCCTTCCCACGCCTGACCTCTGCACACACTGCATGTGCATAGTCCTAGGAGAAGACAGCTCTTTTCCAAGGGTGCCCAGCTAAGAGCTGAGCCATCCCTACCTAAGAAGCCAGGTGCCTTGACCCAGGTAGGAGTGGGGAGGCTTGGTGTAATTCCTGCCTGATCAACATACTCACTTCCCTGAAAAGACAGGTATTTGTCACATGCAGAGCTTAGACTCAAACTCTCTGCTGGCCCAGGAGAGGTGCTGGGGGTGAGCCTGCTGGAGCGTCACACCTCACACTCCTTCATGCTGGTGGGTCACATGATGCTTTACAAAGCAGCTTTGCTTTTGGCATCACATCTCCACAAAATATGCTGGGGGATGTTATCACTTCGTCATAACCTGTTAGAACTGGAAGAGATCCGAGGGATAAACTAGAGACTGAGAGACTGCCCTGGTCACACAGTGGACTCAGGGCAAAGCCAGAACAGAGCCTGGCATCCTGATTCTTCCAGCGCTGTCTCCACCTGAGGAGCCGCCTTGGTGATGTCTATCCCAGCAGGGCACAGAGGCTCTCCTCAGGGGCTTGAAAACAAAAACGTGGTCTCCTTTTGATTGAAAAATGCATGTTTATGAGCAGCCCATACACATAAGCCCAATGTTCTTCTGCTGCTATTTGTGCTAAATCAGAACTCCTTCAGAGCAGTGGGAAATGGCTCCTGCTTCTGAGGTTGCCTGGGGAAGCCTCCACCACCTCCCTCAGAGGCCCCTGCCTATGTCTCACCACCCTGGCTGCCAGGAAGTACCACTTCAAGTCTAACTACTGTCCTTCCTGCTGCAGCTTCAGCCCAGTTCCTTTTGCTTAGGAAAGAGAGGAAGCCCAGGGAGCTGCGGATGTCTCCTAGAGGCTGGTGAGAGCACCCAGCTACTGGGGTCTGCCCGGCCCATGGGAGAGGCCGGCAGGGTAGAGATGGAAGACCGGCAGACTGCCAGCCCTTGTCTGGTGCTGTTCTAGGGGAGCCCTTCCCTGCCCCTGGAGGCAGGCTGGCTCTCACCAGTATTTCCCAAAGTCACCTAACAGGAGTGAAAGACAAAAACCACCCCTGTGTTGGCACCTCCCTATGGTGACCTTGGGAGCCTTTCTGCACACTCAAAAAGACGTCAAGGTCAGACGTGGCCCCTGGCAGTCAGGCCTGAGTGGGGAGAGAACAGCCCCTGCTGAGCCCTAATGGAGGAGACACAGCCCTCCCTCCAGTGTGAGGGGGGAAACAGGAAACCCACCCACAGAGGCCTGTAGTGGCAGAGTGCCTGAGTGAAGGCCAAGGGGAAACAGCTGTACGAGAGGTGTGATCACTCAGGTGGGGCTTTCCAGGGAGGTGGGTGCTGGGAAGGGCTTCACAGAGGATTGGCTGGCATTGCTGGCAGGAACATGACTGATGTTATAAGAATTCCATTCAGGGAAGGCAGCCCCACCTTAAGTCAGAGAAGGACAGGTGGGGTGTGCATGTGTGTGTGCGTGTGCACCCTCATGAGTATATGCACAGCCTCATCTTCCTCTGTGCTGGACTGTTTATTTTCAGACACAAACCAACAGAAAAAGTCCGGAAATCCTGCAGCAAACAAAGTCCCTCCAGTCTGCACCTCGTGGGGCAAGAGAGAACAAACCTCGGGCTTAAGCCGGACCTTCCGGCTTCCTGGTCTGGGAGTCCCAGCCTAGAGGTTCTACTGACACTGCTCCTTCCCTTCACAGGTCCCTCCTGGAAGGACTGGATGGGCATGGGCTGGAAAGGGAAGGAGCAGAGGGAGAGGGTGCGTTTATGAGAGCCCCCAGAGGAGATTCCGACCAGGGAAAGGAAATCTACAAAGGAAAGGAAGGAAAAGGACCGGTGATGAGGGGGCAGCCGGTAGATGGTCTATGCTGAGGGTCAGGGCTTCCAGCCGGGCTCAGCCCCCTACCAGTCCCTTGTCAGGGCTTTGAGTTGGTGATGGCATGACACCCCTACCCCTGCCCTGCTGCTCACTGGAATGGTGGTCTCAAAGTCTCCCTTCAGTGCTATGTGTGTGGCATATTCTGAGGCTCAGCAGCAGCTGGGCCGCTGCTCTAGTGCCTGAGTCCAGCCCACCTGCCCCAGGAGAGCTGAGAAGTCCACCCACTGCAAAGAGAGGCTCTAAGCCACCATGACAAGCAGCACGGTGCCTCCACCCCACAGCCATGACAGTGGCCACTGGAGTGCTTCCCACCCCCAGCCCAGGAGCCAGGGCTTCTCTGGTGTTCCTGACTGTCCTCCCCAAGCCAGGCGGATGTGGGTAGAGGGTCTCCCCACCTGACGCTCTGGCTCCAGTATGGGCTAACGTGAGAGATCCCAACTTGGGTTTGCAGAGCACCAGAGGAGGTTTCCAGCCAGAGGCCTGAGTCAGTGCTGACTTGGCAGGGGTGTACAAAGCGGGCCTCGGTATCTGACGCAGTCATGGAGTGAAGGGGTCTCTCACTGTTCCCGCCACAGGCTGCCGTGGCAGGCAGGGCCCTTCAGAGGCCATCTTGTCTGTCCCCTAGCCTCCACAGGAGTCCCTGACAGCAGGGTACAAGAGAATCCCACCATCGATGAAAGGCCCCAGAGAAAAACCTGCCACTTCCTGCCAGGGTCTGTCCAGGGCCCACTTCATCTGGCCTTGGAGAAAAAAACGAGTTTCCCACAGAGCCTCAGATAATTGGACAGTTGACCCTGATTTTCACTGCGCTCAGCCTGCTCATTGTTTTACCTTCCTTGAGAACTGCAATCACAGGTGGAGTAGCGTGGGGGATCCCGGGGAGGGTTAGTCCTCCCATCCTCCTGCCTCTGGGATGCACACCTCAGCCCCAGCACGCTTCTCAGCATCTGAAGAATCTGCACTGGGTGTGGGGTGGACTGGGATGTGTGGACTGTCCACTAGCTCCCTACCCGGCCCGCCCCAGGGACACTCACATTGATGAGGGCCATGATCCAGAAGGCATAGGACACTCGGGTCCCTGCTCCGTCCTTTGGAGTCAGCTCCGGGAACGTCTGGTTGGACCAAGGCTTGGCCTCTACGTGGTGCTGGGCCAGCACCCTGGAGACGTGGAACAGGTGGCCTCGGGAGGTGGTGTTGGCTGTGCTATTGGCAGGCAAGCAGTTGGCCTCAGACAGGAAAGGGTCAGCAATAAGGGGGCTCAGCAGAGCGCCAAAGCCCACGAAGAAATGGAGCACCTGGGGACAGAGGAGAGGTGGCAGGTGGGGGCGTGGCTCAGTCTTCAGCCCAGGGAAGCAGTGGCCTGGCCTCCAGCCCAGAGTACCCACACTGAGCCCCCTCCCCCAATCCCACCCTCTGCCCCATCTGGGGCCTGCTGCCCAGCCCTGGAGTAGGGAGCCATGGGGGTAGGAAGCAGGAAAGGTGAGGAGACGTGAGGAGTGACAATCCTCTCTCAACCACGCTGCCGGCCTGGGATGACTCGGGTGACAGTGCCCAGTTCCCTCCCCATCTCTGTCAATCCCCAGTTGGGACTGATCCCCATGGTAGCATCCACCAGCTAACACTCTAAAGGGAAGGGGGCACAAAAAGGGAAAGACTGGCTGAATCCTAGGCACAAAAAGGGAAGGACTGGCTGAATCCTGGGGGGAGAAGGAAGAAGAAAGGAGAGAGAGGGAAGGAGGGGAAGGAGAGGGGAGGCAAGCCCTGAGTCATACGCTCTTTCCAGTTCACAAAGTTTTCTTTCCTGAGCGCTGAGGCTCATGGGACACCCTGCAGTGAGGGCAGGGATCACTGCTCTGCTTTAGAGATGGGAGTCCAGAACTTACTAACCCTGCTGGTAAGTGGCTCCCTGGGGGAGGAGGCTGAGAGAGACTGAGGGGGCCTAGAGAGCTCCCACACCCTCCCCAGCTCCCAGTCCTGTGCCTGCTGGCTGGGCTCACCTGGAGAAAGACGGCCGAGTCCTTCTGGTACATCCTCACCAGCTGCATGTTGGCCACGGTGTCAATGCAGCCCATGGCCAAGCCCGCCAGTGCCATGACTGAGGCCAGCACCTTCACATCGTGGCAGAAGGGGATGACGGCAAACACCAGGGAGATGGCCAGAGAGGAGGTGAACAGGGCCCATAGTGACTGGGCCAGGCTGCAGGAGGGAAGGGTGATGTCAGGGGAGGGGGCTGGAAGCATCCCCTCCCGCTTCTCCTCCATTCACTGGGTGGTCTGGGCAGCCAAGACATTTCTCCCCCTCTGGCAGAAAAGGAAGAGAGCTGAGGAAGAAGCTGCTCACTTATTAGCTGTGGGCAAGTTGTCAACGTCTGCTCAGATAACAATCTACCTCACAAGGTGGCTGCAGGACACTTCACAAACCTAGCCACTATTATTCTATTGACAAACACTTGTATGTTATTTCCTTAAACCCTAAATGGTTTACTTAAAAGCAATTAAATGCAAAAATATTTCCCACCCTTTACAAGGAACCTGCTTTGAGCATCTCAAGAGACCTGTGCCACAGGCATGAAACCGCAGGTGGGACCCGGATGGAACCTGAGCCCAGAAGTCCCTGAGCTGGGCATTTCCTCCTGTGCAGGATTTGGCACTGGCTGCCCTGTGCCCTCTCCACACAGGAATAGTAAGGCAGCCATTACTTCACAGGCACCCGGCCTGAGCCACCCGCACCAGCACCCACAGCCCAGGTATTCAGGTGATTTTGTGACCCCTGTAGCAGGCAGAGGTCTCAGGCTCTGTGCCTGGCAAATGTGCAGACGTGGGGAAAGGAGGCACTGTGGCCATCCCCACTGAGAGGTGACCGTGTTGATCTTCCCCTTCTTCAGATAATAGAAAAGCCCACAGGAGGCAGGGGGAGGGCCTGCTACCCTACCAGTGAATGAATGAATGAGTGAATGAATGGATGGAGTGTCTCAGGCTCTGTCAAGGTCTTTTTTAGGACACTCTGCCCAATAACCAGACTCTCAGAGAAAGGATTAAGACTTGTATTTTCTGAGACCAGTCTGAAAGTCTAATGTCGGAGAGGAGAGATTGGGCAGCAGGAAGGTTTTGGAGATTGTAGAGGAACTTTCGCAGATTATGAAAAGTGAGAGAGCCCCTTCATCAGCCTCCACTGTGGCTGCTGGACCTGGAAAGGTGGGAGCTGAGAGACAGAGGGGGAAAGGCCTCTCGGAGTTTCACACTGAAAAAAAAAAGGGGAGGGCCTCAGGCTGTCTTTCCAGAGCTTTTGCCCTGACCCCCTTGGCTCTTGGCCTTGGTCCTCAGCCATCTCATCTTGCCCCATCTTTGATTAAATCCTCTATCAGAACGGCTCTGCTGATAGCAGCAGTTCATTATTTTCTCTTTTCTTGTTTCCAGGCTGATCTGCTGGGGAGATAACCGATCATGACAGTCATGACCCCAGTGTGTTCCCAACTCAGAACTCATGGGGGAGGGGAAGGGGACCAACCTCAAGGCCAGCTGTTAGAAGGAGATGGAGGGAGAGTGCGTCATGGAGAGGCAATGCTAACACACACCATGCGGCTGATGAAACAGCAGGCTGCTCATCATAGTTCTCTCTCTTCCCCTCCCTTTCCCTGGACAAGACAGACTAGGCAGCCTCCTGGGTGGCCTGACTTCAGGAATAGCAAGAGGGTCACCTGTCTGCACTCTCAGAGGTCCCCCCACTGACGCCAGTACCAGGACATGACATTTCTACCACCTCACTCATCACTTTGCGTAAGCAGGGATGCCCCAAGGCAAGTGCAAAAACTCTCTTGAAGAACTAGCCCATTATCATTATTGCCTTTCAGTCCTGCAGGGAAGTGGTGAAATCATGCATCCTGCAGCAAAGTCCTGAGTGGAGCGGGATCTGGGATCAGTGAACTGATATGGGCAGGGGCTGCGCAGAGGTATGGGAAAGGAAACCAGGATAACAGCGAGTGCTACTGTGGTCTGCCGACAACTGCTAACGTTTGTCATTTGGTGCATATGACAAGGCTGTGAGGCAGGCTTTGTCGTTGTGCCTATTTGACCCGTGAGTAAACTTGGGCTGAGAAAGGCTAAGATAGCAGCAGACAGAGCCTGAACTCTAACCAAGGTCTTCTGGCTTGATAGTCCCTATGCTATGCTGCTTTTCCAGGGAGGAGTGTGTGTGTGCACATGTGGGTGCATGTGTATGGGTATGTGACCGAGTTACTCACTAATGGCTCCACTCAGAAGGTGCAAATGCAGGAGGGGAGGGGAGGGGAGGGGAGGGAGCCACAGACCCAGCCAGGCTGGAGAGGGGAGCGCCAGCCGAGAATAGGAGGCCAGATTCTGCAGAGCGTTGAATGGCAGGGCTAGGAAGCACTGGAGAGCAGCTGCAGTCTCTAGAACATGCGCCTCTAACACCCCTCTGCGGGGGTTAGCAGAGCTCCACATGCTTGTGAGCATCACTGCTGGCTCCACCACCAGCTTCCCCAGGCATCTGCCTCCGCCTGTTCATTGTGGAAGCCATGCCTGGCCCCAAGTTCGGCCCTGCAGATGCTCAACCCAGGTTCCTGGATATGGCTAGTGACTGGCGCAGTGCTTGGGGAATGCTTGTCTTGCCACCCCACACAGGATGGCCTGGTAGAAGGGACTAGGCACTGCTGGGAGGCTGATGTGGGAGTTTTGCTAGTTTATCTGATAGGGGTGACAGAGATAGAGGCAGAGAAAGAATCATGTAGGGATGGGTTGCCAGGAAGGTGCCAGGTGCACAGTGGGGGATCGGGAAAAGGGGAAGGGGTCAGGAAGGACTGGAAGGGGTCAGGAAGCCCTGTCCAGGTCTCATCTCTGTCCTGTTTGCTGCTCTTTGTCTCATCTCACCTGTCATTCTTGAGAAGGACACTAGGTGCCCACTGGGGACATGGTCTGTCCCAGGCTCAGCCACAGGCAGGAGGGAGGAATAAAGAGAGAAAAGACGGAAAAGGGAGGCTGGAGAGAACCACGCCTGGGAAATCCCCTCCCTGCATCTCCCTGGGCTGTGATTTTAGCTTGATAGGCCTAGAGGTTAGGGCGATGGAGACCTGTTCCCAATAAATGGGGACATCTGTACCACAGGAAATCTTGTCTGTAGATCCCAGGCTGCCCACCCTCCCCAGATGCTTCCACAGGGCTGTGCCTGGGCATTCCAAACATCAGCCTGAACAAATTTCTTTAGAATGATATGCTGTTGCCAAGGAAAAGGAAGTTCCAGACACATCCCAGAGCCAGACTGAAATATACTTATTGCCTGTTTTAAATGGCTTGGTCAATAGCCCCTTCTAGGAATGTGGATCATTAAAAATTAGGGAATAACCATGTCAAAACAGTTTTGGCATCCAGGATGGAGTGGGATCTGGAATCAGAATACTGGGTTCTAGGCCCACCTCGGCCACTTCCCAGTCGTGTGGCTTGGGCAAGCCACTTATGCTTAGCCCCTCTGAGCCTCACTTTCCTCTGCTGTAAAATGGGGATAACAAGCTCTGCATGAGGTTGCCAGGAGGAGTCCATGTGATGTGACATTTCATCCTCCTTTGCTCACTCTCTGGGATTTTTCCCCTGGCCACCTGCCACCCCTCCCAGGTGCTCATTGCCTCCCTGCTGGCCTTGACTTCCTCAAAGAGCAATGTTGGGCTCAGAGAACTACACTGAGCTGACAGGGTACAGAGACCAGTGCCAGCTCCCAGATTCTACCCTCCCAGGCCTGCCCCTATTCCTGCTGCAGGGCCCTTTGAGGTGACCCTGGGAGGCTGGCCCAGGAACTGTTGGAGGGAGGTACCCCTGCTCCTGCCCCTTGTCCCCTGTCCCACTAACTCCCCACCCTGGGCAGCATCCCAGCTAAGGTGGCAGCAATGACATGAGTCCTGTCCCTCATTTTACAGATCAGAAAACTGAGGCCCAGATAGGGGAAAAGAGAGCAGTAGAACTAAGCCAGGATCCAAAGTCTTGGCTCCCAACCCAGGCAAAGCCAGCAGAGTGGCAGAGTGGCATTGATCTTCCCTCCCCTGGTCCTGGACTCACAGGTTAATTCAGGCCAATTACAGAAAGAGCCTCACTTTCCCCAAGGCCCAGAGAGACCCAAGAAATAGCCTGGACAGTCTGGAAAACATACTTCAGGAGGTCTCAGAAATGACCAAGTTACTTATTAATGGCTCCACATAGAAGGTCTAAGTGGGAGAGGGAAGAGGAGGGGAGCCAGATCTCCCCAGGTGAGCTGTGGCTCTGCTGGAGTCCCTACCCAGCCCCTCTTGCTGGGTGACCTTGAGCTGCTGCTACCCCCTTCAGCCCTATGCTCTGCCTTATCCACAGGGGACACATGATCACTTTGACCTGGCTCTGCCTTGGGCACCTGTTCTTGCCTTCCTGGTTCTATGAAAAGAGGAGGGAATGGTTGGCTCCGAAACAGGGGAAGGTCCTGAGAAGTAAGATGCCAGGCAGCCCACTCCTGCCTGCCACCCCAGGGGTGGGGAAGAATGCTGCTGAGGCCCATCCCCCATGCCACCCTGGGTAGGGCCTGATGGCATTGACATTCTCTTCACATTTTTGTCCCAGGTGATCCCTCTGCCCAGCAGGGATGCTCAGGATATCTTCCTCCTGCCTCTCCCCTCCTAGCCTGGATAATCCCCTTCCTCAAAGGACCAGGGGAGAGGTGCAGAGAGCAGAACTGTGGAAGAGTCACAGATGGAAGTGTCCCTAGCCCCTATCCACACCCAAAGGGGCAACAGCCCAGAAGGAGATGGTTTGGGGACCTAGGACAAGAAACCAGGTGACAAGAGTCCCCCTGGGAGCTAGGGCAGGCTAGTAACTCTATCTCAGGCCAGGCTGATGGGGAAGGGGCAGCTGAGACTGAGGGTAAGGCCAGGGGTAAAAAGGCCCCCCTCAAACTTGGTCACCCCAGCCTTCACACTGATACTCCAGTTGTTCAAGACCCCATGTTAAAGCTGGAGAGATCCAAAGGGGGGGCAGACAAACTGGTCTTTGGGGAGATTCCAAGCTACGGCAGGACCACCCTGTTAGACTCTGAGGTTGGGAGCTGTAACTTGTGCATGACAGCATCCCCTGGGGCCCACCTTGGTGCTGGGCACACAGGGCGTGCTCCTTAGATGTTGGTTGAGCTTGAACTTGCAGTCTGTTCACTTGGAACACCTCTCCCTCAATTTCTTTGCATGCCTGGCTCTCTCCTGTCATGCAAGAGCCAGCTTTAATATCACCTCCCCAGAAAGGGCTTCCTTGAGCACCTAGCTAAGTAGCCCCCAAAATGTGCCACTCTCCATGCTACCCTGCTTGATTGCCTTCATTTCACAATGTAAAATTCTCTAGAGTGTGGGCTCCATGAGTGCAGTGACTTTTACTTTGTCTGTCGTATTCACCCTTAAAACAGGATCCGGCTCAAGAGGTATTTGTTGAATGAGTGAATTAATGGGTGGGATAAGTTTTGAGATTTTTATTTTGGTTTTTGAGATAGGATCTCGCTCTGTTGCTCAGGTGGGAGCGCAGGGGTGCATTCATGGCTCACTGCAGCCTCAACCTCCAGGCTCAAGTGACCTTCCCACTTCCACCTCCTGAGTAGCTGGGACTACAGGTGTGCACCACCATGCCCAGCTAATTTAAAAATTTTTTTAGAGACAAGGTCTCACTTTGTTGCCCAGGCTGGTCTTGAACTCCTGCCCTCAAGTGATCCTCCCACCTTGCCTCCCAAAGTGCTGGAATTACAGGTGTGAGCCACCTAACGTGGCTTTGAGGTTTTTTTAACTTAAAAAAATTGACAGGGGCCGGGCGCGGTGGCTCAAGCCTGTAATCCCAGCACTTTGGGAGGCCGAGACGGGCGGATCACGAGGTCAGGAGATCGAGACCATCCTGGCTAAAACGGTGAAACCCTGTCTCTACTTAAAAATACAAAAAACTAGCCGGGCGACAAGGCGGGCGCCTGTAGTCCCAGCTACTTGGGAGGCTGAGGCAGGAGAATGGCGTAAACCCGGGAGGCGGAGCTTGCAGTGAGCTGAGATCCGGCCACTGCACTCCAGCCTGGGTGGCAGAGCGAGACTCCGTCTCAAAAAAAAAAAAAAAAAAAATTGACATATAAATTACATACTATAAAATTCACATATTTAAGCATACAATTTAATGGTTTTTAGAATATTTGGAGTTGTAAAACCATCACTACAATCTACCTTTAGAGCATTTCTATCATCCCAAAAAGAGATCTTATATCCAGGCTGGGCGCAGTGGCTCACACCTGTAATCCCAGCACTTTGGGAGGCCAAGGGAGGTGGACTGCTTGAGGTCAGGAGTTCGAGACCAGACTGGCCAACATGGTGAAACCTGTCTCCACTAAAAATACAAAAATTAGCTGGGTGTGGCAGCACATGCCTGTAATCTCAGCTTCTAGGGAGGCCTGAGGCATGAGAATTGCTTGAACCCGGGAGGCGGAGTTTGCAGTGTACCGAGATTGCGCCACCTCACTTCAGCTTGGGCAACAGAACAAGACTATGTCTCAAAAAATAAAAAGAAAAAAGAAATCTTATATTCATTAGTAGTCACTCTCCATTCATCTCCACACCCTACCCTTAGCCCCAGGCAACTACTAATTTAGTTTCTGTGTCTGCAGATTTCCTTATTCTGAACTTTTACATAAATAAAATCATATAATATGTGATCTCTTGTGTCAGTCTTCTTCCACTTAGCATAATGTTTTCCAGATCATCTGTGGTATAGCATGTGTCAGTATCTCATCCCTTTTTATGGCTGACTGATATTCCATTGCATGGATATACCACTTTTTTTTTTCTTTTTTTGAGACATAGTTTCACTCTTGTCACCCAAGCTGGAGTGTAATGGCACAATCTCAGCTCACTGCAACCTCTGCCTCCTGGGTTCCAGCGATTCTCCTGCCACAACCTCCCGAGTAGCTGGGATTACAGGCATGCACCACCATGCCTAGCTAACTTTTGTGTGTGGTTTTTTTTTTGTTGTTTTTTTTTTTAGTAGAGACAGGGTTTCACCATGTTGGCCAGGCTGGTCTTAAACTCCTGACCTCAGGTGATCTACCTGCCTCAGCCTTCCAAAGTGCTGGGATCACAGGAGTGAGCCAACGCATCCGGCCAATACACCACATTTTTGTTTTGTTTTCTTTTGACACTGGAGTCTCACTATGCTGCCCAGGCTGGCTTTGAACTCCTGGACTCAAGCGAGCATCCCACCTTAGCCTCTCAGGTAGCTGGAACAACAAGGCATCCACCACCATACCTGGCTGAATAAACCACGTTTTTGTTTGTCCGTCCATCCGCTGATGGACATTTGGTTTGTTTCTACTTTTTGACTGGGATGAATAATGCTGCTATGAACATTCACGTACAGGTTTAGTGTGTGGACATACATTTTCAGTTATTTGGGGATCATACTTGGGAGTTGGGACCATATGACAGCCCCATGTTGAGACTGATTTTTAAAGCAAGGACAATATCTGGTGCTGGACACTCAGTAGGCTTTTGGCACAGGTTTGTTGCATGCTGATTGGTAGACAAGGTGCTGGAGGGAGAGGCAGAGGCTTTCTGGATAGGAGACCAACCAGGGCCCAGCTCAGGGGGAGAAGCTGGTTTGTCCTGTGTTCCAGGGACTGGAGGGGGCCAGCATATCCGGGGGTGGCCTGTACAACTAGTGTATGGAAGACAGGGTTTGATGCAATGGCCAGGAGGGAGTCATAGCTAGGTCTGGGGCAGGGTAGGACTTGCAGATTAGAAGGAATTTGAGGGAGAAAAAGAGAAAGAGAACAGGGCAAAGAGAGGAAGAACTCAACAAATCCTCTGACAAACCCTCTGTTAAGAGAGCATGGGCTGGGGAGAGGCCCAGGTGAGGCTGTGAGAAGCCTGGGGAAGCTCTGAAAGTTGTTTACCTACTCTGATGCCTCTGAGATAAAGGGGTCTCCCAACTGCCTAGGATGGTTAGACAGGTCCCCAAGAAACCAGGACAAATCCCAACCTTTAATCTAAATACCCCTTCCCCTTTCCTGCCTGACAAAGCACATACCTACACACCTTGCCAAACAGGTGGCTTTTAGTTTTTCTCTGAGAGAGTGAGCAAGTTGGTGCTGCCCTGAGCTCAAGACTTCCCCCGCACCCACTCCAATAGCCAAGGCTCTCCACCTTCCGCACGTAGTCCTCCCAAAGTACATCCCTATGGAGGCATCCACAAGCCCCATTCAGCCTGCGCCCTCAGTCTGGGCCCAGCAGTAGGCAGGACCTGAGTAGGAACCCACGAGAAAGACACTGCCCCCAACTCTCCTCTCCCATGTGTCATCCTAAACTTTCCCCCACTCCCCCGCAACAGCTGGCTCTCACAGATTTGTTAAAGCAATCCCCCACTCACAAGTATAAACCAAGCGAGAGCGCTAGCTGGTAATCACTTAAGCTGCAAAGCACTTGCTTGCAGGGGTATTGCATTTTAACTGAGACATGGTCCCACGGAATCCAGCTTTAAAGCTTTGTTGCAGGGCTGGTGGAGCTTCTGTTGGGGGGGATGGGAGACTGTGATGCGCGCTGCCCAGAGTCAGCGAGGTGGAGGGAGACTGTCGCCTACACTCAAGGCCACCCCGGACATCCCTCTGTTTCCACTGTATATCTGCTCTTCTCTTAACCAAAGGCAAGAGTTCTTCATGGCATTTTGTCTTGGGGGTGGGAGGACTGAGGTTCAGAATTCAAACCTCAACCACTGATAGGATCTACCCCACCCCCCAAAGATCTCAGCAGGAAGCCCCAGAGGGTCACCATTACATTCCTAGAAGTTGTCAGAGCTCAGGAACACCCAGCCCATGAGCATCCTCAGGGCTACTCATCCCAAACCTGTGCCTGATCCGCAGAGTTTACACTGATTACTCACAAAACAAGAGGCATTGCCTAAGTATCTGTTTTAGAGACAACGCCTGTGTTCAAATTCTGGCTAGGCCTCTTCTTAACAACCATGTGCTGTGGGCCAAGTTTCTTAACCTCTCTGTGTCTCCACTTCCTTATGCATACAATGGAGATAACAGTACTACTTTGCAAGGTGGTTGTGAAGATTAAATGGGCTGATACATGTGAAGTACTGTGAACAGTGCCTGGCACACAGTAAGTGCAGAATAAAGTTAGTTATCATTGTTACCATGATTTTTTTTCTCTTCTGTGAGCCAGTTCCTGCTGCAGGGTTCTCTCTGCTGCCTGTTCAGAGCCCCCTGTTGGGTAAGCAGTGCTGAGGGAGACACCAAGCTACCCAGGGAGAGATGGCCCAGCTGGGTGGGTGTGCATCTCTGCTGGCTTCACAAACCCTGCCCTGCCAACCTGTCATTTCAAATTATCCTCATTCCCCTTCGTGTTCTTTGCACTACATATGTTCTTTAAAAGTTCTAGGTAAAGGAGCTTTTGTAAGTCAAAGTACTTAAAACCAAAAAACCTGTGCTAGCCACAGATACTTTACCTTAGTTTCTAATTAAACCTCTAGGCAGAATAAATCTTGAGCTTTTTCTTAAGATTTTCTGAATCTTCTGTATATTCCAATCCTGTACCACACCCATGAAACACTGGTGTACACAAGGAGACTTGCTTTTTAAGAGGAGAATAATTTGGTTTACAAGAGGATTTGGGGAAAATGGGGATAATCACTTCCAAAATTGGTCATGTTTTTAAGGCTTAAAGTTGGGGGGGGGGTCCATCTGTACTGACACCTGTGCTCCCTCCACCAGCTCTGGAAGCGAGGTGGATGGATGGAAACACCTGCCCTCACCAACACCTCTAGGCGTGAGCACAGCCCATTACAGCCCCTCCAGGGGTTTCTCTGGGATAGCCCAACTGTGGTTTTGTCTCCAGGCCGGCTGCTTGCTCGACTGAGTCCATGGGATCTGGGAAACCACTCAGCCAGGAGCTGGGGACTGGGGAAATCACACAACAGCCTCTGGCTTGCAAGTCATCTATTCCCTATTCTATTATGGGTCTCTGTTTTCCATGCTGCACTGGAAGAGTGAATCTTGCTGTCTTTCCACAAGGGCCCCCGGAGGTGGCCCTGTTCAATTTAAGTCGAGAGAATAAGGCGCTGCAATGGTATCAAAGGGGGATTTCTGGCGGTGGTGCCAGGGAGAGTCCAGAGCCCTGTCCTGGGGCAGAGGCCAAGCAGGAGTAGCATGAGGTGGGTGGGGAGTGGAGAGGAACCTTGGCACCAGGCTGGAGTGTCACCTTACCAAGCTATGGGTAAAGTGCCCTGCCCCTCCCAACCTGGCCTTAACGGTGAGGTTCTGTGTGTCTCGGAGGCCAATGCAGGAACCATGTTCTGGCTGCCTCAGGAGGAGGGCTACACAGGACCCACCAACTCCGTGGCTACCCGGGGGAAGGGACAGCCTGTGTTAGCTGATGTGGAGCTGCCTACAGTGGAGCCTGGCCCTGGGAATCAGTCAAGCTGCAGGCCACCTTCAGCACCCCGCACCGCCACAGAGCTGGCCCTCCCAGGATCCCTCCACCTCACTGCCAATCCTGCCCCCGGCAGCCGGGGCTACTGATAAACCCCAGAGGAGCTGTGTAAGAGGGGCACCCTCCCCACCTCTGCAAACTCTATCACTCCTCTCCCCACGGGGCGGTGGGTGGGGGAACCAGGTGGGAACTGGTTTTATCCTCTCACAGGGATAAGTGATGACAAATAAATAAGCCAGAAGTCACCTTCAGTCTCTGGAGAGAGTTTTCCAGGGAGAGCTGCGGGGGAGGGAGGAAGGGAGGCAGCTCTTCCGCCAAGGCGGAGCTGGGAGGGGTGGTCGCAGCCGGGAGGCGGGGGCGACGGGCAGCCCCACGGGGCTGGGGCAGAGGCCGGGTCGCAGGGCAGGAGGGAAGGGTCGGCCCGGCGAGGGTGGGTGCCGGGGGCCGCGGGGCGGGGGCGCACGGGTGCGGCACTCACGTCCTCTTGAAGACGCCCCCGAGGGCGCTGCCCAGCAGGAGGCAGAGCTGCTGCGAGAAGAAGACCCAGGAGATCTGGGGCAGCGAGCTGTGTGTCTGGCAGCGCAGGTCCAGCAGCGTGGGCCCCAGGAAGGCGATGCACAGGCCGAAGCTGAAGAAGACGCTCCAGTAGGTGAGCGTGGGCTGCAGGTTGCGGCGGAGCAGCCCCGACACGCGGCCGTCGCAGCCCATGGCGCCGGCTGGCGGGCTCGCGGCTCTGGTCCCGGCGAGCCCGGTGCCCGAGTGCCGCCCGCGGGAGGGCCGG
>NW_016807278.1:2011463-2019442 GCF_001698545.2 Rhinopithecus bieti
AGCGCGTCCGCTCCCGCGCCTTCCCCGTGCGGTGCCAGGCGCCGGCCTCCCCCTCCTACCCGAGCGCACATGCTCGCCCTCCCCCGGCTGCGGAGACCAACCGGGAGCCGCGCTGCCCCCCGCCCGCTCTCCCTCGACCAGTCCCGCCAGCCTCCGGATGCAGCCCCCAGGGACCGAGGGGCCCGAGCGCCCATTTTAGAGCCCGGCAGATGTAGAGCCCGAGACATCCTGTATCTCCAGAGAGAGGCTAGGGGCCCTCTTCCCGCACCCGGGCTGTGGCAGTGGAGGAAACCCGGACCCCTTTAAACCTAGGCGCTTCACAGATGGACTTCGAGGGTCTAACGGCACCCCCTTTTCCCCCAGAACAGAAGGCAAAATCTTGTTGTACATACGTTTCTTCTTGGGAGAGTATTCATGCATGGCTTTCATTAGAACCCCAAGAGGTTAATCACATTGCCCTTTAGAAGGAGAACCCTAGAAACTCAACATCTTCCTCACACTAAACTCCCTGGAAGGGCCTGAGATGAGGCCCTTCCCAGCCTCATCCCATCCCTGCCCTGGCCAGGTGCGGGAGGGAGGAGGATGACGCTGGTCTATGCTGACTCTCTGTCTCTCTCCTTTTAACTAGTTAGAGGAGGGCAGAGAGGAAGGACCGCGTCCTGGAGGAACCCCAGGAGGAATTCTGAAGTAATCTCCTAGAAAAAAAAAAATTAAAAAGACTTCTGGGGAAAATCCTTTCTTCGATGGATAAAGCCTTGGCAGTGAGTAGGGGTTGATTAGTCTCTAGACTGGGTGTCCTTCCAGGAGCCTGCAGCTGACCTAGGCTGTCCCTTCATCAGGTAGCCTCGGGCTCCTGGTGGGTTTTGTGTGGTCCCGCTCCTAAGGGAGCCAGGATCTGGTTCCTAGAGGCAGAACAGTTAGGCCCTGCGGTGTCACCTCTGCCCAGGTGTTCTAGTAGTGACAGGAGCCATGACACCATGTTCACTGGCCCACCAGGGGGACCAGGGCTGAAAAGACTGAGGAGGTATGTGGGCGGGTGTCCCCAAGACAACTTGGCATGATGTGGGGCAACCAATTGATCTTGCAGGTACTGGTCCCATCTCACAGTGGCACCCCTGCATCTGCCCCATCCCTCCTTGAATAGTGAGCCCCAGAGAGGGGAGAGTCCCAGGGTCCCTCTGGCTCATCACTCTGTGGGTAATGACAAGTACCTATTTGATAGTGATGATGGGGGGCCTGCACAGTAATTATAATAAACTAAAAAGCTACCCTCTGGGGGGCGGGGAACACTAAACACATCATAACCACAAGTTTTTGACTGAGTCTTCTCTGCCACTATCACAGAACTCCAGGAACCATAGAAGCTCAGAGTTGAAAGGAGTAGCCTCCAACTGAGTCCCCTGTCCCCTCCCCATAACTGCCTTTGAATGCTTGCCAGTCCTGTTCTTGACTGACACCTCTAGTGCTGGGGACTTTGCATATTCCCAGGGGCTCTGCTTGCAGTGTGGATGAGCTCTGGTTGTAGAAAGGGTCTCAGGCAAAATTGAAATGCTCCGCCCTGTAACTGCTCCCCACGGCCCCACACAGAACAAATCTAATTGCTCTGTCATGTAAGTCCTTCACACCCAAAATGACCTTGCTCTAGTGATTTTGCTTCTCTAGCCCAAACACCTGAAATCCTTCCATAATTTCCCTAAATGGCGCTCCCCAACTACAGCACCTTGCTGTATACTTTAAATAATCTCTGGATTACTTATAATATCTAATACACTGTCAATGCTATGTAAATAGTTATACTGTATTTTTTAGGGAATAATGACAAGAAAAAAGTCTGAACATGTTCAGTACAGATGAATTTTTTTCCCAAATATTTTCGATTTGCAGTTGGTTGAATTTACAGATGCAGAACCCACAGAGACAGGGGGCCACTGTACAGCAGTGAGGTACGTTCTATAATGGGGCGGTTTGAGGGCCTGGAGAGATAAGTGTCTCTAATTCTGCCTGGGAAGGCTTCATGGAAGAGGTGACTTTTGAGCGGGGTCTGAAAAACAAGTCTATATGTGAAAAGGTTTTACTTATTATTGCTTTCTTCATCCCTTTCTCTGTCTCTTCTATTTTCCAGCATCACACACTGTCCACCTCCTCTAAGCATCTTTCCCAGATGAATTAATTCTATTAAATTCTCATTTCCAGCAAGACTCTCATCTACTCCTGTACTTCTACCCCATCTTCACAGGGCCAGGTATTACATTCCATGGACTGTTCCTCCAGCCCCTTCCAGGAGCCAGTTAAATCATGAGTTCCTAAGGGCTGGTAGCATATTTACCTGTGTTCTAACTCCACCCCTTCTCATGTGCCTCACATAAAAGAATGCCTTGCAGATAGCAAGTCCTGGATAAATAGCTGGTGAGGTGAATTGTTTGCACAAAAATTATGTAATTACTTTTGGCTTGACATTTACATGTCCTATCTCCAAGTTACAAGTTCCCCAAGGGTAGAGGCTATCCAGTCTTTCCTTTGTGCTGTGTATTCAAATGTCAGTTCTTAGTTGGGTACCTTGTGGTTACTCTTAAATTTGAAGGGCAAAACCTTGCATCCTTCTTTAACTACTCTCTGATTTCCCCCCTTATAAATTAGAAGGGAATTATCCCCCACCCTCACAAGCCATGAAAAGTGATCTGAGACTCCCAAATATGGAAATGTTGCATTAATTGGAATAAAGGATCTGTGGGAGTAAAGGGTTCTTAAGCTCTTGGAGACTGAAATCTATTTATTGCCTCAAGGGTTGGCTCTCCAGAAGCCTTTTTCTGACCTTCCTAGGCTCCCTCTTTGGGGCTCCCAATCTATCCTGGTGCTCATTCTCTGTTTAGTGCCGCCCTTCCAAGGCAAGGACCACAGGATTGGTTCATCACTGGGTACCTGGATTTCTGACTCCTTGGTGAGAGGTGTTTATACTACATTGAACTCTTGTGCTTTTGTTTGTTTGTTTGTTTGTTTTGAGATGGAGTCTTGCTCTGTTGCCCAGGCTGGAGTGCAGTGGCATGATCTTGGGTCACTGCAAGCTCCGCTTCCCAGGTTCACATCATTCTCCTGCCTCAGCCTCCTGAGTAGCTGGGACTACAGGCACCCACCACCACCCCTGGCTAATTTTTTTGTATTTTTAATAGAGACGGAGTTTCACTGTGTTAGCCAGGATGGTCTCGATCTCCTGACCTCATAATCCACCCGCCTCAGCCTCCCAAAGTGCTGGGATTATAGGCATGAGCCACCGCGCCCGACCTTTTATTTATTCTTTTATTTTTAATTTATTATTATTATTATTTGAGATGGAGTGTTGCTCTGTCACCCAGGCTGGAGTGCAATGACGCAATCTCAGCTCACTGCAACCTCTGCCTCCCAGTTTAAAGTGATTCTCTTGCCTCAGCCTTCCAAGTAGCTGGGATTACAGGTGCACGCCACCAAACCTGGCTAATTTTTGTATTTTTAGTACAGACAGGGTTTCACCATGTTGGCTCATGGTGATCTGCCCATCTCAGTCTCCCAAAGTGCTGGGATTACAGGCGTGAGCCACCACACCCGGCTAACTCCTATGCTTTATACCTGGAAGTTGAGAAGCAATAAATCACCTGCAGATCTTGGACCATCTATAGGTAATCTATGTCGTGGAAACACACAGGAGAAAGTAAGCAAACAATGAAATAAGATTTAGATACCCTCACCACTATCCTTTCACATGCATTACAGCTGCAGAAATTCCTTAGTATATAAACCCATGTAGTGTATTTTGTTTTTGTTACTGTTTCTGTTAGAATTGAAAACCTTAAATATTTAAACAAGATATAAAGAGAAGAGGCCTGATTCTCATCAGCCTGGTGGGGAGTCACTGGGACTTGGGCTTGATTTCATGCTTAGCAGGATCCTCTTAGTGACCTGGGGCTGCCCTCTGTCCCTAGGGCCGTCTGGTTTCTGCTTCGCAGATTCTGCAGAGGCCAGGCAGGAGCAGTAGAGTGAAGTCTCCTGCTCAAGGTCATTAAGCACATCCTGCAGTTCCTCTGGCCATTCAGGGTCATGAAGCCAACCCTCCCCCATCTCCAGATTTTGTCTTGTCACTCCCTATATGGTTGTTCTGCTGGCCAGAGTGTGGGGGTGGATTGGAAGGCTCTGTCTGAGGTTGGCATGGGGCAGATGGCAGATAGTTTGGTGCCAAGGACTATACCTGCATGGCCCAGCCATCCTAAGGCACATGAATGCAAATACAGCAGAGGTGGGTGTGTATACAAAGAGCCTCCTTTACCAAATATCCGGATGAGCTACTTAGTGCTAGCCTGCCTGGAGAGTAAAGGGAGTGGTCACACAAGTGCCAAGAAAGGGAGGGACAGGAGGAGGTGAGATGACCCAGAAACATCTTAGAGTTAGACCAGTGGCCATAAACACCCTGGAGAGGTGTCGCCTAGTGTCTGGCATTTAGTTGGTGCTTACTAGGTGCTAGTCCTTAAAAGTGCTAGTTGAAGCTAGTCTAAAGGACAGTTGGAAGGACCCCCTGAAATTAGTGCAACCAGCCTGGCGTGTTGACTCATGCCTGTAATCCCAACACTTTGGGAGGCCGAGGAGGGCAGATCACCTGAGGTCAGGAGTTTGAGACCAGCCTGACCAACATGGAGAAACCCCGTCTCTACTAAAAATACAAAATTAGCTGGGCGTGGTGGGACATGCCTGTAATCCCAGCTACTCAGAAGGCTGAGGCAGGAGAATCACTTGAACCCAGGAGGCAGAGGTTGCAGTGAGCGGAGATCTCACCATTGTACTCCATCCTGGGCAACAAGAGTAAAACTCTGTCTCAAAATAAATAAATACATACATACATACATAAAATAAAGAAATTAGTGCAACTTCCCACTCAGAAATGGGATTCCACTTACAGCATCCCTGCAGGTAGCCACCTGGCCTCAGCTTGAGCACGCCTAGGCTTGGAATCAGAGAATCTAGCCCAGGCTGTGAAATCAGTGAGAAGCTGACCCTCGGTTTCCCTGTTTCTTAAATGGGGGGAATAAGAACCCCTTACTGTGAGAAAATATAGACAGTATGTAACACAGGAGCTGGTACACCACATTCCCAATACATTCTCATGGTTATTATTATTATTAACAACAACACAACCTGCCATCCTCATTTTGTGCACTAGAACAGTGGCTGGCAAAGCGTGTCCCTGGACCACCAGCAGCAGCATGTCTGGGGAACTTGTTAGAAATTCAGACTCTTGGTCTTGCCCCAGACTAGCTGAATTAGAAATTCTAGGGGTGAGGCTCAGTAACCTGTTTTGTTTTTGTTTTTGTTTGAGACAGAGTCTAGCTCTATCACCTAGGCTGGAGTGCAGTGGTGTGATCTTGGCTCACTGCAGCTTCCGCCTCCTGGGTTCAAGTGATTCTCCTTCCTCAGCCTCCTGAGTAGCTGGGATTACAGGCGTGTGCCACCACGCCTGGCTAACTTTTCTATTTTTAGTAGAGATGGGTTTTCACCATGTTGGCGAGGCTGGTCTTGAAACTCCTGACTTCAAGTGATCCATCCGACTTGGCCTCCCAAAGTGCTGGGATTACAGGTGTGAGCCACCGTGCCCGCCAGTAATCTGTGTTTTAACAAGCCCTCCAGGGGATTGAGATACAGCTACAGTTTGAGAATCACTGCTTTTGCCTTAGAGCCACAAAGCAGAAATCTAATTCCCATTCTACAGAGAGCCATTCACTATTGGAATACACTCTATGTTCTTCTGAAGTCTTATTCCTGACACCATCGTCTCTGCTTCCTTCAGCCATCTCTCATTTACCAAGTACTCCCTTGCTATTCTTATTGTACTGTCATGCCATGCTCTCATGGTCAGCGACTCTCTCAAATAGGGTGGCTCCCAGCACTGCACCCAGGGCTCCCCAATGGTCTGAGCAGTGCACAGTGCAATGGGCTTGCTGCCTCCTCTTCTCTACAAATCCTGACAGCTATTTATTCAGTGTCCACTCCATGCCAAACACATGACATATAGTATTTTTTAGTTTACTGTTTTGAGGTTAAACTTACATGTATTAAAGTGCACAAGTCTTAAATAGCTTGATGAATTTTTATATGTGTACACATCTATGTGACCACCATCCACCTCAAGATATAGAACATTTCCAGCACCCATGCCAGAAACAGTAGTGTACTTGCTCCACATTATGTATGTGAGAGCAGTAGTTCATTCTTTTCATTGCTATGTAGTATTCCATTACATGGATATACCACAGTATATTTTTCTCATCTACTATTGATGGACATTCAGACTGTTTTCAGTTTGCAGCTATAATAAAGCTACTCTAAACATTTGTATGCTTATTTTCTGGTGGACAGAAGCTCCAATTCTATTCAGTTTATGTCCAGAAGTGAAATTACTACGTCACAGATAGGTTTGGTTTTAGCAGATGCAGCAAGACAGTTTTTCAAAGTGGTTGTTCCAGTGTACACTCCTACTAGAGTTTTAGTTCCTCATCCTTGTCAACACTTGGCATTGTCAGTCCTTCCCTCCCCTCTCCTTCTCTCCCTTCCCTTCCTCTCTGTTCCCCTGTAAGGGTACTAGTATCTCAAAGGTTTTCATTTGCATTTCCCTCATGACAAATATGGTTCAGTATCTCATCATATGCTTATTGGCAATTTGCACATCCTCTTTTTTGAAATATCCCTTTGAGTCTTCAGCCTACTTTTAAAATCGGGTTGTCCATCTCTTTGAAATTTATTTAGGAGTTCTTGATATATGCTGGATATGAGTTCTTTGTCAGTTACATGTATTGTAAATACCTTTTCCTTGCCTGCACATACATTATTTTTTCCTTTTATCTTTAGTTTACACAGAATAATTGTACATACTTATGGGGTACAGAGTATTTTTTTTACCTGCACAGTCTGAGGACAGGGGGTGATGTTCTGATACAGGTATAATGTATGTAATGTATGTAAAGATCAAATCGGGGCAATAAGCATATATATCACCTCAAATATTTATCATTTTCTTGTGTTGCGAACATTCAAAATCTTGTCTTCTAACTATTCAAAGATACACACTAAATTATTGTAAGCCATATTCACCCTACAGTGCTACAGAACACTAGAACCTATTCCTCCCATCGAGCTGTAACTTTGTATCTATTAACCATCCTCACCCTATCCTCCCCAGCCCCCTACCCTTGTAAATCTCTAATAACCACAATCCTATCTCTATCTACTTCTATGAGCTCAATTTTTTAAGCTCCCACATATGAATGTAATCATGCTACATTTATATTTCTGTTCCTGAACTTATTTCACTTAATAGAATGCTTTCCAGACTCATCATGTTTCTGTGAATAACAGAATTTCATTATTTTTCATGTTTGAATAGTATTCCATTGTGTATATAAACCACATTTTCTTTATCCATTCATCTGTTGATGTCCATTTAGGTTGAATCCATATCTTGGCTATTGTGACTAGAGCTTCAATAAACATGAGGATTCAGATAGCTCTTTGATGTACTGATTTTCTTTTCTTTGGATAAATACTCAGTAGTGGCATTGCTGGATTGTATGGTAGGTAGATCTATTTTTAGTTTTTTAAGGAACCTTCATACTGTTTTCTATAATGGTTTTACTAATTTGCATTCTCACCCATAGTGTATAAGAGTTCCCTTTTTGGCCGGGCACGGTGGCTCAAGCCTGTAATCCCAGCACTCTGGGAGGCCAAGACGGGTGGATCACGAGGTCAGGAGATCGAGACCATCCTGGCTAACACGGTGAAACCCTGTCTCTACTAAAAAATACAAAAAACTAGCCGGGCGAGGTGGCGGGCACCTGTAGTCCCAGCTACTCGGAGGCTGAGGCAGGAGAATGGCGTAAACCCGAGAGGTGGAGCTTGCAGTGAGCTGAGATCTGGCCACTGCACTCCAGCCTGGGGGGCAGAGCGAGACTGCGTCTCAAAAAAAA
>NW_016807278.1:2019529-2091741 GCF_001698545.2 Rhinopithecus bieti
TTTTTTTTTTTTTTTAATCATTTTAATGACAGCCATTCTAGCTGGGGTGAGATTATATCCTATTGCAGTTTTGATTTATATTTCCTTGATGATTAGTGATGCTGAGCATTTTCCCCTATATTTGTTTGGCCATTTGTATGTATCCTTCTGAGAAATGTCTATTTTTTTTTAATCCTTTGCCCACTTTTTAATTTTTTTTTTTTATTTTATTTTTTTTGCCTGTCAAGTTGTTTGAGTTTCTTATATATTCTGGATATTAGTCCCTTGTTGGTGAATACTTTGCAAACGTTTCCCCCCTTTTTACAGGTTGTCTCTTCACTCTGTTGATTGTTTCTTTCACTGTGCAGAAGCTTTTTCATTTTATATAGTCCCATTTGTCTATTTTTGTCTTTGTTCCCTATGCTTTTGAAGTCTTATGGATAAAATCATTGCCTAGATCAATGTCCTGAAGCATTTCCCCTATGTTTCCTTCTAGTAGTTTTGGATCTTATGTTTGAGTCTGTAATCCATTGAGTTGACTTTTATACATAGTGCAAGATGAGGGTCTAATTTCATTATTCTGCATATGAATATCTGATTTTCCCAGCACCATTTATTCAAGAGACTATCCTTTCCCAGGGTATGTTTTTGGCAACTTTGTTGAAAATCAGTTGGCTGAAAATACATGGATTTATTTCTGGGTTTTCTATTCTGTTTCATTGGTCTATGTGTCTGTTTTTATACCAATACCATGCTGTTTTGGTCACAATAGCTCTGTAGTATATTTTGAAGTCAGTGTGATGCCTCCAGCTTTCTTTTTTTTTTTTTTTTTGCTCAGGATTGCTTTGGCTATTCAGGGTCGTTTGTGGTTCCATATGAATTTCAGGATTGTTTTTCTATTTCAGTGAAGAAGTCATTGGTATTTTGATACAGATTGTACTGGGTTTGTAGATTGCTTTGGGTAGTATGTTCATTTTACAATATTAATTCTTCTAATCCATGAGCATGAGATGTCTTCATTTTTTTGTGTCTCTAATTTCTTTTGGCAGTGTTTATGGTTTTCATTGTAGAGACCTTTCACTTCCTTGGTTAAATTTATTTCTAGGTATTTTATTTTATTGTAGCTACTATAAGTGAGATTGCTTTCTTGATTTCTTTTTCAGCTAGTTAATTATTGGCATATAGAAATACTACTGATTTTTGTATGTCAATTTTGTATCCGCAACTTTACTCAATTTGTCTATCAGTTCCAAGAGGTGTGTGTGTGTGTGCGTGTGTGTGTGTGTGTGTGTGTGTGTGTGTGCAGTCTTTTAGATTTTTCTATATGTAAAATCCTGTTGTCTGCAAAGGGACAATTTGACTCCTGTTTTTCAATTTGGATACCCTTTGTTCCTTTCTCTTGCCTAACTGCTCTGGCTAGGACTTCCGGTACTAGTTGAATAAAAGTGATGAGGATAGACATCTTTATTTTGTTTTAGTTGTTAGAGGAAAGGGTGTTAGCTTTTCTTCATTCAGTATGATGTGAGCTGTGGATTTATCATATATGGCCTTTATTGTATTGAGGTATGTTTCTTCTAAACCTAATTTGTTGAGAGTTTTTATCATGAGAATATGTAGAGTTTTATTAAATCCTGTTTCTGCACCTATTGAGATCATCACATGGTTTTTGTCCTTTATTCTGCTGAAGTGATGTATCATGCTTATTGAATTGCAAATGTTGAACCATTCTTGCATTCCTGGAATAAATCTCACATGATCATGGTGTATTATTACCTTTATGATGTGTTGTTGGATTCTGTTTGCTAATATTTTGTTGAGGATTTTTGCATCTATGTTCATCAGAGATATTGGCCTGTAGTTGTCTTTTTCTGTTTTGTCCTTGTCTGGTTTTTGATATTAGGTAGGTATCAAATGCTGTCCTCATAGAATGAGTTTGGAAGAATTCCTTCCTCTTTAATTATTTTGGAATAATTTGAGAAGAATTTGTGTAAGACCCCTCTCCCCTCTCCTTTTTTGACAGGGTGTGGCTCTGTAACCCAGGCTTGAATGCAGCGGCATGATTGGTGCAGTCTTGCAATCTTGTTACCTATTATTGGTCTCTTCAGGTTTTCTTTTTGGCTCAATCTTGGTAGTTTATGTATATTCAGGAATTTATCCATTTCCTCTAGGTTTTCCAATTTTTTGGCATATAGATGTTCATAATAGTTTCTAATGATTCTTTGTATTTCTGTGGTGTCAATTATGTCTCCCTTTTCATTTCTGATTTTTTTTTTTTTTTTTTTAAGAGATGGAGGCTCGTTTTGTTGCCCAGGCTGGAGTGCAATGACTATTCACAGGCACGATCATCACACAATGTAGCCTCGAACTCCTGGCCTCAAGCGTTTTCGTGTCTCAGCCTACAAAGTTGTGGAACTATAGGCATGTGCCACAGTGCCTGGCTTCTGATTTTATTTATTTGGGTGTTCTCTTTTTCTTAGTCTAGCTAATGATTTGTCAATTTTGTTTATCTTTAGAAAACACAAGTTTTCATTTTTTTCATCTTTTGGTACTATTTTTAGTCTCTATTTTGTTTAGTTCTGCCCTGATCTTTATTATTTCTTTGCTTCTACTAATTTTGGGTTCAATTTGTTTTTGCTTTTCTGGTTCCATGAGGAGCATCATGGGGTTGTTTATTTGAAACCTTTCTATTATTTAGATATAAGCATTTATTGCTATAAACATCTCTCCTAGTATTGCTTTTACTGCATCCTGTGGGTATTGGTCTGTTGTGTTTCCATTTTCATGTTTCAAGATTTTTTTTATTTCCTTTTTAATTTCTTCATTGACCCATTGTTCAAGTATGTATTATTTAATTTCCATGTATTTGTATAGTTTCCAGGGGTCCTTTTGTTATTGATTTCTAGTTTCACTCCATTGTAGTTTGAGAAAATACTTGGTATGGTTTCGATTTCTTTTTTGATTTTTCATAGAGCTGGGGTCTCACTCTATGTTGTCCAGGCTGGTCTTGAGCTCCTGGGCTCAAGAAATCCTATTGCCCCCCAAAGTGTTGGGATTACAAACATGAGCCACTGTAGCTAGCCAGATATATATATATATATATATACACACACACATATTTTAGATGGAGTCTTTCTCTGTTGCCCAAGCTAGAGTGCAGTGGCCTCCTGGGTTCAAGCGATTCTCCTGCCTCAGCCTCCTGAGTAGCTGGGATTACATACGTACACCACCACGCCCGGCTAATTTTTGTGTTTTTAGTACAGATGGAGTTTCACCATGTTTGCCAGGCTGGTCTTGAACTCTAGACCTCAAGTGATCTGCCCGCCTTGGCCTCCCAAAGTGCTGGAATTACAGGCGTGAACCATCATGCCCAGCCTAGTCAGCCTGATTGTTTAATATTTATTGGAATTTATTTTGTGGCCTCACATATGGTCTATCTTGCAAAACATTCCCGTGCATATAAATTAACTTTAATCTTCACAATGGTCCTGTGAGGTAGGCATTATTATCCCTATTTTATGGATAAGAAGACTGTGAGGCTCAGGAAGGCAGAGTAACTTCCCTAAAGTCACACAGCATAAGTAGCAAAGCTGAGTTTCGAGCCTGCGTTGCCTGACTCCAAAGTCTGGATCCTTCCCATGAGAATGTCTACCTCTCACATTCAACTCCAATACACACATCTAAGACTACTGCATAAGCTGATAGCTGTTAACATTTTCCCCCACAGAAAATGCAGTTGAACCAAGACTTCCTAACTTGTCTATGAGCAGTTGATTCTTTGAATCTAAGTACAGGACTTGATACATGTGGAATAACAGAAAGAACCTGGACCTTGGAGTGAGACAGGCTTAGACTTGAGTTCTGGCTACACACTTGGCTGTGCCAACTCAAGGCAGCTACCTTGACATTATAAGGCTGATTTTCTTCAACTATAAAATGTCGATGTAGGATTACACGATAACACATGTGAAGCCTCTGTTAAAACACTCAGGGTGGCACTGCTCACCCTTCTTAGTTACCTTCCCCTGATCCGGAGTGTCAATTTTAGTTTGAGTTCCTGTCGCCCACGGGTGCACTTTTGTCTCCCATTCAGTCACGTAGCAAGGGGCTATTCCTCCAGCTGTTCTTGACTAATCATGGCACCTCACATTCATATAGAATGGTTACTAATAGTCATCCAAATTATTGAGAAAAATATTGACCACAATGTACCACTCTCCCACCCCCCTTTTTCGTAATTAATCTTTCCTTTGGGACTCAACTAAGTTGTTCATTCTTCTGGGAGTGCTCCGCCCACCCAGAGCTGCCCCGGGTGCCTGCCTTTTGTTCTCTGCATCTCCTCACTATCTTCCCTTGTGAAGAGCAGCTGAGGTGTCTGTAACCCGAATCAATACTGGATCAGCTCCTTGAGGATAGAGATTGGGTCACACAATTATCCTTACATCTTGGAGCACAGCACCTGCCTGGTACATAGCTGGCATTCAGAAAATATTAGCTACATAAAAATATGTTTAAGTATTATAACCTTGAGTTGATGAAACTCTGAGGCAAGAAATAGTATTTATTATAGAGGATTTCATGAAAAATGTACAATTTATCGATCTCCAGTTCTCAGATTTGGCTATATATTAAAATCCCCTGGAAACATAGAAAAAGTCAGAATCTCTGGTTGGTGGAGTCCTGTGTTGGTATTTTGCAAAAGTTTCCAGGGCTTCCTAATGTGGAGCTAGGGTTGGAAACCACTGCTCCAGAAAATCCACATTTTACCACTGAAGAACTGCCTGCATATCCTGTACCATTTAGGCCCCGCACTAAAGTGCGTTTATTGAATTATACTTGGGCTTTGTGTCCAATTTGAGTGACCCTAGGATATAACTGTGTGACTCTTGTCACTGGAGGTATGGAGAGATGTTGTTGTCAATGGGTCCTCTTTATGAAGACACAACGAAGAGATACCTATTGGGCATCAGCACCAAAAAAAGGCCATGATCCTCCTGAACAACCAGTTCATGTTTATCTTATGGATTCCAGGAATCATTTAATTAACACTATTTTCCAGGTTTGTGGTAGCTGCTGCAAATCTCAAGATCAAAGCCATGGTCCAGCTTTATCACCTATAAAGAATTTTGTGGTGTATGTGTTACATATTGACTTAGTTCCACTTTATTTTTTGTCTTTTTCTCTTCACCCTCTGATATTGTTGGGTCTGTGTCCCTACCCAAATCTCATGTCATATTATAATTCTCAATGTTGGAGGAGGGGCCTGATGGGAGGTGATTGGATCATGGGGCAGACATCCCCTTGCTGTTCTCTCAAGAGTGAGTTTTTATGAGATCTGGTTGTTTGAAAGCGTGTAGCACCTCCTCCTCTGCTCTCTTTTTCCTACTGGCCATATGAAGATGTGCCTGCTTCCCCTTTGCCTTCCACCATGATTGTTTTCTGAGGCCTCCCCCGAAGCAAAAACCTGTATAGCCCACAGAACTGAGTCAATTAAACCTCTTTTCTTTATAAGTTACCCAGTCTCAGGTATGTCTTTATATCAGTGTGAGAATGGATGAATACACCCTCCTTTCTTGAACTTTTTCTACAATAAAGCTTTTTAATTGAGATAATTCACATATCATAATATTCACCCTTTTAAAGTGTACAGTGTACAGTGGTTTTCAGTGTATTTACAGGATTGTATAACCATCATTACTAATTCCAGAACATTTCCATCACCCTAAAAAGAAACTCCATACCCATTAGCAGTCACTTCTCATTCTCTCTTCCCCTCGACTTACTTTCTGTCTTTGTGGATTTGCCTGTTCTAGATATTTCATATCAATGGAATCATACAATATGTGGCTTTCTGTGTCAGTTTCCTGTACTTAGCATAATGTTTTCAAGGTTCATGCATGGTGTAGCACGTATCAGTACTTTATTCCTTTTTTATGACTGAATAGTATTCTATTGTATGGACATACCACATTTTGTTTATACATTCATCAGCTGTTGGACATTTGGGTTTCTACTTTTTGGCTGTTATGAATTATGCTGCTGAGAATATTCATGCACAAGTTTTTATGTGAATATGCTTTAGTTCTCTTGGGTACATACTAGTGGGGTGGTTTGCTGTGTCAGATAGTAACTCTGTGTTTAACTTTTTGAGACCCTTTCCTCGTTTAAAGAAATGTTTTTATATTGTAGTATAGTATGTATTTCTGTAAGCCACTACAGGTTCCTCTTTTGGAATGAGGTGGCATATAAATAAATAAATAAAAGTCACAAAGCACTCCCAAGCCATCTGTTTAATAATCTGTGCTAGAATGTTGCCAGGATTCTATATTGAGCCGTTTGGTCTATAGTTTCCAGAAATACCTTCTGTCTCCTGGTAAAAATCGGAATGTTTTCCCATCTCCAGTGTCCTCATGTATCTAGGTTGTTTTTCAGTCCTACCTGCAAGGGATTTCATGACTCCAGTGTCTCACCTGAATCGGGCCCCCAGAACTCATCTACGGCCACAAAAGCTCTCACCCTCCACCTTTGTATCTGTCTTGTGACACACTTAAAATTTTTTATATCAAAGTAATTCATGCACATGGTTAAAAATAAACTAGAACAGAAGAGCTTACAGTCCCCTACCTCATCCCTCCCACCTCTAGTCTTGCTCCCCAGAGGCAACTGCTTCTAACTCTTTTAGCTCTTTATTCTGGGAGTAACTTCCATATCTCTAAATAATATGCTAATGCCACTGTTCCTTGGTTTTTCAAGTTTAAACATCCTCTATTAATTTATAACTATCACAAATGAGGCGGGGCATGGTGGCTCACGCCTATAATCCTAGCACTTTGGGAGGGCGAGGCAGGAGGATTGCCTGAGCTCAGGAGTTCAAGACTAGCCAGAGCAACATGGTGAAACCCTGTCTCTACTAAAATACAAAAAATTAGCTGGGTGTGATGGCACGTGCCTGTAATCCCAGCTACTTGTGAGGCTGAGACAGGAGAATCGCTTGGACCCCGGAGGCGGAGGTTGCAGCCTAGGTGACAAAGCCAGACCCTGTCTCATATATACAAAACAATGATAATAATAATAATAATTTATCAAAAATGAGGATTTAGTTCGCATATCTAATCCAAACAACCCTCCCCCCACCCTACTGTCAGTATAGTTATATAATTGTTCTTATTTAATTCCTCTAAATAAAATAAAAATAAATCTGTCAGTTACCTCTGTTGCTTTAAGTGACTACATCTTTATTTTTCATCCCACTAGCTGTTGATAGTAATTTTCACTCACTGTTTATAGGATAAAGATATCATCACTCCTACCTTTCCCTTTAGGCTACCCTTCCCAACTTCTATCTCCTGAACATTTACTTTTTTTTTTTTTTGAGACAGAGTCTTGCTCTGTCACCCAGGCTGGAGTGCTGTGGCATGGTCTTGGCTCACTGCAACCTCCGCCTCCTGGGTTCAAGTGATCCTTCTGCCTTAGTCTCCCAACTAGCTGGGATTACAAGTGTGCACAAACACACCCCGGTAGTTTTTGTATTTTTAGTAGAGAGAGGGTTTGGCCATGTTGGCCAGGCTGGTCTTGAACTCCTAACCTCAAGTGATCCACCCACCTAGGCCTCCCAAAGTGTTGGGATTACAGGAATGAGCCATTGCGCCTGGCACATTTACTTTAAATGCTCAATGTTGACAACATTTATGTTCTAATTTTCTCACCATAATTAGGTCTTCTGTGCTTTGCTTATCGGTTGTTTGTAACATTTAAATCCAATAAATAGTGTTTACATTTTGTGACAATGTAAATATTGTTTATTACAGAGCCACAAAATGTCCTGTGATGAATTTTCTTTCATTTCTTCTAGTTTTTCATAAGAGTTTCGAATTGCCTTTTTTCTTTCTTCTTCTTTCCCTTCTCTTTTTTCTCCCTCTCTGTCTCTCTCTCTTTCTTAGACAGAGTCTTACCATGTCACCCAGGCTGGACTCAAGCCATCTTTCTAAGTAGCTGGGATTACAGACATGTGCCACCATACCAGGCTTATTCTTTAATAATGCCCTTGTTACTTATTCAAGTCTGCTCCCGCCTTTCCATCTAATGAGTAGAGGTGCCTTATTTCTCAGGACTGGTTACACAGAGCCCTCTGTCCTTCCGCCACATAGGTGTAGGTGTTGGCCTGGGGCAGCCCTCCCTCCTTCCCTCCTTCTCTTCCTTTCTTCTACTTGTTTCTTCTTTGTTTATGCTCTCATTTTGCTGCACCACATCTTTAATTTCTCAAGGAGTGTGTGGTATGTAGGTTTACTGAGTCCCTCGTGTCTGAAAGTATCATTGCTCCACCCTCACATTTGAATGGTAATTTGGACAGATACAGAATTCTTGGTTGAAAATTGCTTTGGTCATTGAATATTGAAGGCATAGTTCTAGCCTTTGCTGGTGAGAATTTTGAGGCCAGTCTGATGCATATAGATAGATAGATAGATAGATAGATAGATAGATAGATAGATACATATACAGAGAGAGAGGCAAATATATATATTCTCAATTCACTGCAACGTCCACCTCCCAGGTTCAAGCGATTCTCCTGCCTCAGCCTCCTGAGTATCTGGGACTACAGGCATGTGCCACCATGCTCGGCTAATTTTGTATTTTTAGTAGAGATGGGGTTTCTCCATGTTGGTCAGGCTGGTCTCGAACTCCTGATCTCAGGTGATACACCCTCCTTGGCCTCCCAAAGTGCTGGGATTAAAGGCATGAGCCACCATGCCCAGCCTCTGATGCCTATATTTTTAGAGGTACCCTTTCTTTTTTCTTTCTTTTGTTACCTCTAAGGAAATTTTTAGGTAACCTTTCTTTCTTTTTTTACCTCTAAGGAAATTTTTCGGATCTAGATATACTATCATTTGGATATAAAACTAATTCTCTTACCTTCCAACACCTTCCAATGACTTTTTTATTTCTGTGATCCTATCTTTAATTTCCAGTAGTTCACACTTATTCTCTGATTACTGCTTTTCATAGCATCCTGTCCTTGTTTAGGGATGTAACACCTCTCCAATCTATCTGAAAATGCCTGAAATATTTAAAATGTTCTTTTGTCTTCCGTTTCCTAAATTATTTCTCTTTCTTATGGAGCACTGCCCTGACCTCCACCGCCATTTATCCTTGTCTCTTTTTCATGCTAAGGTCATTTTTCAATGTCTGACGATCTTTGTCTTTTCATATTTAAGAGTGAGCCAGCCTGGTCAGCTGGCAGATTTCATTTTATTTCCTTCCTTCCTTCCTTCCTTCCTTCCTTCCTTCCTTCCTTCCTTCCTTCCTTCCCTCCCTCCCTTCTTTCTTTCTTTTCTTTTCTTTTCTTTCTTTTCTTTCTTTCTTTTTTCTGGAGTGTCTCACTCTGTTGCCCAGGCTGGAGTGCAGTGGTGCGATATTGGCTCATTGCAAACTCTGCCTCCTGGGTTCAAGCGATTCTCCTGCCTCAGCCTCTCGAGTAGCTGGGATTACAGGCGTGCACCACCACACCTGGCTAATTTTTTGTATTTTTTTTGTAGAGACGGGGTTTCACCATGTTGGCCAGGCTGCTCTCGAACCCCTGACCTCAGGTGATCCACCTGCCTTGGCCTCCCAAAGTGCTGGGATTGCAGGTGTGAGCTACTATGTCTGGCCCATGAATGGAAAATTTCAATTCCCTTTTAATGTGTGTGTTTTATCTTTTTCAGAATGGTCATTCTCCTAACATAAGAGAATGACACAAATTGAGAGTTTCATCATCGTAATGAATATCTCTCCCTGTGTGAAACAGAGGTTCCTGAAATCTAAGAGCTTCCATCCTTCTCTGTTGGGCTCTTTTTTTGTTTGTTTGTTTTGTTTGAGAAAGTGGTTTGCTTTGTTGCCTGGACTGGGGTACAGTGGCATGACCACTGCTTACTACACCCTCGACCTCCCTGGCTCAGGTGATCCTCCAGCCTCAGTTTCCTGTGTGGCTGGGACCACAGGCACCGCACCAACACACCTGGCTAAATTTTGTATTTTTTATAGAGACAGGGATCGCCTTTTTTGCCCAGGCTGGTCTTGAACTCCCAGGCCCAAGCAATCCTCCTGTCTTGGCCACCCAAAGTGCTGAGATTACAGATGTGAGCCACCACGCCCAGCTTGTTGGGCTACTTTCGTTTCTGACTTCAGATGCAGCTTCCCACTCGTCTGTGTCAGAGACCTTTGCTTTCTCACCTGCAAATGCCAATTATGTCTGTGTCCTGTCAGTTCTAAGTCTGGCATGTTCCTTGGATTCAGGGGTCCAGCTTCTTCTACTGCCTTAGTCCAGCGGTTCTGGCCCACAGTTCAGTTCCAGGCGGTTTATCCTGTACGACTGTAGCAGCTTCCTAGCTGGTGCCTGCCGACTCTCCCCTAATCCAGCCTTACTGGCTCTAAATTCAGACTTGATTATGTCCCTCGTTTACAGCAAAAGAAGGACATTTTAAAGCAATTAACATCACTTCTATGGAGAGCTATTTGGCAATATCCACCAAAATTATAACTGTCCCTGCCCTTTGACCTGCAATTTCACTTCCAGGAAGTTATCATGCATACAGAGTTGTACATGTAAAACATGACATATGTACCAAGTTATTTATTGCAGCACTGTTTATAAAAGCAAGAGATTATAGAGTGGGCGTGGTGGCGTGATCACAGCTCACTGCAGCTTCCATCTTGCTGGGCTCAGGTGATCCTCCTACCTCAGCCTCCCAAGTAGCTGGGACCACAGGCATGTGTCATTATGCCCAGATAATTTTTGCATATTTTGTAGAAGTTAGGTTTTGCCAGGTTGCTCAGGCTGGTCTCGAACTCCTGAGCTCAAATGATCTACGTGCCTTGGCCTCCCAAAGTGCTAGGATTACAGGCTTGAGCCACCATGCTGGTCCCTATGTTTATTTTATCTTATGTAAAAACGCAGATTCACTGAGCTAGATGAGTGCATAGGTGACTAGTCCTCTACCCACCTCGCACACGTGAAGCGCTGATCAAAGACTCAAAAGAATGCAACCATTTGCCTCTTATCTCCCCATGCCTTTTAAAAATTTCTTCCTCTTTTGCCAACATCCACCCTTTCTTCTTTAAATATCGAAGCCCTCAAAATCATCTTTGGAGACAGGCACAGACCTGTCTTCTGGGCATGCATCCTTAACCTGGTGAAAATAAACCTCTAAATTAATTGACACCTGCCCTAGAAAATTCTTGGTTTACAAAAGCATTAAAATATTAACTAGCAGTGGTTATTTATAGGTAGTTGGCATATGAGTGATTTTAATTTTCTTTATCCTATTTCTGTTTCTCCCTCAATTTTTGTATGATAAACATATCAATTCTAATAATCAGCAAAAAAATAATGGATGCTGCCCTTCTCCACATGGTGCACAGGACCAAGCTCAGTGTCTTCAATGCATTTCCATCCTCCTCCCCTATCATTTCCCAACCTCCCCCAGCACAGCAGGATCAGTGGTTTCTGAACATGGCCCCTTGGTTATTCTCCTCTGTCCTGCAGAAATGTGAACTAGCCTCCACTGTGCAGCTCCTGTGTTACCCCCTTCCAGATAGAATCAGCGGCTCCTTCCTTTGTGCCCATGTAGCCAACTGTTTCCCAATGACCTGGATTCCCAGTGGGTGTGGACCTTGTCTTCTTGTCCCTTTGCCACCTGGGATGGCCCCCGCCTTGACTCATGGGGTGTGCCGCGTGCTGGCAAATGCAGGCTGAATGACCACAAGCCCTTGTTGCTTCTTCCACCTTCTGTGAGATGGCTGGGTTACGAGAGTCCGAGTTGGCCACAGGCCTCTCTTCACCACGGTGTCTCTTTTCTGTGCATCACTGTTTTCAGGGTGTTCTGCCAGATGTACTGCAGTGCTTGTTCTCCACTCAGGGGGCCCTCGACTCAGCAGCATCCTTCAGACAGAGCTGCATCTTCCAAACCAAGGATGGGTACTGACCAACCCCCAGAGGTCTAGCTGGAGGAGAAAGTGCTCTCGGGACGGCTGGTTGGTCTCAGGAGAGGGGCAGGAGAGGGCTTTTTCTCACATCCCATCAGTAATCTTGGAGAAAGTGGGGCTGGGAGCCCAGGTAACACGTTTGTCCTGACACTTCCACTCCCTCCTGGGAACCTTCCAAGTCTTCTTGCCTGCACCTGTCCAGAAGAAAATTGGGCAGGAGGGAGGAGACAGGAGCAGGGGAGTGACTGAAGCAGGGCCCAACCCCAATCTGTCTCCTTTCCTCTCAGAGGATTTGAGATGGTTCCTTGCCTTTTAGCAGATTCATGGAGAAGAGCATAGCTGGCAAAGAATCCCATTCCTTCCCAGTTTCTCAGCATGCAAAGATCCCGTAATTCACAGACTGCCTGCACCCATCTCTTACCCAGGCCCTGCCCCCAGTCCACATGGAAGTTGAACCTAAAGGAAATATTGGGGTTTTTTGTTTTGTTTTGTTTTGTTTTGTGTTTGTTTTTGAGATGGAGTCTCGCTCTGTTGCCAGGCTGCAGTGCAGTGGCATCATCTCAGCTCACTGCAACTTCTGACTCCCTGGTTCAAGGGATTCTTCTGCCGCAGCCTCCCAAATAGTTGGGATTACAGGCACGCGCCACCACGCCCAGCTAATTTTTGTATTTTTAGTAGAGATGGGGTTTCACCACGTTGGCCAGGATGGTCTTGAACTTCTGACCTCAGGTGATCTGCCCACCTTGGCCTCTCGAAGTGCTGGGATTACAGGTGTGAGCCACCGCGCCTGGCCGGTTTTTTTTTTTTCTTGAGATGGAGTCTTGCTCTGTCACCCAGGCTGAAGTGCAGTGGCATGATCTTGGCTCACTGCAACGTCCATCTCCTGGGTTCAAGTAATTCTCATGCCTCAGCCTCCCGAGTAGCTGGGATTACAGGTGTGCACCACCACACTTGGCTAATTTTTGTATTTTTAGTAGAGGTGGGGTTTCACCATGTTGGCCAGGCTGACCTTGAACCGACCTCAAGTGCTCTACCCGCCTTGGCCTCCCAAAGTGCTGGGATTACAGGTGTGAGCCACAATGCCTGGCTGAACCTAAAGGAAATGGAAGAGAAGAGCAAGCCGTGTGCAGTGGCTCATACCTGTAATCCCAGCACTGTGGGAGACCAAGGCAGAAGGATTCCTTGAGCCCAGGAGTTAGGGAGTAACCTGAGCAATATATTGAGATCCCATCTCTACAAGTAGTAAAATAATTAGCCAGGCATGCTGGGGCACACCTGTAGTTGTAACTACTCAAGAGGCTGGGGTGGGAGGATGGCTTGAGCCCGGGATGTCAAGGCTGCAGTGAGACGGGATTTCGCTACTGCACTCCAGCCTGGGCAATAGAGTGAGGCTCTGCCTCAAAAAAAAAAAAAAAAAAAAAGAGAAGAGCAGGTGTTGAATTCCTTTTATGTCCATCTATGCTTTCTCTTAAGCCTTTGTTTAAGAGATACTAATAAAGATGCTTCCTAATCTGGCTGCCGTTGCTTTCATCCTCATCCTTATATCCTAGCAGATTTACCAAGAGGATAAATCCCAGCTGGAAGACTTGGACATCTGGCTCCATTTTCGACATCATCTCCAGATTAGGACAGCCAGGGAGAAACTTGGACGTGGAGGGCACACAGCCCTGCACAGACACAGGTCTGTGCCTAGAAAATCTCCCATTGCACTTTATAACATTTTCATTGCACTTTATATATATATATATATAACATTGCACTTTATAACATTTGTGACTATGAAGTCAACCATTAAAAGACTCCCCATGCATAAAATCCTTCCATTAATAGTCAATAATGGCTAATATTTACCTAGTACTTAATATGTGTGACATATTTTGAGGGCTTTTCCCCTGTGTCAGGGAAGTGGGTATGTTTTTTATATCTCCATATTACACATAAGAAAACTGAGGCACAGAGAGGTGAAGTAAGTGGCCCAAGGTCGCTCAGCTAGCAAGTACTCTAGCCAGGATTTGAGCCCTCTGGCTCTAGAGCCTATGCCCTTAACCACAAGGCTATCCTGCCAGGTCTATACTGTCCTCTTCAGGGTCTTGTGAGGTACAACTTGAGCTCTGACCCTCTTTGGGTACCCTGGGCCACCCCATGAGTCCAGAGTCTGATTTTGAACTCTAACCAGCCACCCCACCCCAGCCCTTGGCTCCCCAGCAGAGTGAAGTGGGTCTGCTCCAGCTCGAGGCTACTAGGAGCCCATTGATGGCATTGCCTAGAGCCACATCATGCGGAATGAGCTCTTTCCAACACAAGCCGACGCTGTTCATTTGGAGCTGCGGCAAGTCACTAGGTCCTCGTGGTGATGCTGGGAGGTGGACTAGAGTATCCCATTTGGCATGTGAGGAATTGAGCTCCATGAGGTTAAGTCACTGGCCCAGAATCACAGAGTAGCCAAGCCAGGATTCAAACCCAGACCTCCACATGCCACGTACAGCTCTCCTTTCACAAATCCACAGTTGCACCCCAGGGATTCCTGGCTGACAAATGTAGTTTGGGTGTCTTACCAGGGTCTTTAACCTGCAGGACCCAAAGCTACAGCATTCCCAGTTCCTTTTCTTCCCAGACTCTCAGGAAACCACTTCTCAAACTTCTACTTGCTACAAAATTGCTTGAGGAGAGTATTTAAAATGCAGATTCCCAGAGTTCATCCCCCAGGGATTCTGACTTTGGAGGTCTGGGTAGATTGCATTCTTAGCAAACCCTCAGATAATTCTGAAGCAGGAGGGTTCTGATGCACCCATCTCTGAGAAACTTGCTTTACCCACCTGAGTGGTATCTGTCCCAATCCCTTACTCATGGCAAGGGGCCCATAAACCTCTAAGGGATGAATACATGTTCCGGTGTGTTTCAGGTTTCTCTTTTGGGGGTTGAAAATGTTATAAAGTGCAATGGGAGATTTTCTAGGCAGAAGATGGGTCCTTTGCCTTCTGAGAGACTGGGCTACTTCTGGGTTTCACTCCATAGATGAAGGTGGAGTGAGGGATGAGGGCCACCCCTTGAGGGCTCAGCAGGGCCCTGGGCTGCGCCTGTGTTTTCAGACCAGGTTGTCGCTCTTTTGGCTGAAGTCATAAAACAGAGTCCCGGGTGGGTGCGGTGGCTCACGCCTGTAATCTTAGCACTTTGGAAGCTGAGGTAGCCGGATCACCTGAGGTCAGGAGTTCAAGACCAGCCTGGTCAACATGGTGCAACCCCGTCTCTACTAAAAATACAAAAATTGGCCAGGCATCAAATGAGGAGCGCCTCTCTCTGGCTGCCACCCTGTCTGGGAAGTGAGGAGCACCTCTGCCCCGCTGCCCACTGTCTGGTAAGTGAGGAGCGCCTCTGCCCGGCTGCCCACTGTCTGGGAAGTGAGGAGCGCCTCTGCCCGGCTGCCCACTGTCTGGGAAGTGAGGAGTGCCTCTGCCCGGCTGCCCACTGTCTGGGAAGTGAGGAGCACCTCTGCCCGGCTGCCCACTGTCCGGGAAGTAAGGAGTGCCTCTGCCTGGCTGCCGCCCTGTCTGGGAAGTGAGGAGTGCCTCTGCCCAGCCCCCGCATCGTCTGGGAAGTGAGGAGCGCCTCTGCCCAGCTGCCCACCGTCTGGGAAGTGAGGAGCGCCTCTCTCTGGCCACCACCCTGTCTGGGAAGTGAGGAGCGCCTCTGCCCGGCTGCCCACCGTCTGGGAAGTGAGGAGCACCTCTGCCCGGCTGCCCACTGTCTGGGAAGTGAGGAGCACCTCTGCCCGGCTGCCCACTGTCTGGGAAGTGAGGAGCGCCTCTGCCCGGCTGCCCACTGTCTGGGAAGTGAGGAGCACCTCTGCCCGGCTGCCCACTGTCCGGGAAGTAAGGAGTGCCTCTGCCTGGCTGCCGCCCTGTCTGGGAAGTGAGGAGTGCCTCTGCCCAGCCCCCGCATCGTCTGGGAAGTGAGGAGCGCCTCTGCCCGGCTGCCCACTGTCTGGGAAGTGAGGAGCACCTCTGCCCGGCTGCCCACTGTCTGGGAAGTGAGGAGCACCTCTGCCCGGCTGCCCACCGTCTGGGAAGTGAGGAGCGCCTCTGCCTGGCCCCGCATCGTCTGGGATGTGAGGAGCGCCTCTGCCCAGCCTGCTGTGCAACCCTCCAAGTGTGACGTGACAGCCTTGTGTGTGATACTTCTGCCCTCCCCAAATTTGAATTTTTGACATTAAAGTTTACTTTTTAATTAAAAGTTTTAAATTGGAGAATAAAAACAAAAAATGAGCCAGGCATGGTAGGTAGCACATGCCTGTAATCCCAGCTAATTGGGAGGCTGAGGCAGGAGAATTGCTTGAACCTGGGAGATGGAGGGTGCAGTGAGCCAAGATCATGCCACTGCACTCCAGCCTGGGTGACAAGAGCAAGACTGTCTCAAAAAACAACAGAGCCCCAGGGCAGTGTTTCTCAACCTGTGCCCCAGCAGCTTCCGAGTCACCTGTTATTTGTCAAAGATACAGATCCCTGCCTCCAACTCTGATTTGTTGAATTAGGATGAGGAAGAGGGGACAGGGCTCAGAAATCTGCACTCTCAGCTGGCACCCCAGTCATCACTTATGCACATGAATGCTTGAGAAATTCTGTTGTAGAACATGGACTTTGGAGTGTCATAGACCTGGGTTCCAGTCCCAGCTCTGCCACAAAGTAGTTGTGTGGTCTGGAGCAATCTCAGCCTCTGTGAAACTCAGTTTCCTCATCTATAAGAAATGGGTTACTACACAAGCTTATTGGTCTTGCTGTGAGTTGATCCTCACAAGACCAATCAAACCATGAGGAAATGTACGCAAAGCACCTCGGAGAGATGGCACCCCCAGTCTAGTGGTAAAGAGAGGGATGCATAGAGGAATACTTTCTCTGGGAGGAAATTGCTGGGAGCGCTGAGCATTGCTCACCCACTGGCCAACACTGACCTGCTCCAAAACAATTCTGACTTTCCACTTCCTCTGGGGGGAGCTCAGTGAAGCTTTCAAAGGTGACTAGGTCCTTTCCCATACTCAGGTGTGAGCCATCCCAAGTTCCAAGTTGGGGTCAGGTGTTGTAAACAAAATATAATACAATTTTGACTCCCTCCACACCTCCAGCTGAGCCCTCCATCCACTGCCCCACCTGCCATTTCCCCTCCACGTGACATTCCCAGATCCCTCACTGGGTGGCAGGCCCAGTCTGAACGGCCTCTTGGCAAACTACGGTTCTGCCAAGGTCCCTGGGACCTTTAGCCTCAAAGTCAGGAGTTTCCAAGTCCTTCCTTCTCTGGCTCTCCCAGTCTGGCCATCCAAAGAAATGCCAGAGCTTTTAAAAAGTTTCGGCCATTGGTAATGGGTTAGTCCACTCCGGAAACATTCCCCAGCTCTGCTGAGAGCTTGCCAGGCGACTTGGTGACGTGCTGCTCTCAGCGCATACAATGGGCATGGGAGAACAATGCCGAGGAGAAAAACATCCCGCCCGCGTGTCCCTGGGCTCACATCCTCCTAGGACCCCGCCCCAACATGGGGGGGCGAGGGAGGGTAGAGAGAGGGGCTAGAGGACAACTGTGAGAGCAAGCAAGGGAGGGGAAGAGGAGGAGCTCACCCAAATTTCCCCGCTTGGCTGCATTCTGAACCAGTTGGGTGAGTCAGATTAGAAGTCAAATCTGCTTATTCTGGCTCTCCTGCCAGCCCTGGGGCCACTGCTCACTGCCCCAATGCTGAAACGGATTAAAACCTGAGCTGGCAAATAAAGCAGTTCAGAGTCACTGACCTATGGTGCACAGCATTGGGGCAGGGGTGTGCCTGATAGGAAGCCAAGTGTTGCCACTTAACCAACCATGTGCAAGGAGTTCAAAATCCAAAGCCTCAGTTTCCCCATCCACTGAATTGGGGAAATCGTGCATGCTCTGTCTCCCTCACAGAAGGTGAGGCAACAAGCGCTACTGGGCATGAAAGCATTTTCATAATTACTAAAAACATTAGCCAGGTGCAGTGGCTCATGCCTGTAATTGCAACACTTTGGGAGGCTGAGGCAGGTGGATCACTTGAGGTCAGGAGTTCGAGAACAGGCTGACCAACATGGTGAAACCCTGTTTCTACTAAAAATGCAAAATTAGCCAGGTGTGGTGACACGCACCTGTAATCCCAGCTACTTGGGAGGCTGAGGCAGGAGAATTGCTTGAACATGGGAGGCGGAGGTTACAGTGAGCTGAGATCGTACCATTGCATTCCAGCCTAGGCAACAAGAGTGAAACTCCATCTCAAAAAATAAAAACAAACAAACAAAAACCCAAATAATTATTTTAAAAATTACTTGGTCACCAAGTGGTGTCATTACCCTGACAAAGCCACTGGGGGAGGTCACAGTCAGGAATTAGAAAGCATGGCCCTTTTCAACCCAGGCAGCTTACAACTTAAACCTCAAAAAGACTTAAGACACTGAAAACCTAGATACAAGAGTGTAGACTAGGCTGGGTGTGGTGGCTCACGCCTGTAATCCTTCCACTTTGGGAGGCCAAGGTGGGTGAACTGCCTGAGCTAAGGAGTTCAAGACTAGCCTGGGCAACATAGTGAAACCCCATCTCTACTAAAATACAAAAAATTAGCGGGGTGTGGTGGCGGGTGCCTGTAAGTCCCACCTACTTGAGAGGCTGAGGCAGAAGAATTGCTTCAATCCAGGAGATGGAGGTGGCAGTGAGCCAAGATACCACCACCACACTCCAGCCTGGGTGACAGAGCGAGACTCTGTCTCCAAAAAAAAAAAAAAAAAAAAAAGAGTGTAGACTATAGACAGCTAGAATTTCTAGACTGTCTGGCTTGGGGTAAGTCTGGTTGGGGGTTGGGAGAATGCTTGGGAAATTGACTGAGAAGTGGTCACTGTTTCTATGCTAAGCTCTGGTTTTTACTTAGGTTGTAGGTATTCGGGTGGCCTTTCAGGCAATGGAGGTTATGAGGGCACTAAGGCCCCTGTGGACCCCTTGGCACCAGCATTGGCATAGGCCCACTTGCTACCACAGAACTGAGCACATATGGGAGTATTCACAGGGCTGATCAAGGAAGGCTTCCTGGAGGAAGGGAGTTTGAGGCATGTTTGAAAGAAGAAGAGGGGGGATTATAAAACACGAAAGTGACAGCAGACACTTTTATGTAAAATCCAGGAGCAAGAATGAGACTCTGAGGGCATCCAGGGCCCACCTTCATTGTAGGGACAGAAGCATCAAGGTCTCAGCCGGGTGAGGGAGTTTGCCCAAGGCGCAGTGACTGAAACTGGAACTGGTGCTGCAGGGAGCTGGAAGGAAGGAAGGAAGTCCAAACAGAGGGAACATGGACAGACTCAGGCACAGGGGCTTGAGGGAGGAGGTGCCCTCAGGGAAAATGGGTCCTTGGTCTAGTAGCAAGATTGCAGAGTATGCAGAGAAGTCAGAGCCAGGGTACAAGGGGCTTAGGCACCTTGCTGGCGAGGAGGCTCAACCCTTAGTGGTTACAGTGGGACAGTCAGCGGGATGTCCTGAAGCCTCTCTGGAGGCCCTCTGCAGCCCAGGAACACCTAGGGGTGGAGGTTGGGGAGTAGAGTTTGGAATCACCTTAGAAACAAGATTGGCTGTATCCCGTGACTGTAAATGAGCACTTGAGTCTGAAGTCTAAGCTCAGGACAGCGGGGGGGCGGGGGGGGGGGGGGCCGGGGGGCCTGCTGCTGCATGTTTGGGAGGGGGGGGGGGCCGAGGTGCCTGCTGCTGCATGTTAGGGAAGGGGGAGAGCCGACCAGGCAAGGGTGGGTTCCAGCAAGTTCCTGATGCAGCAGACATTTCATGTTCATATTTTCATTCACAGCTATGAGCCTAGCAGTAAGGCCCAACTCAGTTTATGAGGCTTGCAAACCAGGTACTGCAGGGGCTGAGGAAGGGCAGTGGAGGGAGGTGGAAGGAGCGAGTCATCTGGGCAGCTGTTTACAATCTCTGGGATAATCTCTACCACATCTGTGAAATGCAGATACCAAAGCCCACTTCAAAGCCATTGTTATTTCTGCAACCGATGTCTCTCTCCTTTACCAGGCTGTGAATTCCTTGAGGATAGAACACTCTTTATTTATTTCTGAATCTCTAGTGTTTCACAGAGTGGTCTAAGCCAAGGAGATTTTTTTTTTTTTTTTTTTTTTTTTTTGAGACAAGGTTTGCTCTGTTGCCCAGGCTGGAGTGCAGTGGTGCAATTAGAGCTAACTGCAGCCCAAACTCGTGGGCTCAAGCACTCTTCCTGCCTCAGCTTCCAGAGTAGCTGGGACTACAGGCATGCACCACCATGCCTGGCTACTTTTTAAGTATTTTGTAGAAACAAGGTCTTGCTATATTGCCCAGCCTGGTTTCGAACTCCTTGCCTCAAGTAATCCTCCCGCTTTAGCCTCCCAAAGCACTGGGATTACAGGTGTGAGTCACTGGACCTGGACCCAAGGAGTTTTTTTTTCTTTGTTTTTTCAGATAGTCTCGCTCTGTTGCCTGGGCTAGAGGGCAGTGGCACCATCTCAGCTCACTGCAACCTGTCTCCCGGTTCAAGCGATTCTCATGCCTCAGCCTCCTGAGTAGCTGGGATTACAGGTGCATGCCACCACGCCCGGCTAATTTTTGTATTTTTAATAGAAACAGGGTTTTACCATGTTGGCCAGACTGGTCTTGAACTCCTGACCTCAGGTGATCCACCTGCCTCGGCCTCTCAAAGTGCTGGGATTACAGGCATGAGCCACCGTGCCTGGCTTCCAAAAGTTTTAATAAATGTCTCTTAACTTTTAAAAAGTTTTAAAATTTAGGTAATGTTTGTTAAGTTCATTGCCTTTTGCCTAACATCTATATCTGTTAGAGTAAGTGACACCAGAATTCCCAAACTCTAATGGCATTTTGGGAAGACAGGTAGTTCTCTATACACAGAAAGGGTTTTATTCACTTGTGTGCCCCACGGAACCATTCCTCCTTTTAGTAAGAAACCTTTGGCTCCTGGTCACAGCCCTCACAGTGAAACAGAGAAGGCAGGTGATGCCTGCTTCTACCCTCAGGGAAAGATGACGTAACAACAGCTTACACTGTGTAGTGCTTTTTTTTTGTTTGAGACGGAGTCTCGCTCTGTCGCCCAGGCTGGAGTGCAGTGGCCAGATCTCAGCTCACTGCAAGCTCCGCCTCCTGGGTTTATGCCATTCTCCGGCCTCAGCCTCCCGAGTAGCTGGGACTACAAGCGCCCGCCACCTCGCCCGGCTAGTTTTTTGTATTTTTTAGTAGAGACAGGGTTTCACAGTGTTAGCCAGGATGGTCTCGATCTCCTGACCTCGTGATCCGCCCGTCTCGGCCTCCCAGAGTGCTGGGATTACAGGCTTGAGCCACCGCGCCCGACCTGTGTAGTGCTTTCTACATGACCAGTAAATTCTTCTTCTTCCTCTTCTTCCTCTTCCTCTTCTTCCTCCTCTTTCTCTTCCTCTTCCTTTTCTTCCTCTCCTTCTTCCTCTTCTTCCTTTTTTCCTCTTCTTCCTCTTCTTCTCCTTCCTTTTTTTTTTTTTTTTTTTTTTGTTTGAGACAGAATCTTGCTCTGTTGCCTAAGCTGGAGTGCAGTGGCACAATCTTGGCTCACCACAGCCTCTGCCTCCCAGGTTCAAGTGATTCTCCTGCCTCAGCCTCCCGGGTAGCTGGGATTACAGGCATGCACCACCACGCCTGGCTAATTTTTGTATTTTTAGTAGAGACAGCATTTCACTATGTTGGCCAGGCTGGTCTCGAATTCCTGACCTCATGAGCTGCTCACCTTGACCTCCCAAAGTGCTAGGATTACAGGCGTGAGCCACTGTGCCTGGGCTCTGTGTGCTTTTCATGTACTAATTCATTTAATCCACACTCATCCTACGATCACCCCATTTTGCAGGTGGGGAAACTGAGGCAGAGAGAAGCCATGCTATGTGGCTAAGGTCATACAACTAGGAGGTGTGAAATCACAGGTGGCTGAAGGCACCCACTCAAGCCATCTGCCCAAGGCAGAAAACAGTACTGAGCCCTAACCTCTGGCCCCATCCCCTGTTCCCCAACTTGGCCCTCCTACTCTCATCAACTCCAAAGTTAAGAATCCCAGATTGAGGGCTGGGCATGGTGGTTCATGACTGTAATCCCAGCACTTTGGGAGGCTGAGGCAGGTGGATCACTTGAGGCCAGGAGTTCAAGGCCAACCTGGTCAACATGGCAAAACCCCATCTCCACTAAAAACACAAAAATTAACTGGATGTGGTAGCACATGCCTATAATCCCAGCTACTTGGGAGGCTGAGGCATGAGAATCGCTTGAACCCAGAAGGCAGAGGTTGTAGTGAGCCAAGATCATACCACTGCACTCCAGCCTAGGCAACAGAGTGAGACTGTGTCTCAAAAAAAAAAAAAAAAAAAACTCCAGATTAGTTCATTCCCACACCCCAGACTCAGTCCCAGGTCCTGAAAAGCCAAGTCTGGCCTCAAAGCCAGTGACAGGACTGAGAGGATACCCCTGGCATCCTGGAATCCAAGGAGAAGGGTGTTTGCAAGCCCAGAATCATGCTTTGCCACATTCGTCTGGCTTCTCTGAGGAATGTCTCATCTGCCAGTTACACTTTGCTACTCCACACAGCAAAAAAGAAAGATCCAAGGAATAGGGTCAGGCCAGGTGCAGATCTGGCTGCTGCCGCCTCAGGAACCTGGCAAGACGTACCAGAGGCAGTGGTGCCCCTGGAATTCCCAAGTGGTTTCCCAGTCTGGGGAACAAAGCGCTTACTACCTCAAGAGGCAGCAGATTTCACTTTGAGTGACACCTGACCCAGTGCCATTTATCATAAATTCTCTTTCCATGTTTACTTCCCCAGCTACGTTTAAAGCTCCCATGGAGAAAAACTCTGGGCTGAGGTCATTTTAAAAGTCTTGCAAAATATTTTAAGTAGGATGTTCTTAATACATTCTTGCTGATTGAGATCTTATCAAGAGTGAAGAATGCAAGAAATAAAAGCATATGATCTTCCACTTTACTTCCAGGAGGGAGACAGCTGGAATTCCTGCTTGTGGAGAAGTGGGTGGGAGTGTGCAGAGTGAGGATGTGAAACTTACTTACCTAGCACTCTGGGTCAGGCCCCTCCTGAATATTCTTTCTTTCTTTTTTTTTTGAGACAGGGTCTCACTCTGTCACCCAGGCTAGAGTGCAGTGGCGTGATCTCGGCTCACTGCAGCCTCTGCCTCCTGGGTTCCAACAATTCTCCTGTCTCAGCCTCCCAAGTAGCTGGGATTACAAGTGTCCACCACCACACTCGGCTAATTTTTGTATTTTTAGTAGAGACGGGGCGTCACCATGTTGGCCAGGCTGGTCTCGAACTCCTGGCCTCAAGTGATTCACGGCCTCCAAAAGGGCTGGGATTACAGGTATAAGCCACCGCGCCCGGCTTGAATATTCATTCTTAAATCCTCACAACCTTGTAAAACAGGTGTTATCACTATCTCCATTTCACAGAAAGGGAAACTGAGGCACAAAGCAGTTAAGGAACATTCCCAACGTGACACAGCTTGCAAGCCGTAGAGCTGGGATTTGAATCCAAGTCTGTGTGATTTTGGAGCCTGTGTGATATTTCCCTGGTTGTGGAAGATTCCTTCTCCCCAGGAACCTAGGACTCAGCCAATCCCTCCTCCAGGGAAAACATGAGGACATTAAAACATTTTATTGTTCTCGAAGAAAAAAAAAAAAACTTGGCAAATTTTAATAGAATGACTAATGGACAACTGTCTTTCCCCCAAGTAGCTGAGACCTTAAGAAGCTGAGAGGAATAAAAGATTACATCCTAGCCGCCTCTGAGACGCTGAGTTCCTGGGAGTGGGGTCTAAGTCAGAGTCAAGTTTGTATCCTGGGTACTTGACTGAAAACAGAGCCCGGCACAGAGTCTGGAACCATCTGGTGGATAATGAGTAAATTAGGGAGGGAGGAGCTCTGGAGGAGACAGGAAGATGAGGAACTGGGCTAGAAGTTTCTAGTCCAGAAAGGGGCAAGCAGGAGTGCTGACCACACGCAGGAGGGCAGTGGGGATCCTCCCTGCCATGCCCTGTCCATGCTTCAGCTCTCCATGTTTGCGTCACATCACCAGGAAGGCCCATAGGTGCAGGAGCAAGGGTTGATGCTTGGCATTGAGAACACACCTCAGGATCTGGAGGCTTGGGTGATTCAAGGGAGAGGCTGCAAAATCTCCTTCCTTAGAGAAGAGGCTGGGTCAGATTATTGATCTCTGGATTTCACTGTTACTCAGGGCCGCCCACTGAGTAATACCTAGTGCCCCCAAGGGGCACTGAGAGAAGGAAAAAGAAGCAAGAGGAAGGGAGAGGAGAAAACAAGGGAGGAAGTGGAAGTGGCCATGTGGCACCTGCAATCTCATCAAAGCTACCCTTGGCCCCACCCGTCCTGTCTGGGAGAATTGGCACACACTCGCCTGCAGTCTGGGCACTGACCATCAGCAATGATGCCAGCCACCGGGCATCGACAGCTAGGGTGGGAGCAGGGCCCCAGTGCCCAATGATGCCTTTAGTTGGCAGATGGCAGGAGGTTATGAGGGTCCAGAAGAGGGGCTGGGTGATGGCAGGGGGCACTTGGTGGGGTGGGGGATAGTGACTTTTGCCCAACCCCCAGGTGCCTACTGGCTGCCTCTCAGACAATGCTTTTAAGTGACCAGAAGGCAAGGATTTCCCAGTCCCTGGAAACCAGATGCCCATCCTCCATGCAAACAACTGAGGTGGGATGTCCATGCCAGCGCTGACACCTGCCCGGAGGCAGCTGCTCAGGTAGGCTGACCTGGGTTGGAACTGACAGTCCACCTTACTCCCTGTGTGGCCACGCAGGTTACCTAACTGTAGAGCCTCTGTGGCCCTCCCTGGGATTAGGATGACAGTCCCTCTCACAGCAACACAGGAGAGCAGGTGCTTCCCTTCTCCCTTCCCCCCACACTTGCTGCTGCTCTACTACCACATGGGAGATCCTTCCTCTCCCTGCGCCAGCATCATCCTCATAGGGACTGACATCTCCTATTTGACCCTCTGAGCCTTTAAAAACACAGGCCAGTGGCTTCCCATCTCAGAACAAAATCCAGAACCCCCACCACAGCCCACAAGCACCCGCATGACTGAGCGGTTCTCAACCCTGGCTACACGTTAGGGTCATCTGTATCAATCTGAGCTGGGGCCAGATGGCAGCGCATCTTAAACACTTCCCAGGTGGATCTAATGGGCAGAGCCACTGCTCCACATGATCCAGCCCTCCTGCCATGCTGCCTGGCTCACTCTGCCCTGGCCTCACTGCCTCTCACTCATTCTCAAGCATGTTCACCTCAGGGTCTTTGTTGGAATACTCTGTCCCTGACAGTCCACCTGGCCCCCTTACACAACTTAGCTCACTTTTTTTTTTTTTTTTTTTGGTACAGGGTCTCACTCTATTGCCCAGGCTGGACGGTAGTGGCATGATCACTGCTCACTGCAGCTCGACCTGGGTTCAGGTGATCCTCCTACCTCAGCCTCCTGAGTAGCTGAGACTACAGGCATGAGCCATCATGCCTAGCTAATTTTTTTTTTTTAATAGAGATAGGGTCTCGCTATGTTGTCCAGGCTGATCTCAAACTCTTGGGCTCAAGCGATCTACCTGCCTTGGCTTCCCAAAGTGCCAGAATTATAGGTGTGAGCCACCACGCCCAGCCCATAGCTCACTTCTGATGGAGAGGTCCCTCCCTGACCAGGCAGTTCCCCACCCTATGCCATCACATTCTTTCCCCTCAACCCTGCCCCTGCTTTATTCTGTCTCATCACACTTATGACCCCTTGATATGCCTGTTGATTTGGATAACGTCTTACACCCGCCACTGGAACATAAGCTTTATGAGAATAGGGGTTGTCCATCTTGTTCACAGCTGTATGTCAGTGCCTAGCACAGCACCAGGTGCACAGCGGGCTCTTGATAAAACCTGTTGTAATCAAGGCCATCTCTGCCGGCAGGTCTGAGCTTCTGGAAGGTGGGGGTGGAATGTCATGTATCTTGGTGTCCTGGCATCTAGCACAGGGCCAGGCATGGAGGTGGCTGTGGCCAATTCATGGTGCTGACGGTTTGCTCTGGAGATAAAGGGGCTCAATGGGGGTGCTGTAGAGTGTCACGGCCAAAAGCAAAGGTCTGAGCAGAGACAGAGGTGGGGAGATGGCCCAAATTAGGCTGGGATGCTTCAAGGAGGGAGGAAAGGAGCAGGCCTGCAACAGTGCCTGACACTTGGCTGGCCCAGGGGGCCTAGCAGGGTAGAGGAGTGGTAGCCTATTAGACATCAGCCCTGACCACTGGACCCAGACAGTAGGGGAAGGGTGAGTGGGAGCCCACAGGAGGGTGAGGCAGGGGAGAGCCAGCTCCAGATCCCACCGGGGTATAGGATGATGTGGGCAGTGCCAAGCACGGGAGCTGGTATCACCCCCACCCTGTAGAGTTCAGCAAATAGCACATTGTGTCTGAAGCTGCAGGGCTGCTGCATGCCTCAAATGCCCCTGCCAAGTTGCCATGGTCGAGGGGAAGGCATCTGCACCCTGGATATTCCTGACCTGTCTCAGAAGCAGGCAGATGGCAAAAGTGAGGCCAGACAGGGAAATGACTTGCAAAAGGCTGCTTTGGGCCGGGACTTCCTGCAGAATGGGGCCGCCTCCTGTTTTTGAGAGTCACCAGCATAAGGAAATGATTGCAGGGGTGCCCAGGAAACCAACACTCCAGGACACTGGGTTGTGTTGTAGCTTAGCCTGGTCCCTGGGAGCCCAGTGGCAGCTCATGGCCAAAATCAGTCGGCCCCTCTTCATGCCCGAACCCAGCTTCCTTCTCTGGAGCCATCACTTTTTGAGCACCAACCCTATCCAAGGCGTGGTGTGGGCCTGTCCAGCTGAGTTCCACAACCCCAGGCTGGCCCGCACCCCCAGCCCTGGCAGCCTTCTAGGGCAGAAGCTCAGAGTGCCTGACGTCAGAAGCCCCTAGGTGTGTGCCTCCACCGCAGGGCCACAGCTGCAGCAACAAGAATGGCTGCCCCCAGCAACTCCTAAAGATGCAGAGCCTCGCTGGGCCACCTCTGCCTGCCACAAGGGTGACCTTGCAAAGTGCTCCTCAAGGCAGCATCTGCCCATGTCCTTCCTTGTGTGTTTTCCTCCCTTCAGGGCCTCTGCACTGTCTCCACCTAACCCTCCTCACGCCTCCCACTCCTTGAAGACCACAGGGCTGGGGGCAGACATCTGGGATTCTAATTTGGTATGTGACCCCAGGCTACCCCTGGGAGGCTCATGTTCTCATCTGCAAAGTGGGGAGAAAGGGGGGTTTCCATGAGGATTCAGTGAGACAATGCCTGGGCACAGGGCTGCCTGGCACCCAGCAGGGAGCTTAATAAATGTCTGGTTTCCAATTCCCACCAATGCATTTCCCAGCCCTTCTCCTCCCCTCAAGCACTAATTGTCTGAGTTACAATCCTACTTTGGTGTCTGGCTGCCTACAAGCAAAGTGAGGAGGTCTCGTTGGGTAGAACTGACGCTGGGCTGAGAATGGAGCCCTGGCCCGCCCCTTATTTCCAGAGCCTTGGGAGACATCATCAGCCTCAGCATGAGCTTCCTCCTCTGGAAAGCAGCCACCCTCTCCAGTAACTGCAAACCATGCCGGCAAACTGCAAAGTGCTTAAGGCCAGGCATGAGGACAGGTCACGAGGCAGGGCTTGGGGCCTGGCATTCTCAGAGTGGTCTCGGGAAGAACAAACCTGGATACCGAATTGGACAACAGCAGGATTCTGAGCACCTTGGGAGCTGTGTGTGATGTGGGCGGGGGTGGCGTCCAGATCAAAGATGGGGAGGTGGTCTAGGCAGCAGCAGGAGGTGTATTCGAGGTCTGCAGTAATGCTTGCAGGGCCTGAATTACAGCAAGGCTCACACCCTCATCCTGCTACCCTGGTCTTGGCCATCTCCCATGTCAACCCCATCTTGATCCTGCCTCCCTCCCTCCCCAGAAGCCAGGGGGCCATTTGGTGCTGGGAACACAGGCATCAGCTGCACGGCCAGACCCCAGACCCCTGTCCAGGAGTCCCTCTTTGCTCTCCTGGCCAGCCCCACCCCACAGGCACCAACTTGGGCCAATGCTAGGCCACAGGTCAGACTCCCAGGCCTGGGGCTCCTCTGCCTACCCACAACCACCACTGATGTTCCTCAGCAAAAGCCAACTTCTTGCTCCGAACGCAGCAGCACCCAGGATACAGCAGGGTGAATGCTAGGCACCTGTCCCACAGCCTGGGGTGAGGTGGAGGTCAGAGATACACACAAATCAAACTCTCTCCTCACTTTATATATATATATATATACACACACAACACACACACACACACATGCACACAAGCACGCCCCACCCACACTCATTAGGCCTGGAGAGGGGCCTTCGGTTCTCCATCTTTGGCATCAATCTATCAAAATCAGCTTTTCTGTATGAGACCGCTTGCTCCTTTCTGTACAACATGAATTAAATATATTATCTGTCTCTGCGCTGAGTCACAGGATATTCACAGTACCGTGGGGAGGAGTGGAGGGTGGGGGCTTGAGGTGGGCAGGGCAGTGGGCCTGGGTAGAAAGATGAGGCTAGCCTCGCCTTGGCCTGTGCCATTCAGGATCAGTCCAGTGTTGAGGAGACCTGGGGGATACAGAGGGGAGCCTTCTTCAGGGGCCCTGGACCCCCAGGCTCCAGGCCCCCGGAGGCAAGTGTCTCAGCATCACAGCCTGCTCCTGGTCCACATTCCTCTACCTCAGATGGTGGCATCTACACCTTTCCCTGTCGTGGCTGCCCTCTGGGGTGGCAGGGGCTCGGGAAAGCTGGTATTGGGATCAGGTGGACACGAGCCACAAGGGCCGGGAAGGAGGGATGGGGAGGCTGTGCAACCCTCCGGGAGCTGAGGTCAGCCCGGTACCAGTGTCAGGGTGACTCTGCATATCTGGGTGCCGTCCCCAGGACCCTGACCAGGCCTGGCTAATCAGAGCCCCAGGATGGTAAGATAAGCAGGAGCCACCTGGGGATGGGGTGGACAGGCAGGAGCCGATCACAGCTCCAAGAGCAGTGAGCACGCTACCACCTGCCAATTTAAGGCAACTCCATTCAGACTGGTGAGCTGGGTGGGGGCTGGCTGAGGTGGCAGGCATGCAACTGGCGGACCCAGGCCACCTCTGGACATAGCTGCTCAGCCGGCGCTGCTCAGCCACGGTTCAAGCCAGAGGGAGTCGGGGGAATGAGGGTGGGGTAGGGCTGATGGAAAGAAAGGGGACCACTACTCCTTCTGTTGCTGTGGGACACCTGCCAGGTAGGGCAGGCTTTGGCACACATGTGGGCACCTAGGATTCCAGGGTCCCAGAGAGCATGCCATGTCTCTTCTTGCTCTCAGAAGGGAAAAAGATGAAACATCTGTGGGCTCCAAGGGGCCAGAAAAGGGGACTACCAAACTGGCCCTAGGCAGGCCCCCGGGGGAGGAGGGTAAACCCTGTATCCAGGGCACAGTGCCCATCCTGGTGCCTTAATTCTCTCGCCCATGTGCATCCCACGCAGGTGCCCAAACACTTCAGGGTGGGAGAGGGTACAAGGTCCCCCCTCCTTCTCATGTCCTCTCAGGGAAGCAGCTCATGCCAGCCCCGACGTGGGTAATGGAGGGGTTGGTATGCAGGTGAGGACTACTGGGGAGGCACGTGGGAAGCACAGAGAAGAAACAGCCGTGGCCAGCAGGGCTGCCAAACGGTCTTCTGGGCTGGCTGTCAGCCCTTGTTCTTCAGTCCTCTGAGGGCCACACAGGTTCCATCCTACCCGAATTTGTGGTCCATGTGATCTCTTGTCCCTTGGGCCACGGCAGGGTGGGCATGGCTCAGAAGATGCTCTGCCGCCTGTTCTTCCCTCGTCCTGGAGAATGGAGGAGGTGAGGCTGCAGGGAGGAGGCTGGGCCAAGGTGTACCCCAGACCAGCAGGGATAGTCGCTGTCCCCCAGAGCTGCTCTGACAGAGCAAGCAAGGGCATGCACGCAGGAGCAGGTCTGACCTGGTGTCAAATCCCATCTCTGCTACTTACTAGCTGCATGTCTTGTGATTTAACCTCCCAGAGCCTCAGTTTCATTGACTATGAAATGGGGAACAGTAGTAGTACCAACTTCAAGGGGTGTTTTAAGGATTAAAGGAGAGGATGCATGGGAAGCATTTGTCAATGTCCAAGGCCATTGACTGTTCTAGGAACAAAGTACCGTTCTCCCAGGATGGAATCTGATTAGAGAGCTCAGAGTTTGCAGAGCGAATGCACCAGAGACAGCATGCCTCTTTGCCAGGGCTACTGCCAAACACAATGTCCTGTCTGGGGTGAGGGTTGAAGAGGGAAGAGCTGGAAGAGGAAGCCTAGGCAGGAGAAACCAACCCTTTCTCTGCTCCCTAAAGACTCCAAAGGGAATAAAGTGGCGGGGGGACCACGGGAGTCCCCACTGGGGAGGGGTAGCCTGTCCTGGCTTCCACTAACAAGGGAAGGGCTCCAGGAGAGCACAAGCCCCTACCTGGCTGCTGGAAGGCCAAGCCTCGGTAGCCTGGGTCCTTCTGGAGCTGGATCTCTTTCAGGGAGAAGATGGAGGCAGCTGGGGGAGAGAAGGACATGATGGGGAGAGAGCTGGGTGGAACCAGACCAACCGAGCCCTGGAGGCAGCATCTCATTTCCACTGTTTGCCCCCTCAGTTTGCAGTGAGAACCCCAGCAGGGGAGGCCAGGTGCCCAGGGCTGCTCAGCTGGGCCTGGGGCCTCTGGCCTCTTTGTTCTGGTTCTTCTACCCACACTCACCACCCCCTTTCCTTGGTTCTGGGTGACCCTGCTCCCTGCCCCGACAACACTCACTGTCTTCAAGCTGGTGCACACGCTCTCCCAAAGACCGGAAGTAGGGGTGACTCAGGGCAGCCTCTGCTGACATGCGACTCTTGGATTCATACTGAAAGGCACAAGGTGGGGCTATTGGGCCCTGGCTGGGGGGCTGCAGGGAACCCTCTGGGCAGCAGGACTCCTGTGCTGGTTAGAGCACCAAGGTGGGTGGGGCTTAAGACTAACAGGAGAAGCCCTAGGTCAGCCTCCAGCCCCTACCACAAATCCAACCTCAAGCCATCTCAAGACTCAAGGGAAGGCTCCCTGGTCTCCAGCCACCAGGAAAAACCAGAAATGAAACTTGAGGACAGTGACCTTCTCTTGGGATAGAAATACAGATGCAAACCAACTATGATTAGAAGGAGAACATCCATAATAGGAAGGGTTGTGCCGATAACGACCCTTCATCGTCTGCCTTAGAAGACAGGCACCACACTAAGTGTGTCCCGTCAGCTCAGTGTATCCTCACTGCCAGCTTATAAAATAGGAATTAATCCCACTTTGCAGCGGAAGAAACTGAGACATGGAGGAGCTCTGTAACTTGCCCAGAGCTACACAGCTAGTAACGGTTTGGGCTCGCAGTGCAGAAACTCCAGAGGATGTGTATGGAGGCCAGTGCTCCCCTGGGCCTTGGGGTGGAGAGTACAGGGAAGATGTTTCAAAGACGTGTGAGCACATGAGCCACAGAAGTTGGGGCGTAGGCCTAGCATGGGGCACGGGGACTTCGGCTCTTTGGCTGCCTCTCCCTGGGCCCCGCCGGGAGGTCACTCACCGGGAGCAGGCTGCTTAGGAGGTGGATGCCATCCGTATCCAACCTGCAAGGAGAAGGCGCGGACACAGGCTGTGCCTGAGCGGGGGTGGGAGAGCCAGGGCCACAGCAGGAGGGGCGGTGCGGGCGCCGGGGCTACCTGGGCGCGTGGTTGATGAGCGGCTGCGGGAGGTAGCGGGGGAAGCTGTAGGTGCGGAACTCGGAGAAGGCGGTCACGCCGGGCCACGTCTCTTCTGTGGGGGTCCCTGGGGAGACGAGAGAGGGTGGGGAGGGCCTGCGTGAGGCCCAGGGCCAAGGCCGACTTGAAAGGGATGCAACGTAGGAGGTGGGAGCAAAGATGGCCGAGGCCACAGGGGGTCCCCGCCCCGGAGAGAACTAGGCTAGCCGCTCCTCCCCGTCCCACTCGACGCCTGGGCTGGACGGAGTTCCGGCGCCCCCTGGTGGTGAGAGGGACGGAGCAGCGGGAGACTGACCCAGGAGGCGGAAGATGAGGTGCAGCTCCTCCTTGACTGTGGAGCCCGGGAAGAGGGGCCTCCCTGTGGCCATCTCGTAGTGGATGCAGCCCACGCCCCTGCGGGGAGCAAGGGGCAGGGGCGGCATCAGGCAGGGGCGGCCGCCCTTCCTAGGGCTGCTCCACCAGGGCACCAACGACGACCTGCCACAGGTGGCTGCAGGGGTCGTGGCTCTGGCGGCGGAGGGGTGGCCCAGGGCAGTGGAGGCTCCTAGAACTGCCCAGCCCCACTACAGCCCCTCTCTGGGGGCTTCCCTGGGCTCGGGAAAGCTGCGACCTCTCCCCTTTCGCTCTGTGAGGTTTGGGTCTGTGCAGCCAGCGCCCATGTGGCAATTCTCTCAGCAGTGTTGTCTCAAACTCTCTCCACTGTGTGCCCCACTGGAAGAGAGAAGTACATAAATCCATTCTCCTGGGGAACCTCGGGGCGGAGTCACAGCAGCCATTCATCACCACTGGCGGCTTGGCTTGCAATTTGGGCTGATTTTTCATTTTACACCAAATCATACGCTTGTTCATTTTAACATAAAAATAGTACTTCTCTTTCAAAATTTTCACTGCGACTGATGCTTGGGGAAGATTCATCGTATTTACTATAGGGGCCCTCCTGGACCCTCTGAGTCTCTGGTAACCTCCCACAGGCCCCGGGGGGAGGATTTCAAATGCACAGCCTTGGAGGGTCTATTTAAGCCAGGGAAACCCTAACCGATTCTATTTCAGACTTAGTTTTTTAACATCCAGTTCAGCAGGATGTCACATGGCTTTTAGGCAAAGGAAGTTAGGAAGTTCTTCCCCGAGGCCCTTGGGGCAGCAAAAGAGAGTCTGGAGGTGTGGCCAGGCCTGTCCTCCCCTCCTCGGTCCGCACAGTGCTCACTCACCACATATCAATGGGGGTGGAGTACTCTGTGGATCCCAGCAGCACATCGGGGGGCCTGTACCACAGGGTCACCACCTCATTGGAGTAGGTCTTTGTGGGCACTGACTTGGCCCTGGCCAGTCCTGGGGGCAGACATGTCACTGGACCTCTGTCCACAGGTGCTGTGGGGTTGACTGCTATGCCCTCCCCCACTGCTCCCACACCTTGAGGCACCCCAGTGGCATCAGACCCAAACCCTAGCCCCAGCCTCACCGAAGTCGGCCAGCTTCAGCTCCCCCTTCTCGTTGATGAGCAGGTTCTGGGGCTTCAGGTCTCGGTGCAGGATCTTGCGGTGGTGACAGTAGGCAAGGCCCCGGAGCAGCTGGAACATGAAAATCTGGGAGAGGGGGAAGAGAAATGTGAGGTGGAAGGTGGCCCTGAGCCTCTGCTCCAAGGCTGGGACCAGGATGGGGGCAGGGGTTTAGCAGTGAGGTCAGCACAAGCCCCTCATTCTCCTGCCTACCCTGCAGCCCCCATCCTGGGCCCACCCACACCAGGGAGTCCCATCCAGAGGGGAGGACACCAGGGATGCAGAGGAGACAGTGAGTGTAGGGGAGACCAGAGAAGTCTCAGTCAGGGGAACGGGGGTCAGGATGCCTGCCTATGTGGAGACGTATGTGATTGATCCTTTTTTTTTTTCTTTTTCTTTTAGAGACAGCGTTTTACTCTGTCACCCAGGCTGGAATGCAGTGGCATGATCATGGCTCACTGCGGCCTCAACCTCCCGGGTTCAAGTGGTCCTCCTGCCTCAGCCTCTCAAGCAGCTGGGACTATGGGTGCACGCTACTGTGCCAGGCTAGTTTTCCAATTTTTAGTAGAGATGAGGTCTTGCCATGTTGCCCAGGCTGGTCTCAAACTCCTGGGTTTAAGCCATCTTCCTGCCCTGGCCTCCCAGTGCTGGGATTATAGGCATGGGCCAACACACCCAGCCTTGATTCTTTAACAAACACCAGGAGAGGTCATTCATAACCCCCAGTTTCCCCAGAAGCCTCCCTGCATTCCGGCAGGTAGCTGACACTCCCATTTGACGGATGGGGAAACTGATGTTCAGAGTTGGGAGTGGATTTTATACCAACAGCTAGACAGTGGCAGAGAGTGTGTGTCTGTTCCTGGGGTAAAGTGCTCAACCCAGTTCCTAGACTCGTTGATGGCACTGCCCTCTCCCTCTTTCCCAGGTGGGAAGGTGTGAGCCACCCCAGCAACCGGATCCCTGGCGGTGAGAGTGGGTCCCCGCACTGGGCTTCTGAACAGGTGGCTGCCAAGATGGGGGGACCCTGCCCCCGAGGCCTCACCTTGACGTTGTGCATGCTCATGAGGTTCCCACAGTGATCCAGATACTGCTTCAGGTCACTGTCCTAGAACACAGAGCGTGACTCAGTCCTGCCCCATGGCCAGAAGCCCAGACACAGGCTGAGGAGAGGAAGCCCCTCCCTGGGAAGGGCTCACGCCCACTAGTGGGACAGGTCCCTGGCTTGAGCCACCCCTAAGCCTGAGCTCTTGGTCCACTCCTGCAAGGGAGCATCTGAGAACCTGATTCCAGAACAAGGCCTGGTTCGCCCTCATCCCACTTCCCCCACTTCCTCAGCTTCCCACTCCCCTACCCACACCCTGTTTCTACCACAAGAGGGAGAGGCTGCCAGCCCCAGCCCGACTCTCACCAGGTACTCAAACACCAAGGTGAGGGACCGATCTGTGTGGATGAGGTCATGCAGGGTCACAATATTGGCGTGCTTCAGGTTCTTCAGCAGAGACACTGTGGGGAGATAAGCCTGCCTGGGTCCCTAGGACCCCATGTATCCCCATACCCTCTTTTCTTGGGGTCAGCTCCAGGAGTCCCACTCCAGCAATGACCCTCCACCCCCAGCTCCTACCAGGGCGCAGGCTGGTGAACCCCTCCTCCTGAAGCCCCAGGGGGAGTGTGGGAGCCTAGGACGCGGTACCCTCTCGGATGGCAGTGCAGGGCGCTCCCTCCTCATGCTCCAGCCGGATCTCTTTCAGAGCCACGAGGTTCTCCGTCAGTTTGCTGCGCCCTTTGAAGACTGTGGCATAGGTGCCCTGGGATGGAGGGCCACAGTGGCCCCAGGCACATTCAGGTGCTGCTGGCCTCTGCCCAGTGTCTCCCCATTTGTGCCTCTGCCTGGGCTATGACTGGGGCCTGAGTGCCCTTCCTCCCTTCACTGACATGCTGTTTCCTCCAAAGCCTACTTCCTCCAGGAAGCATCCCTAATGACCCCCAGTTGGAGTGAATCCGTCCTTCCTCTAAGCCCCAGCACGCCGTGTGCCCCTCTATGATAACACCAGGTTTTTTCTTCCTTATATGATGCTGATGTTTACACAGAGGTCACCTCTTTGGGCTCCTGGAGGGAAAGGGCTGTGTGTTCCCCTCTCTATAAACCTTCACCCACCCCAGGCCTCTGCACAGTGACAACAGAAATACTTAAGTGATATAGCACTTCCTATGTGCCAGGCATCGTCTGCGTGCTGTACATAACCTGCCCAATCCTCGCAATAACCCTATGTGATAGGACAGTTACTATCTCATTGGACAGAGGAAGAAACTGAGGCACACAGAGAGGTCATGTAACTCACCAAAGGTCACAGAGCTAGTAAATGGTGGAGGTAGGTTTTGAACCCAGGCAAGAAGGACTTGAAGAAGAAAAAAAAAAGACTGGATTCTGCCCAGGGCCATGGCTACTCTATCCTCACTCCCTCCTTCAGGATCTCAGCCCACTTCAACCCCTGCCAAAGGCTAGGCCAGAGTGCACAGCCAAGACTGTGCATGTCTATGGGGCAGGGGCCATGAGAGGGCCAACCAGAGAGGGCCGACCAGAGAGGGCCGACCAGGGAGGTCTGCCCCTCCTCCAAGCCACCCTGCCTGGCTATTTGGAGAAGACCAAAGCCAGCGTCTTACCTCTCCCAGTTTGTCCAGTTTCACGTATGTTTCCAGTTTCCCAAAGCCAATGTCTGACTGAGAGGGAGAGACACAGAATGCCATGAGCTTGAAGGCCTTAGCAGCTCCAGAGACATGACACCTCCCCCAAATCCAGCCTCTGGGAGGGAAGGGATGAGACCCCATGGTGGAAGGGGCTCGTTTTCCCTTTATCCCTGTGATAAAGGACAGAGCTCATGGAAGTGTGAGTTTCTTCCTCCCAGGACAGCCAAGAGTGTGGAGCCCAGGGCTGTGGCACCTGGGATTGTTGCACATCTTGGCTACCTGTGTCTCCGACTGAGACCACAAGCTCCTCCAGAGTGAATGCTGCCTTTTTTCCCGTTTTACCTTGAGTGTCCAGTTCAGAACCCACCTACCTGATGGTGTGTCTCATCAGCACACTTCTAGCTCAGGTGTATCCAACCCTTAACAAGACGGATTTCTGGACCCCCTAGCCGGAGAGGCTGATTCTATAGGTGTCTGGAGGGGTCCTAGAGTCTGTGTTTTGTAAGATGTCCCAAACAGCTCTGATAGGCAGCTAGGACTGGAAGGCACATGCCAACTGGCCTATTGATCTTAACCATGTGGAGATCGTGGGACCTGGTGTAGGCTTAGAGTCCCATTCTAGCCCAAGTGGGACTCATCTAGGAAATGGATGATGTAGGAGGACGAGCTAGTTGAATGCACTCAAGCCAGCAGGTGGCGCCAGAGGCCCAGGAATCTTCCTGGAAACACCATATAGGCCTCTCACCTGGGAGGCCTGTGCTGGGGAGGGCGTATCACCCCACCTTGTGTCCTCTGACCCTCTTGGGACTCACCAGGGAGGCCCGGCGGGACATGCGGCTGGGCGGCTTGGGCAGATCTGGGCTCTCCATCTGTAGCTTCTGTAGGAATTCCTGGGGCAGGCGGATATCCATGGGCAGAGAGAGCCTCTTGCTGACGTCCTGTGGTGACAGGGATGAGATGGGGACACCACTGTTGGCTTCAGGGTAGCTAGGGCTGTGGGGCCCCAGACTCTCACTCTGGACCTAGCGTTCCCTACGGAACAACCATTCAGAGCCCAATCACAGGCTGTGACCCCAAGCTCACAGCTGCTCCCAGTGTGTGCTCAAGACATACACATGAACACCCGGGGCTGCTGTGTGACCTTAGCACAACCAGGTCACTCTCCGCCTCTCTGGGCCACAGTATCACCATCTGTGCAACATGAATCTCATGCCCTTACAGGCACCGATTCTGTAAGTATATTTTTTTCGTATATTTGGGCCTATGTGTGTGGATCAAATAGTCAAATTGTCTAGCCCTTGCTAAGTTCAGGAATGTTCTAAGTTCTTGGCATAGATTAACCCATTTAATCCATGATGACCATTTTAAAGACAAGGAGACCATGGTGCACAGAGGTTGAGTAACTTGCTCAAAGTCACAGAGCTAATGAATGGCAGAGCTGGAATTTGAACTCACAAAGTCTGGCTGTAAGGCAGCTGCCCTCCTGTGCACACCCCTGTGCATGCATCCTGCCACCTTCCGGGGCAGAGCTCCAGAGGCCCTCACCTCCATGGAGAAGCGGCGCTGGTTCTGCCGCCGCTGGAACTGCACACCGGGGGACAACTGCCCCGGCTCCTCCCCGCTGTCCGTTGGGGAGAAGGTACTGCACTCCTGCGGGGGGTCTCTGCCAAGAGGACCGAGCTGCAAGTCTAAGAGGGACAGGCATCAGCTCCCCTCCCTGCCTCTCTGCCCTGAGGGAGAGGAGGGTAGCTCCCCCCTCCCCCAGCCCTGTGCTCCTCTCCTAAGGCCAGTGGGGAAGGGGTGGGCAGAGAGGGGAAGGAGGTGCCTGGGGAGTGTCTGGTAGGTGGGAGAGGTGCTGGGTGGACCCAGACCTCTCACCCTCGTTCCGCCGGTTGTGGAGCTGGTTGAATTGCTCTGTGAATTCAGCCAAGGATTCTTCGATGGTCTCAGTGCGGGGCACTGACAGGGAGAAACGGCGCTTAAAGTTCTTCATCTTGTTCATGATCATGAGGGACCGGGCAGCCAGGTCCTGAGATGGGAGGTGTGAGAAGAGCAGGTGAAATGAACAAGGCAACCAGTCTGGGTCTCCACCCACTGGGAATTCAGCTCTCTCTTTCCATCAAGTTCTGTCGACCTGTATGCCGCCATCACTGGGAGCCAGGGTTGTGTCTTCTCCAAAGTTTGACCCCCCTGAGGGTGGGTGTTCACCCTCTTCTTCCCAGTTACCCTCTTCCTCCCAGCAACTCTCAGCACTGCCCCCATCTCCCACCAACAACCCACCCGGCCACACCCCGTGCAGTTCTCTATGGACCACTTAGTCCAGCAAAGTACTGGTCATAATAGCAGGCATGATGTGCAAAGAGGATCCTGAAGGTCCCCCAGACCTGAGCCCTTTAGCTGCTAGAGGTCTAGAGAGTTCTGGGGGAAGGGTTGGGGTGGCAGGGAGGGTGCCAGAACCGGGCAGTCATTGGGCCAGGAGAAATTTACCAACTTGTGTCCAAGGGCTTGAATGTGTCAACAGCCAGTAAATCTTACTGACCAAGGCCCATAAACTGAATGTCAGCTTGGCCAACACCCTTGGGACACGATTGGGTTCAAACCTCATTTCACCTCTGATACTGACACATGAAGGTCCCTGCTCTGGCACACCCCAGGAGGCAAGAGGGGAAAAGGAGGAGGGAAGGGAAGAGTGCATCAGAGCTGGCCAGCTGCATCGCCTCTCCAGCTGAAATATGGGAGGTCAAGAGCAGTGGAAGGTCTCAGGGCAAACACAGAAGCTTGCCAGAAATACAAGTCGAGCCCTAGGGAAGATGAGGCCTGATCTCTGCTGGCCTCTTCCCATGCCAGAGCCCGCCAAGCAGGCAGGGTATCCCCTACCGAGAACACCATGGACGAGCAGTGTGAGCTTTCTGCCCACCCCCACGGCCCTGTCCCCAACCATGAAAGCTTTCTTCTTCAGGCTCTCCAGCTCCTCGTGCCCTCTGGCCTTAGGGGAGGAGCACAGGGCTGGGGGAGGGGGGCTACCCTCCTTTCCCTCAGGGCAGAGAGGCAGGGAGGGGAGCTGATGTCTGTCCTTCTTAGACTTGCAGCTCGGTCCTCTTGGCAGAGACACCCCCATAGAGGACGCCCTGCTGGCTACCCAATGAGACCCATGCAACTGCTTCTTCCTGCAGACCCTCCTTTCTCCCTCCTGCCCTGAAAACCCAGAGCAGCACTGTCCCACCTCCCCTCCACTTCCCTTCATGGTTTCCTACACCCTCAGTGCAGCCGCCTGTCATCCTGCTCTGCACACACTGCCCTTGAGGCCTCACAAGGGCTTCTGCCCATGCCAGCAAGAAGGCACCACGGGGTGAGCCCTGTGATGGGCCGTGCTGCACCCACTCCCAGCTGTTACCCATGCACCAGGCACAGCCCACTCCTGGAGGATGCTCAGCCCTGCCACTGGCCAGCACCTGGTTGCCAAGGCGACCAGGCCTTTCCCGAATCCTCCTGGTTTAAGGGATTATGGGTCAGTAACATGTTGGCTTTGCTTAATGATCACATCCTTCTGTCCTCAGCCAGCCTGGAAAGGGTCCTCTGTCTGGCAGCGCATGCTCCTGGCTGCCCCCAAACACAGCTCAGTGGTGGCCCTCCAGTCGCCCTGATCCCAGCCGAGATTCATGGCTGGGTATGAACAGGCTCTCCATTTCTTCAGCAAGCTGGCATCTCTCAGAGTGGAGGCCTTGGGTCTGCAGTGCTAGGAAGGTCCATCTCTCAGTGGGCCCTGAAGTCTCACTCAGTTCCACTCAACAAACGAACTGGCCAGGCATGGTGGCTCATGCCTATAATCCCAGCACTTTGGGAGGCTGAGGCAGGTGGATCACTTGAGGTCAGGAGTTTGAGACCAGCCTGGCCAACATGGCGAAACCCTGTCTCTACTAAAAATACAAAAAAAATTACAAAAAAAAAAACCCAAAAAAAACCCCCCCAAAATTAGTGGGGCATGGTGGCATGTGCCTGTGACCCCAGTTACTTGGGAGGCTGAGGCAGGAGAATCGCTTAAACCCTGGAGGTGGAGGTTGCAGTGAGTGGAGATTGCGCCATTGCACTCCAGCCTGGGCGACAGAGCAAGACTCTGTCTCAAAAAACAAACAAACAAAAAAACTGAACACCTAATATGCACCAGCATTGTGCCAGGCATGAGGGTTTCAGAGGCAAGTAAAGGGTGGTCCCTATTCTCAAGGAACTCAGGGGCTAGTGATGCCTCCTTTGATGAGAAGGTAGCTGAAAGCGCTTCCTCTTTGGCTTCCTTGGCAAAGCCCACCAGCCTTGGACTTTCCTGTCTCCCCATCCCTAAACTCCTTCCTGTCAGTCATCTTCAGCTGCTCCTCCATGGCTCTGTGCAATGTCTCAGGTCTGCTGTCTGCAGGACTCTTGCAGATAGGAAGCCTCCAGAGGGCAGTCACCAAGCCTCACACTTGTGTATAGCATCCAGGCCACTGGAGGCTTCTTGATGGTGGCAGGAGGTATGGGTCCTGGTGACAAGAGGACCCAGACACTCCTACCTGGTGACTCCCATTTCCAAGTAAGATAGGAGAGTGGAGATGGCCCTCTGTACAGATCAATTATTTTCTTTTTTCTTTTTTCTTTTTTCTTTTTTTTTTGAGATAGAGTCTCACTCTGTCACCCAAGCTGGAGTGCAGTGGCATGATCTTGGCTCACTGCAACCTTCCAGGCTCAAGCAATTCTCATGCCTCAGCCTCCCAAGTAGCTGGGATTACAGGCCTGCACCACCACACCCAGCTAATTTTTGTGTTTTCAGTAGAGACAGTGTTTCGCCATGTTGGCCAGGCTGGTCTTGAACTCCTGACCTCAAGTGATCTGCCTGCCTCGGCCTCCCAAAGTGCTAGGATTACAGGCATGAGCCACTGCCACTGCACTCAGCCAACTATTTTCAAAGATAGCTGAGCATTAGAATCACCAGGGAGCATTGTAAAAAAATTCAGATTCCCAGGTCTTACCCTGAGATTCTGGAACTGAGGTTCTGAGAATGGTGTCTGGGAAAATGCATTTGAAAAAACATCTCCAATGATGTACACCTGGAGTTGTGACCAGGAAACATCTAAGGTCCAGGTCAGGGACAATTATCTGCCCAGGCTTCCAGACTACCCTCCTGTGCTGAGGCAGGGGATCCTCAGAGCAGGGAAGGGAAGCAGGAGGCCCCCCACAGGAGAGGAAGTCTCTCTGTCCTGGAAGCTGGCGCATCTGCACGGCACCCACCGATGTCCCCGATGTCCCCGATGTCCCCGTGCTTTGTCATGGTTGTTCTCTGGGGGTGAGGAGAGGCGGCCACTTGGCTCCCTGAGGTCTGAGCTCTGCCAGGAGGGAGACCAGCCACACCCCTTTCTAAAAACAGGGCTTCCCCATAAAACCGTCCTGCAGTCCGGGATTTATGGGATGGCCTGTTGGATTTGCGGCTCAGGAATCTACAAGTAGCAGCCATAAATCTCACACCCTTGCTCTTGATTGTAGGCTGAGGAGAAGGGAGCTCATTAAAAGCCTCCGGGAAGGAGGCCCCCCATTTCTGCAAGACAAAGGAGATTCAGCCCTGAGTCACACCTGCTCTCCCCAAGGTTCAGTGAGGAGCAAGGAGCCACCAGCCTGTGCCTGGGGTGGGGTGAACGGCAGGGAGACGGAGGGAGGGTGAGGCCAGAGGCAGCTGACTGGAGCAAGAATGTGGGGCCAAGCAGTGCAGGCGATGGAGACCAGCTGTTCTCCACCCGCAGGAGAGGAGCCCGAGAGGAAGTGCCTGTCAGTAGCAGGAGGGATGGAGGTCAGATGTAGGATGGACTTCCTGATGGAGGGATGGAGGTCAGATGAAGGATGGACTTCCTGATGGTGACAGGGGAGCAGGCGGTGGGGGTGGTGACCACAGCAGAGTGGATGTCTCTCTCTGCTGGGGACAATCGGGGCATTGAACCCAGCAGGGTCTTGGGTGTGACAGGGCAGACTGGGCAGTGAATAGTCTGTTGTTCCCTAGGTCAAGACACAAGATGCCTCTGTCATTTTTCCCTTGGGAGAGTCAGCTCCTCAGATTTGGGGGTTGAGGGGAAGGGAGACAGGAAAAAGGCCTGTCACCTTAGTGCTGTCTGCCCCTCACCCCCAAGTGGGGACAGAAGGACTCAGTATGACCAGCCTGAGGCACAGCCCAGGGCCAGGCACAGCACAGCCTTTGTCCCCAGGCCAAGGAGCCATCTGGGGCTGTCCCCGTGCAACTAGTGCCAGGGGAAGAGGGCAATGGGCATCCAGGGATGCTGGCCTGGCAGTGGGGGTGGGGGAAGTAGAAGGAGCAGAGTCCCACTGAGGAGCTGCAGGGTGGGCAGGCAGACCCCAGCCAGCCTCCCCTCCCACTTCCCTGCCCAGGTAAGTCATAAAGCTCTCAGCCCGCTCCAGTTGCTTGCTTCCAGGGACACAGCAGCCAGCCCAGAACTTCCTGCTGGTGCCAGAGCCATGAGTGGCACAGAAGGAGGAAGGAGGAGCCAGGCTGGGAGGAAAGCCAGCAGTTGCCAGAGGCCACTGTGCACCCAGTGAGCAGGGCTGGCCTCCCAGAATGTTAGCAGGGGAAGACGCTCACACACCCTCCATCCCCATCCCTTGCCCAGTGAAGATGCTGAGGCTCCGAGAGGGGAAATGACTTGCTGGAGATCACGCAGCAGTTTCCTGGTTGTTGCGAAGTGCACAAACGTGACCTTGTTGCTCCTTTCTTCTCCTGCCTGGAGCCCTCCCCACCCTTGCCCCTTCCCTGTGGCCTAGGCTTGACTGTTTTCTCCCACTCTGAATTGCATGCCAAACAAACCCAAACTCTGGTGCTACCACTAGCAGGCTGTGGAATCGCAATAACATTATAAAACCCCTCTCACTCCTGGCTCCAATCATTCATTCAACAATTATTGAACACCTGCTGCATGCCAGGCACTGTTGCAGACCCTGAGAATCCACAGATGAATGAAACAGATATTAATTCCTTTCCTAATACCTTCCATCAGGGGCAGGGAGGTGCAGACAATACACAGAATGAATACACAGTATGATGGATGGTGACAAGTGAAATGATGGGAATTCATGCAGGAAAGAGGGAAGGTGTGGGAAGTGCAATTGCAAGTTTAAGCAGGGTGGTCAGGAAGGCCTCTCCGAGAAGCAGGTGACATCTCAGGAGAAATCCAGAGTAGGTGTAAGGTGATGGGGTCAGTCATGCAGGGTCTGGGAGAAGCAGGTCAGCAAGGGAACAGCAGGGGCAAAGGTCCTGAGGCAGAAGTGAGTCTGGTTCACTGCAGGATGATGATGTGGCTGGAGAGGATGCTGGATGGGAGCGCAGAGCAGCTGTATTGGGCCTCGAGGGGTAAGGAGGGTTTGATCAGATGACTGACATGATCTCACTGAGGCTTTAACACGCTGCTGTTTTGAGAACAGACAAGGGGAGCAATGGGAGAGCAGAGAGCCTGGGCAGGAGGCTGCTGCTGAGGCCCAGGGGAGAGAGCTTGGTGGTGGCTGGGACCAGTGTGGAGCAGTGGAGGTGGTGAGAAGTGACTGGATTCAGGCTATATTTTGAAGGTGGAGCCAAAGAGCTTTGCAGATGGATTGCATGTTGTGGGTGAGAAAAGAGTCAAGCATGACTCTGCAGGGTTTTGGCCAAGCAGCCGGAGTGGAGGGATGGAACAGTCACTGGAGGAGACAAGGCATTCTGGGAGTAATGGTTTCAGTGGGAAGACCAGGAGTTGGATGTTGAGCAGGTGACATTTTCAATGTCCAGTGGTATCTTAGTGGACATGCTGGGTGAGCCAACACAACACACCGCTGGCACAGGGAAGATGTCCAGCAAAGCTTGGCTCTCATCTCTCAAGTTCCTGCCCAGACAAAAAGAGTCCTCATATAAACTTCATCAAACATCCATGCAGCCTTCCTTATTGAAAAGTGCTTTCGGATTCCAGGATAGAAGAGGGCCAGGAGACAGGGAGCAGGATCATCTCTTGGCAGATGTGAGGAGGAGAAGGGCCAGGGAGGCAGGGTCCCCCCTCCTTAGACAACTGCAGGGCCACTCAGGGTGGGGCCCGTGCAAGGCAGGGAACCCCGGTTCCTGGCAGACAATCTCCATCTTCTATCTTAGGAGGAAAGAAAGCTCCACAGAGCAGGCCCGGCCAGCTCCAGGGCCCCAGTGTCCAGACAGGGCAGATTCCCAGCCCACTGACTGCTGGGACAACCTGTCCCAGGCCCCAGACCTAACACCTGCCCTGGGGCTGGACCCCTGAGAGACCTTGATCCAGAGACCATGGAGGTGCAGAAGGAGGTTGGTGGAGCATCCTGGGAATCTGGGATGCTGTAGACTGGAGAGTGGGAAAGCCAGCTTCACTTCTTAAGCTCCTGGGGCCAGGACTGGAGTCTCCTCTCAGCAAACCTCTTCAAGATGCCTCTTTGCCCTCCTCTTGAACAAAGCCCCGATTCCCCAGCCTGCACCTAAAGGCCATTCGAGATCTGGGGCCCCTTCCTCTCTGGCTTTGCCCCTCCTCATTGCCCCCTGCATGCTGTACAAGTCCCTGGGGCCTTCAGGAGCTTCCCGGAACTCACCCCACACCTCCAGGACCACCAGGTGCCCCTCCTTCAATGGGGCATGCCTTTTTACCTGTCTCCCTCACCTGGAGCACATTGGTCTCTATGCCTGGTGCTGGTGGCATACAGCAGGCACGTGTCTGCTTTACAGGCACATATAGAGCATCCGCTGTGTTCCAGGCGCATGTTAGATGCATCCCCAAGTCCCTCTTTTTGTTTTCTTTGCTTTTCTTTTCAATCTTGGTCTCTGTGGGCCCAGGGGTAGGGGTTGGGGGATGTAACTTGCGGCTGCCCACTATCTGAAGCCCAGAGGGTCTGCCCCTCAGTCACGAAGGCTGACCACCAGCCAGGATCCCTATGACACCCTGTCTCCCAGTCCCTGCCCCTGCCTCAGTCACTCAGCCACTTTGGGCCTTGGATGAATTTCAAAGAACTAGAGGCCATGGCTGACCAAGTTCGCAGTCGTCATGAGCTAGGACCTCAGAGACCTCATAGGGAGGTCTCCTCCCAGGAAGAACTGTGCTTGCTGGGAGCCTGCAGATACCATCTCTTCCTTCATCCTCCAGCTGACCCTGTTCTGGACAGCTAGAGGCCTTAGTTTCCAAGAGCCTGGGACAAACCTCAGGGGAAGCCAGTCACCGCTTAGGTGCCTGGAGCTGTGGCGGCATCAGCAGCAGAAGCCTTGGGGCCTCCTCACAACCTTGCCCTGCCCCAGCCTGCATAAGAGAGACTGCAGGCCTGAAATCTTCAGGGTGGTCAGAAATGAGCATAGCCAGGCCTGCAGTCACCCTGCCAATGAACAGATGCTCTGGACAGTCCCGGAGCTCCAGGAGGATTCCCACAGCCTGTTTGGAATGCAGGGAGTAGGCAGGGAAGGCCTTCTGGGAGCAATTTGGGCAAACCTGTTGGATGTCTGCTCAGGAGGCAAAGTGGGGATGAGGGTCACCTCTGCTCCAGACAAATGCACTGTTGTCTCCTAGAGGGAACATGCCCAGACTCCAACCAGAAATGTCTTGCAGTGAGGAACACACGGTGTCTAGCCCTGCTCTCCAAAATTCTCTGCAGTTTGGGGTCATGGAAGAAACCCCACTTAGTAGCTGTGACCTGGGAAGACACCCTATGCCTCAGTTTCCTTGCTGCTAACTGAGAATAATACTTGGCCTCCAATCCAACCGCCATAAGCGTCCTAGACTTAACTTTTTCAACTGCTTTCTGATGGTGTCGCTTGCCCATTTAAAATCCTTCGCTGGGCGCGGTGGCTCAAGCCTGTAATCCCAGCACTTTGGGAGGCCGAGACGGGCAGATCACGAGGTCAGGAGATCGAGACCATCCTGGCTAACATGGTGAAACCTCGTCTCTACTAAAAAATACAAAAAACTAGCCGGGCGAGGTGGCGGGCACCTGTAGTCCCAGCTACTCGGGAGGCTGAGGCAGGAGAATTGTTTGAACCTGGGAGGCGGAGCTTGCAGTGAGCTGAGGTGGCACCGCTGCACCCCAGCCTGGGCGACAGAGCGAGACTCCGTCTCAAAAAAAAAAGGAAAAAAAAAATCCTTCAAAGCAGCTGGGGCGGTGGCTCACGCCTGTAATCCCAGCACTTTGGGAGGTCGAGGCGGGCAGATCACCTGAGGTAGGGAGTTCAAGACCAACCTGGCCAATATGGTGAAACCCTGTCTCTACTAAAAATACAAAAATCAGCTGGGCATGGAGGTGCACGCCTGTAATCCCAGCTACTTGGGAGGCTGAGGCAGGAGTATCGCTGGAACCCAGGAGGCGGAGTTTGCAGTGAGCTGAGATGGCACTACTGTACTCCAGCCTGGGTGTTGCAGCGAGACTCCATCTCAAAAAAAAAAAAAAAAAATCCTTCAACGCTAACACTGCCTTCAGGAAAAAGTCCAAACTCCAGGGGCTGGCAGACCAGGCCTTTGTATTTGGATCCCTGTCTTCTTGAGTCTCAGCTGTCACCCCTCCCCAAAGGGTCTGGTTTTATCAGATGTACCTGGCATTCCCAGAGCAAACTCCACTCACACCCCACCGCTTTGCAATCATTTGGCCTGGGATGCCCTTCCTCAATTTTCCCCTTGGTAAAACCACTCCCAAACTCAACTCACGGGTCACTTCCCCTGGGAGGCTGTGCATGACCACACCTTCTTCCTCTAGGTAGAGTGAGATCCTTCCTCCTTGTCCATTCCAGAGCAGCCAGCACACACTCATAACTGCACTGTGAGATCCTTCAGGACAAGAACAGGGCCTTAACATTTTTGCTCCCCTGGTGTCTCACACAGAGTAAGTAGCCCACCAGGTACTAAGCATTTGTGGAACGCATGAACAAGTGACTGAATGAGGCCATTGAGCCACTGTTTCATGACGACTTGCTTAAGCCTCTTTCCTCTACAGATATAGACACACGAGATCCCTCAAGGACAAAGACCATATCTTAGTCACGTTTAAGATCCAGGACACACTGCCACCTGCAATAAATGTTGGTGCCTTTCCTTCCCCTTTCAGGCAGGCCAGGGACCTGTTTCTAGATGTATCTTCTCATCAGGCCAGCTCCTGTCCTAGTTGGGACTTGAGCGTGAACGGGGTGGGCCTGGCCCTGTCCTCTTTCTGGGCACACTAGAGCAAGCCTAGACTGTCTAATCACCCAGCTCCAGACTTCCCAGGACATGCTTCCTCCTCAGTTTTCGTGGGTCTCAGAGGGAACAGGAATACAGGGATTGGTACCCCAAGCAGATGGAGTGGGGACTAGGGAGAGACCAACAACGTGCTACTCATCCTGCCATGGAGACCTCCGCATCTCCTCTAGCCTGAAACTCCACTGTCTCCAGCCAGGCGATTGTCCCTATTCTGTGCTCCCACAGCTTTCTGACGTCCCAAGGCAGGGCACTTGGCTCCCTGTCCTGTAACTCTTTACTTGTCATTTTCCTAGTTTGCCTGTGAGCTTTTTAAGGGCAAGCACTATGGCATGACTTGTCACTGCACCCCCAGAGCCTGACCCAAGGCCTAAGACAGAGTGAGCCTTCAAATGACTAGCAAATGATATATGAAAGCCGGACTCTAGGCCTCAGCTGAAACCTGACCCTCCTCCTCTAGCCAGCATGTGGCCCGACAGCAGTGGGAGATGGGCTGGGGCAATGGGGGCAGTGTCCTGCCCAGCAATTACTCCCCCAGTGAGTTCTGTGGAGGTTTTGGGGTTGGAGGTGCCATCCTACATTGAGGAGTGGACTGGAATGAGAAAAACCCGAATGAGAAGTTCCTCCTGCAACATGCATTGAGCTAGGGCCTCCAGAGCTGTGGGGATGGGGTTTGGAGGGGCCTGTGGCCCTCTTCCTGGCTCTGTCACTCAGGGAAGATTCTCAGAGCCTTGCAGGGCAGGTGCACTACTCAGGCTCAGATGTTGGCCTTGACTCCTACAGATGACCCTTCCTGACCCCACACGACCTCGCGTCTAGCCCCTCTGTGTGGCTCCACTTCAGTCCTACTGATGTCCACCCTGCTGCTCTCTGGCTTCCTGAGGCTCAAGGAATAGAGGTATATTGCATCTTCTGGTATTTTCCTTTTGACCCTTTTTGGGGGCCCAGCTAAAGCTGGTCTGCACTCTCTGAAGAGGCTCAGGATGTCCAAGTGATAAGATGGGACAAGGAGCCCTTCTGTCAGTTCTGGTCCTGGGCGTACAGAACATCCCAGATCAGAGACTAGAGCATGGGGCAAGGGGCCAGGATAGGCCTGGCCTCCATCTCCCACATCCTCCTGCCTCCAGAGAAAGCCCACCTTACTCTCCCAGCCAGAGGAGCCCTCTCTGCTCCTTTTAGCAGCCCTCTTTAAAGACCCTTGAGGAAGGTCCTTCCCCAACTGTCTTGTGTTTCTGAGATCCCAAAGTCTGGAACCTTTCCTTAGGTCTTCCTTAAAACCCAGAGGAAACAGCTTCTGTTTCCTCTCCACTTGCTCTGGCACAGAAACTGACGCCTACCATCTTTTATACAATAAATTGGAGAAGAAATGAAGAGTGTCAAATCCACCCACCCAGTAGCCCTCTCTCAGCCAGACATCCCGTGTCCAGCTCTCCTCCTGGCCTGTCATGGGACCTTCAGTCCTGTCTCTGGGTTTCTCTCCATGCCCAACTTTGGCAACAGAGCTGCAGGGGCCTTTGAGCCTGGCATCCCTGGGGACCTCTCAGTCTCATGAGGAGGGAGGGAATGGGGAGGATTTCCCAGCATCTCTAAACTGTATTCCTATTTATACTCCACCCCCACCAGGCTGGCCCACGCCACCCAGTGCCCACATTCTGACAGGAATCCCTGGCTGGTCATCTCCATCCTTCCTCATTCCAATCTGAGAGACTGGCTTTAAAAAGCAGCTTCATGTCACCGCCAAGAACTCCACTGGGCTCCTCTGACCAGCTCCCAGTTTCTGGTCACTTGGATTGCCCCACGTCTCCCTCCCACCAGGCTGGGCCCCGGAGGCCTCCTTGGCCTGCATGGCCTCCCCCAGGCCTCTGAACATCTCATAGTTGTTCAATTGTTCTCTAAATGTCCTTTATCAGTGTCACTCACTCACCAGGGTTCAGCCCCCTCAAAGTCACTCACTCATTTCACAAGCACCTGCTCAGCACCAGGCACTGTCCTGGGCCCTGGGCCTCGGATTCCACTCCCTTGGCAGCCTGGGTCTCCTCCTGCTTCTTCCTTCCTCCTGGGTCTGGTGGACTCACTTCCTCTACCTGTCTCTTGAATGTCAACACTCCCACAATTCCCTCTTTGGCCCTTTGCTCTTCCCCTCTAGGCATGCTTCCTGGGTGATGTCATCCCCTCCCGAAGTGGAAACCACCACCCGCGTGCTGATGACTCCAGATCTGTAGCCATGGCCCCACCAAGCCCGTCAGCTCCAGATGCTTGGGTCCAGCTGCCTGCTGGGCACCCTGCCTGGGTGTCCCCCAAGGGTTCAGTTTGAGATGTGTGTGTGTGTGTGTGTTTTCTTTTGGAGACGGAATCACCCAGGCTGGAGTGCAGTGGCGCGATCTTGGCTCACTGCAACTTCTGCCTTCTGGGTTCAAGCAATTCTCCTGCCTCAGCTTCCCGAGTAGCTGGGACTACAGGCGGATGACACCACACCCAGCTAATTTTTTGTATTTCAGTAGAGACAGGGTTTCACCATATTACCCAGGCTGGTTTCGAACTCCTAAGCTCAGGTAATCTTGGCATCCCAAAGTGCTAGGATTATAGGTGTGAGCCACCACACCTGGCCGAGATGTGTCTTTAAAGTGAAGAGGACAGATGTGTACAGTTTGTAAAAGCTGTACGTATGCAGGATATACACATGTGTCACAGGCATGCACATATAAACACAGCACACTGATAACCCAGAAGGCAGTAAGTCAAAACACCAGCAGTAGTTATTCCTGGGTGGTAGAATTATGGGTGATTTTAATGTCTTCTTTTTGCTTATCTGTATCTTCTAATATTTCCATAATGAACATTTATTGCTTACATAAGAAGAAAAGAGCAACACTTATTTTTAAATGAAAAGAAAGTACTTTTAGATTGAGATCCTGGAGCAGTTTAGTGCAAAGTCTGGAGAGAGCTATGATTATCTTGAGCAGGGGTCAGCAAACCTTTTCTGTAAGAGGCCAGACAGCCACTATTTTAGGCTTTGCGGGCCATCATCTCTGTTGCAACTCTGCAACTCTGCCTTTGTAGCACAAAAGCACCCACGGGCAAGATGTAAATGAATGAATTTGGCCTCGCACCAGTAAAACTTTACTATGAACACTAACATTTGAATTTTACAAAATGTTTAAGGGTCACAAAACTTTATTTTCTTCTTTTGACTTTTGTCGACCACTTAAAATGTAAAATCATTCTTAGCTCATGGGCCATACAAAAACAGGCAGGACTCGGCCAAGAGCTATGGTTTGCCAACCCTTGGCCTTGAGCATCCCGTGCCTATGTAGTGTTTGAATCCAGCATCCATTTCTTTGCGAGGTACTTCTTCTCCTCCTAGTTGACAGGGCTGAGGCATTCCAGGATTCCCTTGCCCATCTGAGCACGGCAGGGACCAGGTACCCAGATGTCAGCTGGGGGAAGCCCCTGGCTCTACAGTTTGGAGGAACAGGAGGCTGAGCCCCTTTTGGGGCCCCAGGACACAGCTTGCCTCGTTAGCAGCACTGGCAAAAGTCAGAGACTCAGACCAGCAGCCTGGGAAGGGGCTTTGGAAATCCCCTGGTCTGTGCCCTGCTTCAGGCAAAGAAGGCAAGACTCAGAAAGGTGAGCAATCTGCTGGAGGCCACTGAGGGTGATGGGGCAGAGCTGGGACCACACTGTGGGCTTCTGACTTTGTACAGGGTTGGAAGGGACTGCATGGGTCTGCGTAGAGGTGGCACTCTCTTTACTGGGTACCACAGTCAAGAAATTCACAGCCTCCCCAAGGGCCACCTTCCTTGGGGAAGGAGCCATGCCAGGTTTGGCATCCACACAGAACACGGCGCCCAGCCCAGCCACAGCAGGGGATGCTGCCAGCTGGGCTCCATGGCAAGATCAGGGAGGGGCTCTGTGACCCCTTTCCTGGGTTCATCCCATGCTGCAGGCAGAGTTGGGGGCCAGCGCTGCTTCTGTCAAGAGTGATGCCCTCTAGCATAACACCTACCACCCACCTGCTTCTAGGCAGTGGGTCCTGCCAGGATGTGGGAAGGACAGCCCTGTCCCCTCCTGGGCTGGTCACCCCACATCCTGGGGTGCTGGATGGCTGGGGCCAGAGAAGAGAAGAAGGTCTGGTTCCTGAGAAGATTCCCCAGGCAGAAAAGGGCAGGCTTCTTTAGGAAGAAAGTTCTGAGGGCAGTAATCATTCCGGAGCTGTGTCTGAATTTCCCTCAATAATGATAAGATGGGGAACAGTGTTCAGAGTGAGGGGGGGTAGACTTTTTTTTTTTTTTTGAGACAAAGTCTCACTCTGTCACCCAGAGTGGAGCGCAGTGGCACAATCTTGGTTCACTGCAACCTCTGCCTCCCCTGGTTCAAGCGATTCTCATGCCTTAGCTTCTGGAGTAGCTGGGATTACAGGCGCCTGCCACCACGCCTGGCTAATTTTTGTATTTTTAGTAGAGATGGGGTTTCACCATGTTGGCCAGGTTGGTCTTGAACTCCTGACCTCAGGTGATCCACCCACCTCGGCCTCCCAAATTTCTGAGATTACAGGCGTGAGCCTCCATACCTGGCCAGAAACATTTTAAGAATAGAGTTCTCTTCCCAATTTGGGGGCTGAGTCCTGATGTTTGCAGGGACCCTGACTTCAGAAAAAATATCAAGTGGGGCCAAAAGCACTGAGAACTACCAAATGTAGCCCACTAACTCTGCCACCACCCCTCGATAATGACATCAGGTAAAGCAAAGAGCTACTGGGTGGACATTATCTCACTGGAGTCCTCGTAAGCACATAAGATAATAGTATTATCCTCCCATTTTATAAAAGAGGAAACTGAAACCTGGATGAGCAAATTACTTAACCTAAGGCAACCAGTTACTGAGTGGAGGAGGTAGAATTTGAACTGACCCCAAAGTCCATAAACTGCCTCCACCCATGGTGGACAGGAGACATACACTCAACATGTAAATAATCATGGGTGCATCGGCCAGCCATTATTGGGTCATCTTGTCTACCCCGACCCCACCATTTCTAGGGAAGACTTTTATTTAATGGTGGGGGTAGGGAGGCTCAGAGGGTGGGATCATTATCAAGAGTTTCAGGAAAGAGGATCTCATCATTGTCCTTTCAAAAGTTCTGGCCCATGTCTCCCAGAGCAAGGTGTCCAGTTTCTCCAGGGTTACTCATGCTGTCAGGGAGCTTTGCTTCAAGACCTGTTTTGTTTGTTTTTTGTTTTTTTGTTTTTCTGGTTTTTTTGCCCAGGCTGGAGTGCAGTGGTGCGATCTTGGCTCACTGCAACCTCCGCCTCCTGGGTTCAAGCAATCCTCCTACCTCAGTCTCCCGAGTAGCTGGGATTACAGGCACATGTCACCATGCCCAGTTAATTGTTGTATTTTTAGGAGAAACAGGGTTTCACCATGTTGGCCAGGCTGGTCTTGAACTCCTGGCCTCAAGTGATCTGCCTGCCTTGACCTCCCAAAGTCCTGGGATTACAGGCGTGAGCCACCACACCCAGCCTAAGACGCTTTTCAAATTTTTTTTTTGTGACAAGTTCTCATTCTGTTGCCCAGGCTGGAATGCAGTGATGCAGTCATGGATCACTGCAGCCTCAATCTCCTAGGCTCAAGCGATTCTCCCCCTCAGCCTCCCGAGTAGCTGGGACTACAGGCATGTGCCACCACACCTGGCTAATTTTTGTATTTTTTTGTAGGGATGGGGTTTTGCCATGTTGCCCAGTCTGGTTTCGAACTCCTGGGCTCAAGCAATCCACCCACCTCCCTTTTTAGTTTAAAACCAAACCTCACACTTGCCTCACTACCCCTCCTCCTCTGCAGATGTAGCTGTGGAGATTCTAGGAGCAGATGGGCTCTCTTTCAGACAGGAGGTCTGGCGGAGATGCGCCCACGGCTTTTCCTCTTCCGGACTTGCTGCTGATCCACTGGCCAGCTCCAGCCAGGCCCAGCTACCAGCTCTGTAGTGTTCCTGGGTCCCAGACCCTCGGCCTGAGCTATTGTGAGCCCAGCCTGTGTGTGCATGTGCATGCACGTGTGTGTGTATAAGCAGCTGTGGGAGCCAGGACAAGATTAACCTTGGTCTGCTCCCACCCCTTGGATGTGGGAAAGTGCCCACTCAGCAGGGAATGCCTGGAGGGCAAAGGTGAAAAGTCCAGGGAAGGGGACGGAAGGGGTTATGGTGGGACACAGGGCTGAGGAAGAGAAATGGGACTTATTCCCAAAGGTGGCCTAATCAGGTGGGCCTGGAACCAGGCTAGCCACTCACTTTGAACAACAGAGCAGAACAGGGACTGCAATTAATTAAGTACCAGGGGAGGGTCCTTCTACCTCAGGGGAAGAAGGTGCTGCCAGAGGCCCCTCAGAGCAGGAGGCTGCTGCCTCTCCAGCTCCCAGTGCCTGTCTCATTCATACCTGCTAGAAGGTAGGGCCCCCACAGCACAGATTCCTGGCCGCTCCTGGAAGATTTCCATCCAACCCATCGCCCTACCACCACCACCATTCTTACACAGAGCCCTCCCCCCTAATCTAGAAGAGCAGTAAAGATTCTGTCTAACTAAGGGCTTGGCCTGATGGGGCTGGGAAAATCTGCCTTGGTCTTTAGACCTGGTACAATCACTAGGAAATTCCCTTTCCAAACAAGCACCACCAACCACTATAGCTACCGGTTATTTAGTCTCTGCTACATACCAGGCACTGTGCATTATTTCATTTAAATCTTATAACAGCCCTCTCTGTTATGATCCTCATTTTACAGATGAGGGAACAGATGCTGGGAGAAGTTCATGAGTGTGCTAGTGAAGGGAAGGTCACATAGCTACTATATGCTGGAGCTGGATTCCACCAAGGCCAGACGTTTGCCCTCCCCTTTAGGTCTCCAGCTTAGTTAGAGAAGAACAGAAGGAATCAGAGGACAAGTAGATGGAGATGCTGGACAAAAGTCCCAATAGGGTGATCCCAAAAAGTAGAGGCTTGGTTAGGGTAGGAACTGGGAAGAGTCAAGCTGGGCTCTGCCCTACAGTGTGGGACGCATTCCCCTGAGTGCAGGACAGCCCAAGTAGGCAGAGGACAGAGTCTGGGTCTGTAGAGGAAGCAAATGCACCCTGAAAGGCAGCTCCATGTCCTCTAGACCCGAGTGGGGGTTTGCAGGGCTGGCAGCTTGATCCCACGAGATCTCAGAACAAGAACCTACTTGCTCCTCAGATCTAGTGCCTTCTCTCCTGTGCCCCATGAAGAAGCCTGGCTCTGCCTAGTGCAGGAGAGACAGATGGGAGCCTCAATACTTGGAGCACCACCCCCATTCTTCCTTCTCCTGAGGACTGATGCAGACCAGAGAACTCCAGAGTGGGCCGCAACCTCCCCATAATGGGGCAGGGGTTGACAGCAGAGGTTTGGTGTCAAAAGGAAGTGGGCTGGATCCCACCTCTGTGTGACCTTGGAAAAGCTGGCCTCAGAGACTCAGTTTCTTCACCTGTAAAATGGGGATGATAACAATACCTACTTCATAAAGTTGTGACACACTGCTTGGCACACAGTAGATATTCAACAAATGGTGGCCACTAAGGCTTGTCTACTCTGCCTCTGCCACACCCAATAAGTTTGGGAAGAACTTCTTCTGGCACGCGTGGAGAGCTTCTTCCATTCTCCTGGCAGGGTATGGGGAGAGTCCTGGAGACCCAGTGGGGAGAGTCCCGGGAACCGAATGGTCAGGTATACCCCAGATTAAGGATGGGGGAGGTCAGCCCCACAGGCTCCTCAGCTGCACAGGAGGTGGCTGGGACAGGGTAACCCGAGATAGTAGCTTTGCTGTGGCAAGGTGACCCTCTCTCTGGAACACCTTCAGGATGCAAACTCAGACCTGGAGCCAGTGTCGCCCTGTACTCCACCGACCCTCAGCACCCTCAGCACCATTTTCTCAGGCCCCTCCCAAGGCCAGGCTAAAGGCAGGGGATCTCTGAGGACGTGCCAGTCCACCAGGCGCTCCAGGCATCCTCTCAGGACAGTGTCCAGGAATGTGCCGCGTGCCCATGCCCGGGTGGGGAATGCCATGCGAACATGCCAAAGCTCACCGGGTGCTGACACAGGAGGGGCAAGCCGGTGGTGTTAGTGAGTCACAGGGCCCAGGCCACAGTTGGGTAACTGCTGAGGGCTGGGCTGGGGTGGGGAGGAAGGGGAGACAGTAGCAAACAGCGCCGAAGAGGTTCCAGGGCCTCCCACTCCCACAGTGTCAATCCTCCCACCCCGACTGCCAGGAGGTGCCCAGAGAGAAGGAAGAGAGGCGGCGCTGGTGCCTAAGAGGGCGCTGACCCTGCAGCACAGAAAACCCCTCACTGTCTCTGTGGCCCAACTCCCACCCAGCACAAGGTCTGCAGACACCTTCAGGGAATCCCCGCCCCCAACAGGGCGAAAACAGAGGCCTCCAGTCCGGACCTGATTTTGGATTTCAGATTCCTGATGGTCTCCCCCAACTACAGCAGAATCCTCAAGGCACATCTCCTTAGCCCAACAGGTCACCGCCCACTACTCCCCCCCCCCCCCCCCCCCCCCCCCTTCCCCCCCCGCCCCACCCCCCCCCCGCCCCGCCTCTTTTCCCACTGCTGCATTAACCCTCTGGCGCCTGCCGATGAGGGGTGGCGGGGGGCACTGCCCCTTCGGTCTTCCGGGGTGGAATGAGAGAAGAGGCAGCATTCCCCAGACCCCTGCCTCACCCAGAACTGGGACCTGCAGGGCTTCACATGTCCTTCCACGTTCTTCCCAGGGCTCCGGCCTCCCACTCCCTGCCTGCCGCTCTGGAAAGTTCACCAGAGCCCAGGAAGCCCTTCCAGGCGGCGATGTGGCCCCACACTCTCGGGTCCTCTGGTCTCTGGAGACTCCTGACCCTTGCCCTTCCCAGAATGAAGGGAGCTTAGAAGGCGCCTGGTTCGGGACTGGGTGGAAAACTTTGCTTTGTAGGGTTCAGACGGGAGCCCAGGGGCCAAAGTGATCCCAGATGGAGACTCCCTGAGGGGGCGCAGGCTCTTAGATTGCAAAATAGCCCTCCCTCTCCAGCACCTGGAACTTAGGAGTGGTCTTTCCAGGGTACCCCCCACCCCTCAACACAGAACACAGTATCACACAGATCACGCCTCGAGATCTCTGCTCTCCTCTCGCCGCTCCGGTATTTCCCTCCAACCTCTCGCCCCAGGGCAAAAGCAAAACTGCGCCTTTAAGAGCCGTTCCGCTTACCTTTGCTCCGTACACCCGGCGCCGCGGTGCCCCCTCCTCCGATCTCCCCTTCCTCCCCGGCGCACCGCCCGCGGGACTCACCGCGCGTGTCCTGGGGGCCGCGGTGCGTCCGCTCCCTCCCGCAACGGCCGGGGTGCCGCGGGGTTGGGTGCCGTGCCCTGCGCCCTGCTGGGGTCCCCGCCCGGGCACGGGGCAGCTTCCCCTGCTCCGGAAAGGTGAGCAGTTCCCCAGAGAAGCTGCAACCTGAGCTGGCCGAGGAGGAGGTAGAAGGGGAGGGGAAGGGAGGGAGTGGAGGAAGGTGGGGAAGAGGAGGGAGGAGGAGGAGGAGGAGGAAGGAAAATGCCCGGCCCCGCCAGAGTTTTCACATGTACAAGTTGACTCCGCCCCCAGCCCTCCCGCCCTGCCCACAGCCGCTACCAATCCCCAGGGCTCCCTCTGCCCGGGTGCCCACCCCTTTCTCCCACTCTGGGAACCAGGGTCCAAGTGCCTCTTCCTGTTTCGTTTCTAAAGCTGGCCCTGAGAGCCTTGGCTAGTGGATGAGGCCTTCTGGACTAGATCACCCCAGGACACCAAGGCGCCAGGGGTACACTGAGAGTGCCTGCCTATCTCTAAAGCAGTGTTCCTACCTCTTCTAGGTACCTCCCAGTACCTAGCGCCCTAGGAACGAATGTGCATGGACAAATTTTGGTGGTCATTTTCTTGACAATAGTAGCCCTCGGGCTCCCCTTCTACTCTATCCAGTGGGACTTGTCACTTACCTTTCCAGACAAAGTTCCCACCTCTCCAGGACCTGAATGAAGCCCTTGCTACCAGCCATCATTCCCATTTTGCTCCCCGAAGGATAATTCAACGTGTCCTTTTGGAATTAAACTCCACAGGATATTTGAGAATCATCCAAGAAGCGTTACAGAATGGCTGGTTCAGCTAGTGGCACTCTCATTTTACAGAACGGGAAACAGGCCCAGCAAAGCAATTGAACTGGCCCAAAGTGCCACAAGAGTTAATGGCGAGCCATGATTAGAACTCAGACCAATGGGCATTGCACCCACATCATCTGACTTCAAGGATCACAAAAACAAAACAAAAATCTGGGGATGGAGGTGCAGGGCACAGTTCCCACTGCCAGGCCCCTCTCATCTCTGCTTCCTCCTGAGGGCTGTGAGGAGAGGAGATGTGTCTTGGCTCTATGGCACCTCATCAAGGAGGTCTGTGTCCCCTGCCCTCCCAGCGGGCTTGGCTACTGCAGTCTGGGGTCTCCAACAGGGAGGGTCTCCTTAGGAGGGGATGCTCCACAGTGTACATGTGCTTCTACCCGAACCTTTCCCTGGGGACCGTGAGTTGTTGCGAATAGAACAGTTTCCTTCTAGAAGACATGGGCCTGAGGTCCCACTCTCAGCAGGAGACAGGAGAATGAAGGAAGACACTGGGCCCATGCATGAAAGTGACCTGTGGGTAATTGACATCTCACAGGGGGCCTCCCAACTCTTTTTTTTTAACCTCCGCTTTCTCTGCCAGGGCATGCAGATTTCCTGGGCACAAGCACTTCCTAAAAATGAAACCGCCAAGTGTTGTCGGGGTGCATGGATCCAGAGCCTTTAGGTGTGCAGCAACCTGCCTGCCTCCATAGTCCAGTGGGTGGTGGGAAGACTGGGGAGAAGGAGGCCATGAAGAGGTTTGGAAGGGGCAGGGAGGGAAAGGGAGAAGGACTACAGCTAAGGAACTGTTTACTAGCAGATTAGAGAGAGTGGGGCCAAAGGATAGAGTTTCAGGGAACTAGGGGGGTGAAGTCAAGAGGTCTCCACAAATACTTTCTCAACATCTCTTATATGCCAAATGATAGCCAGGACTCTGGGCACATAAGATGAATATAACCCAGTCCCTGCCCACAAGAAGCTCATGGTGTAATGGGGCAGGGAAGCAAACAATTAGGATGCTGTAGGAGGGAGCTTAGTGTTATGGATGCCTGGGAGGAGCTGTTCTGCTTGAGGTGAGGGTTACAGGATGAGGGGACAAGAGAGGGGAGGAAGGGTTTTACCTGTTTTTCCAGGAGGGGTAATCCCTTGTGCAGAGTGCAGGGGTGAAAGAATATGGACCCACAGTTCCATGAGGTCAGAGCTTAAAGTCTGGGGTGGAGGTGACACTGTAGAGGCAGGCAGGTGCTGGGTCCTGAAGACCCCCAATTTGGAGGCTGATCCTAGTGGAAAATGAGAATGAGCTTAGACCACACAGCGGCATCAGGGAGGAGAGGAGAGAACTGATTTGAGAGATAGGTAGGAGAAAGGGTCATGGAGCCTTGTGACTATTGGATTCTAGAAGATAAGGGAGTCAAGAGTGTCAAGATTGGAAGCACTGATGTGATAGGCTGAGTGGGACCTTGGAGCTTCTTAAGTGAGCCTTGATTCCCAGCACCTCCTTAGGTTGCTCTGTGAACTTGGGCAAGTGAACTAACCTTTCTGAGGCCATCTGTAGAGTAAAGTTGCTAAAATCAATCTTGTATGGTTGTTGTGCATATTAGGGTAATGTATGCTAAGGGCCTAGCATAGGACTTGGCTCATAATGGAGAACTCAATAGATAATAAATATAATTACCATCATTCATCCATTCAACAAACGTTTATTGAGCATCTGCTCTGTGACAAGGACTATACTGAATCCTTGCATTGGATAGATGATTTTAAGTCTGAACTTCTATTCTCATGCAGCTCACTATTCAGGGGGAGAAAGATGTTCAGAGCAACAGTCACCTACCAAGGCAATATGGGCTGAGTAGAGGAAGAAGCCCTTAACTCTGCCCAAGAGAATTTGGGACAGCTCCACAGAGGAGAGATGGCAGCTGAAATGATGTAGGGCCAGCCACCTGCTCGGAGCCTGTCACATCCCACCACCACATGGGATTGCTTCAGAATCTCTGAAAGCTTCAGTTTTGAAGCATCGTCTTGCTTCTCAGGGTTGAAGGAAGAGGATGAACTGCAGGTGGGCATCTATATGGAGCCCAGAGAATGGCACACCAAGCTTTGGCCACCCCAGGAAAGGGGAAGTGCAGATGGGCAGGTGGGAGGGGGGAACCAGGTAAGAGTGACCCTGGGCAGGGCTTCCTAGCTGGATAGGGAGTCCATGATATGCGGTCATACACATCAGTGGCCTGTGTATGTGTGCCCTTTGGGTCATCCTAATTTTTCTGCTTCTCATCTATACCATTCCAAAAATTCCGTCTTTGGACACCCTTGGTGTCCCCTGCCCTCTGATGCCAACTTTCTTTCTGTGCATCTTGCAATAAGCCCAAAACAGTCAAAGCAGCACTACCTACGTCTTCCACTAAGGAGGGACTCCTTCCCTGCTGCCTTACCAAGCAATACTTTGAGCTTTAAAGCCACATAAACTGTGTGACCTTGGGCAGTTACTGACGTATCTGACTTCCTTTCCTGTCCGTAACATGGAGATGGTAACAGTCCCTATCTCATGGGGCTGTTGTGAGGTTTCAATAAGATGTAAACTTGGCACCCAATCAATGCTGTTTCTCTTTTCTGCAGCCCATTAACTCCCTCTTTGCAGAGGGACAGACAACAGACTCTCAGCTGGGGGTTTCCCTGGCACCCCAGTCCCTGGGGCCCATCCCCTGTGGGCCCTGCAGCCCCCTTCCCCTCTGCTAGTCTAATGGATCTGTGGCATCCCTGGGAGGCCCTGGTCACCCTAGCCGTGTAGCAGTGTAATGCTGGCAGGCCTGAGCAGCATGACAATGGTGGCCCCAGCGGCAGCTCAGCCCACTCCCCGCTCTGCTCCTGTCTCTCCTCCCCACTGCCAGTGACATGCCACTGCTCTGCAGATAGGACAGGCGTCCCTGGGTGCCTGAGGGCTGAGCAGGGAAACTGGAAACAGCTCTCCCTCACAGACTGTGTGGGCAGTGCATTTGAATAGCTTCTGAAAAACCAAAGTTCACGCCCGCCCCACTTTCCCCGGGGAGGCACAGCATCCAGACAAGGAGAGTTCAGCCAACAGAGAATCTCCTTTCTGCACATTGTCAAGGGCTGCCTTCCCCTCTGGCCCTGCATCCAAGCAGGCACAATCTCTGGAAGCCCTGCAGGGACATGTAGGAAGCCGGAGACTTGACTCTGCCCCTAAGGTGCAGAAATCACTTTGTTTATCTGGGCCTCTGTTTTCCTCTATAGCAAAATGGGAATAGTGTGAATACCTGCCTTTCAGAATGTGAGAATTAAATGCAAAGGTGACTGTCAAAGTGCTTTGCACACTGTAGTACGATCTGCATGTGTATGAGATCATCAGTGTTTGGCCAAAGGGCCCTTCTTAGGGTTCCAGGAATCAAGTAAAGACATGAGAAATGAGAAGCCAAGTGAGAACACAGAAACTCACCTCAACAGCCTGCCTTTGGCAGGCAGGAGGGAGATTGGCAGCAGAGACCTGAATATGGACTGACCCATTATGGCCTAGCTAGTTAGACGTCTGTGAGTCATTGGGACAGCAGGACTTGGCTAGACTGAGCCAACTTTTACTCCTCCTCTGGCTAAACCTAGGCCATTGTTTTCCAGTGATTTATGAGAAGTGGGGATGATTAGGAGAAAAATATCATTTACCTCCTTGCAGTGTGATTCCAGCAGAGAGCCCGGGACTTTCTGCTTTATCACTGCACCAAGTGTCATATCCTTCCTTCACTATTTGTGGTGAAAGTACAGGCATGTGTGCACTCATGCATGTGTTTACACATATGCACGCATCCGTGCACACATACACACACACACACACACACACACACATACACACACCATTCTAGACTTCAGATGAGGCAACAGCTGCATCCCCAGAGGGTTCTAGGACAGGGTGGACACATAAATAGAGTCAGCCAATCACAGACCAGTTGACCCTAGCAACTATCAAACCAATTAGAACACCACCACTGCATCCAGTGGCGCCTTCCAAACTTACACACACACACACACACACACACACACACTCCCTTCAGGTTGACGCATTGCCATGACAACAGAATCACCACACAAAGCTGGTGTAAATGGGAAAGTGGTCCTTAGGAACAAGACTGGAAGAGTCTTTGGGGTGAGGCTGCAGGCCACACTGGCTGGGGTAGGCCACTGAGAGGATTTCTATGCAGGGTGGGGGAGGAGAGACAACTAGTTTACCTGGGCTTTCTAAGCCCATTCTTTACCCCTAGAGAATGGGGTCAAAGGCTCCTACTTGGATTATAGTGAAATATAATGAAATTATTTCTCAACTGATAGGGATAGGAACCATAGATTTTCTTTTCAGAAAACCTTAAGAATTTTGAGATTTTTGGACACAAGAGAGTTGATTGATCCCCAGGAAGACCTAAAACCAAACCCTAAAACCCAGCTCATGAGTTCATTGGACAGTTGGATCTCAGTTCAGTTCAAAAGCAGTTATTCACTATCTGCCATGAGCCAAGCACAGCTGATTTTAGCCGTAGCCAGGTAGAACTTGAGGAGTCAGTTGAACATACTGGTGAAGACTTTTAGAAATGCTCCGGAGGCCTGTTGGATGGTGCTCTGGAGGTGGCTGACTGGGAAAGACTCAGGGCCAAGGAAGAAGGCCGAGGTTCGAACCCTGCAGGCCCCACCGGCCCAACTGGCCTTTAGCTTCCAGGCCCCACACCCCTCCTTCAGACAGATGCCAGAGAGGCCTTAACCTTAGCCGTTGACCAGTCTGCCAGTGGCTCCTCCTCTGCCCATTTGCTTCCAATAACTCCCCAACAGGGGGCCTTTGGGTCCCCAACGCCTCTTTCAGAATCTGATGAAATCTGAGGAGTCAAAACACATATGCACAACATTTTCCATTCATTTTCAGGAGCTATGGGCCTCCTTGTGCTCATTCACAGACTCCCTTGTGGCATATGGATCCCCTGCAACCCAGCCCTGCCTCCCTCGTCAACTCATCTTGATTTTCTCCCTCTCTTGTTGTGTCCGGCCACATAAAACTATGAGTACTTCTCTTGTACACACCACTGTGTTTCACTGCTTCCTGCCTTGGCACATGTTCCCACCTACAGGAGAGGTTCTCTCCTTCACCACTTACCTAGTAAACTCCTATTCATTCTTCAAAACCCAGCTCAAGAGTCACCGCCTCCTTGGCACACACAGGCTCAATGTTGTCTATGCAGGCTTGATCACTCCCCAGTTGAAAGCATGTCTGTTCTATATACTTCTCTCACTGTGTGCCTCCCAGTGCATGGGGGCTCCATGTCTTCCTCCTTTACTGGGCTGAGAGCTTCCTGAGGCTGGAGACCACATCTTTAGCCTTTGTATGCCCAGGACTAGTATATATGAGGTACTCACTGGGGTCTAGGACAGGGGTCCCCAACTGTTGGCTGCCTGTTAGGAACTGGGCTACACAGCAGGAGGTGAGCAGCAGGCAAGCAAGCAAAGCTTCATCTGTATTTACAGCTGCTCCCAGTCACTCACATTCCCACCTGAGCTCTGCCTCCTATCATATCAGTGGCAGCATTAGATTCTCAGAGGAGCACGAAGCCTGTTGTGAACTGCGTATGTGAGGGATCTGGGTTGCGCGCTCCTTATGAGAATCTAATGCCTGACGATCTGTCATTGTCTCCCATCACCCCAGATGGGACCAACTAGTTGCGGGAAAACAAGCTCAGGGCTCCCACTGATTCTACATGATGGTGAGTTGTATAATTATTTCATTGTATATTGCAATGTAATAATAACAGAAATAGAGTGCATACTAAATGTAATGCGCTTTAATCATCTTGAAACCATCTCCCTGCCCGGTCCGTGAAAAGACTGTCTTCCATGAAACTGGTCCCTGGTGCCAAAAATGTTGGGGACCACTGGTCTAGAGAACCGACATGGCAGAACTGAATTGGCCGAGGAAGCAAAACTGATGAAGGAAGAAGAGAACAAGCAGACCAGAAGTTAGGACAGGAGCGAGGGGAAGAGAGGTGTCGGAAAGGAAAGGGGAGTCAGAAGGTGCCCACAGAGCAAGATTGAAAGACATCATTGAATTTGGCAACTAGGAAGCCATTGGTAGGGTGGCCACAGGCCCAGTTTGCATGGGATTCTCCCAGTTCTAGCATTGAAAGTCCTGGGCAAACAGAGATGGTTGGTAACCCTGGATTGGTGACCTTGACAAGGGCAATTCTGGAGATGGGAGTAGGGCAGAGGCCTGAACGTGGTGGGCTGAGGGGTGAATGGAAGGCAGGAGAGGGAAACTGGGAGAATTGGTGGCTGCTGAGCTGTTTGGCTGAGCAGAAATGAGGCAAGAGCTAAGGACTGTGCCAGTCTCCTGGCCCTTCTCTCCTGCCCACCGCCAACCCCCACCCTGGAGAGAAAGCAAACACAGCTGCTGTCAGGAACACTGTGTACACCTTTAATGAATTCTTCTTGAAAAGCTCCAAGCCCACCACCTGGGTCGCCCAACTAGTCCCCCACCACCCTAATCCCCGCTAGACCAGCGGTTCTCTGTTGTCTGACTTCCTGCGGTAAGTATTCGGGGGTTTTATCCAGTTGGCGCAATGGATCCTGCTTGGACTGGAGGGATGGCTCTTCTCTTCTTTTAAACTGTTATTTACAAGTCTCATTTGTCTTTGCATATTAATAGACTGTCTGACTAATTCGATTCTGAATGTTTTCTTTTTGAGACCGAGTCTCCCTCTGTTGCTCAGGCTGGAGTGCAGTGGCGCCATCTCATCTCGCTGCAACCTCTGCCTCCTGGGTTCAAGCAATTCTCGTGTCTCGGCCTCCCAAGTAGCTGGTATTATAGGCGCCCGCCACCACACCCAGCTAATTTTTGTATTTTTAGTAGAGATGGTGTTTCATCATGTTGCCCAAGCTGGTCTTGAACTTCTGACCTCAGGTGATCCACCCACCTTGGCCTCCCCAAGTGGTAGGATTGCAGGCATAAGCACCTTGCGGCCAGACCTCTGAACTTCTTGAAGGCAGGGATCATGCCCGCCCTCACTGCTTCCCTTTTTCCCTCTCCTTCCCCTTTCCTTCCTTCAGTAAACACTAATTAAGTGGTGTTTGAATTCAGTAGTCCTGGTGACTGCCACAGTTCCTGCCCTCAGGCACCTCATAGTCTGGATTCCAGCCTTCTAAATAGGAGAGTTTTATATACCTATTTATATCCCTATTATATCCCTGAGCAGCAGAAGAGGGTCCTTGCAGGGCTTTAGTGAGTCTGAAAACCCATAACATTATATGCCAACATTGTGAGTGTAAGTGTGTATGTGTGTGTTATGTGAGATAGAGAAACAGAGACTGTATGTTTCTAAAGAGAGAATCTCAGCTGGGTGCAGTGGCTTATGCCTGTAATACCAGCACTTTGGGAGGCAGAGGCAGGTGGATGGCTTGAGATCAGGAGTTCAAGACCAGTCTGGCCAACACAACATGGTGACAGCCTATCGCTACAAAACAAAATGCAAAACTTAGCCCAGCATAGTGGTGCATGCCTGTAGTCCCAGGTACTCGGGAGGCTGAGTTGGGAGAATCACTTGAACCTGAGAGGTGGAGGTTGCAGTGAGCTGAGATTGTACCTCTGCACTCCAGCCTGGGTGACAAAGCGAGACCCTGTCGAGAGGTGGGGAGAGAGAGAGAATCTCTACAAATTAACATGTTCAAGTGGAATCAATCTGCCATATTCAAGTCCTGTCTATGTGATATGAGGAAATTATTTGGTACTCTGTACCTCCATTTCCTCGTCTGTAAAATGGGGGTATAGCACCCTTCTCATAGGGCCATGATGAGGGTTAGATGGGATAAGTATGTAAATTTAACATAGATCTTGGAACATACTAAGAGGACAATTAACACTAGTTATTGTTCTTTTTGAGGGAGAGAGGAACTTTTGTGAAATTCTCAAAAGGTTCCAAGAGCCACCGGTCCAGTGAGTGAGCAACCTGCGTGCTGAACGTGGCATCCCACTGGGACAGGTGCTAAGGGGAGTTAGTCTGAGGTGCACTTGAGGCACCTTGAACTTCCCCTCTGCATCTCCCAACCCCCAAGTAGCTCAGGACCCTGCCCTAAACAGCCAATCGGGAGGAAAGACCATTTGAATAGACTGTCCCAGTGCCACTGAATAGCGTGTCCAGGTTAAAACACGTTAGGAGAGAAACCAGAACTCTGCTTCCCCCAGGGGAATGGATTTTAAAAGAAAAAGAAAAGAAAAGAAGGCCTTTGCTCTTGATCATATTAAAAGCAATAGCCTCCACAGCAATTAGGCACCCGTAAATTACACAGCCTGCCTCTGTCAGCTGGCTCCACACTATCTCATTAGCCAGGGTGCCGGCAGACACTGCACACCCTGCTGGGAGCTGCCTCATTGCCAGGTTCCTGCTCCATAATTAAACACAAAATCCCAACCTCATGGAGGCACCCGCTGCCCCTCCTGTCGGGGACAGAGGCAGTGAGGGAGGGACAGAGCCAAGGTGAGGCCTTGCTTCTAGGAGTGAGCTGTGAGCAGACAGCCCAGGGCTCTCCCATGACCTTGGGAGGGGATTTGGGACAGGAAGTGAAAGGGCACGGAATGAGAGGACGGAGTCCCACCTTCTTCCTACCTGAATGCCTGGGACCAAGAGAGCAAATGGGCCACGCTGGCTTCTGCAGGATATTCTGAGGTTCAACTTTAGGAAATGAGGTCCTGGAAAGAGGGGGATTGTCTGAGAACATCTACTCACTCCACCACCCACATCTGAGCACACCCACGTAGACTCCATTGGTTTGGAGCCAGACAAGGCTGATTAGATGCATGCTGGGGCACTGTCAGGTTGCTAGACAAGGTGGACCCCAAAGGGCCTTGTAGCCAGAACTGGAGTAAGGGGTGTCCAGCTGGCAGGTGCACAGAATGCCCTTGGGAAGTATCAAGATGTGTGGTTAGAGAAATTGTTTGGGGCCGGGTGCAGTGGCTCATGCCTATAATCCCAGCACTTTGGGAGGCTGAGGCAGGAGGACTGCTTGAGTCTAGGAGTTTGTGATCAGCCTGGGCAACATAGTGAGACATAGTGTCCCTCCCCCACTGCCTCCCTGCCAGCCCCCCAACCCCATTTCTACCAAAAGTTAAAAAAAAATTAGGCCGGTGCAGTGGCTCACACCTGTAATCCCAGCATTTTGGGAGGCTGAGGCGGGTGGATCGTTTGAGGCCAGGAGTTCAAGACCAGCCTGGCCAACATGACAGAACCCCATCTCCACTGAAAATACAAAACTTAGCCGGGCTTGGTGGCACAAGCCTATAATCCCAGCTACTCGGGAGGCTGAGGCAGGAGAATTGCTTGAACCCGGGATGCCGAGGTTGCAGTGAGCTGAGATCACACCACTGCACTCCAGCCTGGGTGACAGAGCGAGACACTGACTCAAAAAAAAAAAAAAAAAAATAGCCAGGCATGGTGGCGTGTGCCTGTGGTCCCAACTGCTGGGGAGGCTGAGGTGGGAAGATTATGTGAGCCCAGGAGGTCAAGGGTGCAGTGAGCTGTGATCGCACACTGCACTCAAGTCTGGGTGACAGAATAAGACCCTGTCTCTAAAAAAAGAAAAGGAAAGGAAAAAACAAATTGTTTGACAAGTGTGTAAGCTGTAAGTGAGCCCCTCACTATGTGACTTCTCTAATGACAAGCTAGTGGGACTGGCTGCACAGCAGGCCTCTTACTTGCTGGGTGAGGAACACAGACCAGATTGGGGAGGGGAGAGCGACAAAGGCTGGCTGGCCCCAGCAGTTCTTCGCTGCCCACCCCACAAAGCCCTTGGCATCTCTTCCAAACCTATTTTGAACAAATATTTAAAAGATGTCCCCATGAAGAGGTGGCAAGTGATTAGCCTGCCCTGCTCACCCACTTGTCTCCTGCCAACCGTGACCACCAGGGAGGATGGAGAAGTTGCTCCAGGCTTCTAAATCCCACCCAACTGCTGCTGCCCAGGGAGAGCAAGGATGGGAGCAAAAACAGAGGAGAGAGGGCAGCTGCCTGGAGCCTTGGGAGGGGAGCACTCCCACCTGCATGCCCACCTCTGAGTTCTCTGGTCGCCCCGCCTGGGCAGCTTGGGCCGGGATGACGCCAGGCTCCAGCTCCAGCCGCTGGATCTTGATAGGGAAGGACAGAGCCTGAGAGAAAATCGTGCAACACAGGGAAGCAGGCGAGTTTACTGGAGACAGAGATGGAGCCAGAGCCTCTGAAACCAGGGCATGGGTAGAAGATGTGGATGCTATTTGGCAGAGATTTGCATGGCATTTTATGTTAAAACTGAGCCGCTGCATTGGTGCCAGCATTCAGCTAGAGCCCAGGGAACTAACTCTGCTGACAGCATCAGAAAAGTGCACAGAAATTCCCCCAGCCCCTGCCCTTCTCCCCTGGTGGTTCTTCTGGCTCCAATTGGCCCCAGCCCAACACTGTGATTTTTGGCCCCAAACCTTGCCTCCTCCGCTCACTCCTTGCCTCCCTCCATCTTAGGGGCAGGGGTGAGGACAGCCTTGTGGTGGTGACTCACAGTGTTGTCCTCTGAGGTTAGCACAGCCCAGAGAAATGCCCGGGCAGGCTGTGCTCCTCTCACTCCTCACTCAGAAGCTCAGTTTGAGAAGCAGCCCTTGACCAGGCTTGGGGCCTGTGCCCAAGACTGAGGAGAAACAGCTGTCATGCCCCCACCTCAGCCTGGAGGCACCCAGTTCCCTTGCCTGTGGGACCAGCACAGAGTCCTGAGCCCAGTCCTGGGGATATTGTTTCCTGGAGTTGCAGCTAATTTCCCTAATTTCCTCCCAGACCAGGTTCCCCTTTCCCTGCAGCCTGGGAGGGGCTGGGGCCCACAGAGCAGCCAGGTGTGGCCCCAGAGATGGGAGTGGGGCCTGGCAGAACAGGGAGGGGTCAGGACCTGGGAACAGTCTGGACAGGCGCAAGGTGGGAACCACATCGGGACCAGCGAGGAAGAGGTCAGGGTTTAAACTCACACTTCCTTTTCCTCTCGGCTGAGCCCCGGGAGGTTCGCGTTACCAGGGCTTCCCGGGCATGCAAGCGGAGTGATGGGGCAGATATCAAGCCTGTTCAGCTCAGACATCCTGAATGATCAGTAAGACTCGGGCCTGCACCCACATGAATAGGTATATCCAACCAAAATGCACCTGAGTCTGTCAGTTACTACCAGGTGCCACTACCTAAGTGGCCAGGCAGTGGTACCTGGTAAGTTTACCTGGTATAATACTTGAATATGTCAAGCTGCCTCCAAATCAGACCATTACGCCAAATGTCCTGGCAAGAAAGACCTACGCCAGGGGGCCAGCTCCTCCAGGGCCAGCCTAGCTCTGCAGGTTGGTATCTGGCAGTACCTGGTGTAGCCAGGGAAACAAAGGGATTTGTCAGCCGGAATCTGTACTTCCCCAGGCCTACTGTTTGCTCCAGGAGCTCTCCTGTGGGTCCCCTGGGGCACTGACATTTCTCAGCATGTCTTCCCTGAGATCCCAGCCATTCATGATCCCACAATTGACTTTGCTCTTAGTCAAACAGCTGGTGACTGAACCTGATCCAATATTTACTCCTGGAAAGAGGGCAAAGGGGCAGGTGTCACTCCAGGCAGCCTGGACTTGCAGTTGGCTGGGTCTGGGGGAGAGGAAGGGAGGATTTGCTGTTTTCTCTGGTGCCAGATGCTTTCTCAGACCTTAGGTATTCCCCACCTAACCATCTGACTCCTCTTCCTGACCTGGGCTGGGGAGGGGACTGGAAGGAGAACTTTGTCCCCAGGGGACTGTCCCTGAGAGGGGTGAAGCCAAGTAGATAAGGAACCTCAGCCAGGAGGTGAGAAACCCAGACCACCAGCTTGAGAGGAGAAGGAGCCTCCCCAGTGGGGGGCTTCCAGGGAAAGGAGGCCATCCTGCAGGAAGGGGGCAGCCTTTCCCTGAAAGGGGATGGGGAGGAGAAAAGACCAGGGACTAGAGTGAGACCCTCAGTGAGGAATGGAAGTGGGTGGTCCATGAGTACCAGGGCCGGGCTGCCACCTCAGAAAGCAGTCAGGCCACAGCCACTCCAGAAACCTGGTGAATCCAGAAACTTGGTGATTTCCCCACCCTTGGCATTGTAATTGAATTCTCCCTGGTGTGATTAGCAATGAATCTTGGAACCCAAAGGGCGATTTCAGGGAGAGGCAGCCAGGAGCTCTCCCTTAGCAGTGCGGCCTCGGGGAGAAGCCCTAGGGACAGTGAATTTGGGGTGCTTCAAAAGCAGCAGGAGCAGGTGGGGTGGGGCTTGCTGAGGAGAGAGGGCGGGGGCAGGGAGGGGGCAGTGGTGTGCTGTCCTGGGGAGAACAGGCTTTGCCGTGCACCTACCATGTGTCAGGCACCTTATATACCAGACTACAGTGAATCTTCAGGACAATACAAAGTCGCTGTGGTTAGCCAATCTTACAGACGAGCAAACTGAGGCTCACGGAGGCTATGTGACTTTCCTAGTCACTCAGTATGAGGCAGAGCATCCAGGTCTGAGTCCCAAGCATGTGTGCCTTTTGTAACAGCTCCAGACCCAGGGAGGGATGCCAGCAGCCCAGCACAGAGCAGGTGAAACTCAGGAGGGCGTCTCTGCCACACCTCAGTGTGCCCATATTCTGGTGCACGCCTGCTTCCTGGCAGCCCCCTGAAGACTCTGAATCAGAGGCAGCGCCGCTCAAGAGAGGACATAGGCTCTGACCTTGGAAGACTCTGGATTCCGATGCCACTCATGATCCGATGTGACCTTGGGCAAGCCATTTAACTTCTCTACGTTTCCACATCCACAAAGAGAACCTCGTCATGCCTTTGTCTAAGGTTGTTTGATAATTAAATGAGATAATGCATATAAAACATCTGGCATGGACCACGTGTGGTGGCTCACGCCTATAATCCCAGCACTTTGGGAAGCTGAGCAGGGAAGGATCACTTGAGCCCAGGAATTCAGGACCAGCCTGGGCAATATGGTGAGACTCTGTCCCTACAAAAAATTTAAAAATTAGCCAGGCATGGTGGCACGTGTCTGTAGTCCCAGCTACACGGGAGGCTGAAGTGCGAGGATCACTTGAGCCTGGGACGTCAAGGCTGCAGTGAGCTGTGACTGTGCCACTGAACTCCAGCCTGGATAACAGAATGAGATTCTGTCTCAAAAAATTAATTAATTCATTAATTAAATTAAATAAAAACATGGCACATAGTAGGTGCTTAAGAAATGATAGTTCTCTGCAGGGCTGGCTTCAATGGGCACGCATCATGCAGTCTCTCAGGACCTGTACTCAGAAAGGACCTACACTCAGAGGGCCTCCTGCTTGTTTTAATGCTTTTATTGTTCTCTTGTTTAAATTCTTAATACTTTTTGAACAAGGAGCCTTGCATTTTCATTTTGCATCAGATCCTGCAAATTATCTAGCCCATCTGGGTTATTGGTGTGGGTTTAGTTCCTTGAATCCAGAAAGGACTACCTGTGACCCACACTATGAAACAAGCCACCATTTCATCATTTCATGATTTTGTCTGCCCAGGAAATGCTTCTGTGCTTATCCTCCGTGCATCTTGCTGTTGCTTATAAGAAATCAGAGTGAGCCAGACAGAACTGCAACTCTCCTTTGGCCTCCGGCACCTCCAGGGAGATGAAAACAGATCATACACCTGCTTGTTCTGAGGAGAGGGATTTTTGAGGGAGAATCTTGAGCCCTGGTTTCTGGCAACAAAGGGTGGTCTCCCTGATGCCACCAGCCCAACAGCAAGATATTAAATGCCTCGAAAGGTTGGAGGCCCTAGCTTCCAGGGACTCCCATCTTCCACCGGGGCCCAGCACTGTGCTGTGGCCCCTCCCCACCCACTAGGGTGAGGGCTATAGGCCTGGGGCAGACACAGAGCTCTGAGCAGCAAGGTCAGGAAATGATCACCTGGGCAGGTGTTCCAGGAGCCGGAGCTCAGCCCACCACCTCCCTCCATTGCGTCCTGTGTGGAAGCATCTGACCACCACAGTGCCTGCACCTTAGCTGTTCTCAGACTCCTGTTCCCAGGGGCCCAGGCGTTTGCTAAATTGGCAGTCTTTTTTTTTTTTTTTTTTTTTTTTGAGACGGAGTCTGGCTCTGTCGCCCAGGCTGGAGTGCGGTGGCCGGATCTCAGCTCACTGCAAGCTCCGCCTCCCAGGTTTACTCCATTCTCCTGCCTCCGCCTCCCAAGTAGCTGGGACTACAGGCGCCCGCCTCGTCGCCCGGCTAGTTTTTTGTATTCTTTAGTAGAGACGGGGTTTCACCGTATTAGCCAGGGTGGTCTCAATCTCCTGACCTTGTGATCCGCCTGTCTCGGCCTCCCAAAGTGCTGGGATTACAGGCTTGAGCCACCGCGCCCGGCCAAATTGGCAGTCTTGACCCATCTACTGACCCCTGAGAAGCATCGCTGTAGGGGAAATGAAAATCGGGAGGCTGTCTGTCTTCTCTTCTCTGTCTCTCGAAAGACAATTTAAGCCATTTCTAGATCTAGCAGCCTTTTGCAAGGACACTGGAGTTGTGGGGGTGGTGATGAGGGAGAGGACAGTGGAAGAGGAGTCTGAGGTGCAGCTGTAGGACTTGGGGAGGAGAATCATAGGCTGACTCAAAGATTATGAAATATCTCAGCTAGAAGGGAACTTTGAGAAACTGAGGTCAGAGAGGGAAAGTATGTTGCCCAAAGTCACAGAGCCAGGACTGGAACATGGGTGACCTAATGCCCAGCCCAGGGGTCTTTCTGCTTCACCATTTGACTTCAGGATCAGGGACAAACTGGAGTGGTGAAAGAAGAGGAGAGATTTCACCCCTGTCCACCTGCACC
>NW_016807278.1:2092128-2096368 GCF_001698545.2 Rhinopithecus bieti
CCCCCCCCCCACACACACATTTAGGTTTATTCTAGATTCAGTTCCTCCTGGACACTGGAGAAAGGGAGGTGTTAAACCCTGGTCAAGTAAAAAACAAATCAAGGTAAGGAGGTATGTGGCCTCTGACCCTACCCTTCCATTGGCATGGCCTCTGAAGTCTGAGGCTCCTAGAATGGCATGGTGTGTGGTACATGTCTGCTAGGACCCTTCTCCCAGTAGCTGATCTTATATGACTGGTACTTTTCTGAGTCCCAGACTTAGATCTTGGGGCCTCTTCATAGGAAAGGGGGACTTGAAGGATTTCCCATTCAGGGATGATTTTAAAGATAGTAACATTAATCGCTAATATTTATAAGCACATTATATGTGCCAAGTGCTGTTCTAAAAACTTTTCATATGTCAACTCATCTAATACACAGCCCTATGGAGATAGATACTATCATTGTCCCTATTTTATAGTCAAAGAAACTGAAACATAGACAGGTTAGATAGATTGCCCAAGGCCACACAGCTAGTAAACAGTAGAACTGGGATTTGAACCTAGATACCCTACCCTTTGGGCTCCTAGTTAAGTGCTTCTTGCAGTGTAACATCTTGATCCCCATCCAGTGAGTTTTGTGTTTTTGCTTTTGTTTGGAGACAGGAGATCTTGTTCTGTTGCCCAGGCTGGAGTGCAATAGTGTGAACACAGCTCACTGTAACCTCACCCTCCTGGGCTCGAGTGATCCTCCTGACTCAGCCTCCCAACTCCCAAGTAGCTGGGACCACAGGTGCACACCACCACACCCGGCTAATTTTTAAAAAATTTTTTGTAGAGACATGGTCTCACCATGTTGCCCAGGCAGGTCTTGAACTCCTGGAATCAAGTAATCTGCCCATCTCAGCCTCCCAAATTGCTGGGATTACAGGTGTGAGCCGCAGCGCCTAGCCTCCAGTGAGTTTTTAGTTGGAAAAACCTACATATACTTCTACTTCCCTCTGATTCATCTCCACCTGCTTCATCCCCCACTCACCACATCACCTGGGTGCCAGGCACCACTGCCCAGCTAGCAGGTAAATCTAAAGTTTGGGACACCTGCTTCTCTCTCCTGAGTGCCCGTTTCCTGCCCCTCAGAACACCCCTTAATGGCATATACTGCCACCTCCTGGCCACCGAGGGTTAAGACTGACCCTATGTGCGTATTTCAGGACTCTGTCCCTGGTACTCAACTTCTCTCTGGGTGATGACATCCTCACCACAGCTACGTGACCATCTGTAGCATGCTTATTCAGCCTGCAGCCTGTGGGCTGCATGTGGCCCAGGACGGCCTGGAATGTGGCCCAATATAAATTCGTAAGCTTTCTTAAAACATCATGAGATTTTTAAAACCTCATCAGCTATTGTTAGTGTATTTTATGTGTAGCCCAAGACAGTTCTTCCAATATGGCCCAGGGAAGTCAAAAGATTGGATAACCCTGATCTATAAGCTGTTGACTCCCAAATGTTTATCTTTTTCTTTTTTTAAGAGTCTCACTCTGTCGCCCAGGCTGGAGTGCAGTGGCACAATCTCAGCTCACTGCAACCTCCACCTCCCGGGTTCAAGTAATTCTCCTGCCTCAGCCTCCTGAGTAGCCAGGATTACAGGTGCGCGGCACCATGCCCGGCTAATTTTTGTATTTTTTAGTAGAGACGGGTTTCACCATGTTGGCCAGGCTAGTCTCAAACTCCTGACCTCAAGTGATCCGCGTGCCTCGGCCTCCCAATGTGCTGGGATTACAGGTGTGAGCCACCGTGCCTGGCCCCAAATGTTGATCTTTTTTGAGATCCAGGTCTATCCTGATGCAAATGGCTTGAGCCCTCCAGCACCCTGTAACTTCCCTCAAGTAACAGGGCTACAAAATGCAGAACTGGAACCAGACCCCGGGGCACCTGGCTCCTTACTCAGTGCTCACATCACAGCACCACACTGCTTCTCCAACACTAGCATAAAACATGGACACAGTGAGTGCCCAGAGAGGGAAAGGATAAAGATCGCATGCTGGCTGGTGGGAGAGTCAGGATTTAGATCCAAGTTAGAGTGGTGGCAAAACCAATCTGCTTTCTCTAGCGTGCCATGTCTCTCCTGAGGATTTGGAGAAGGCAAATGGCTCTTTCTTTTCTTTTTTTTTTTTTTGAGACAGAGTGACAGAGTCTTACTCTGTCACCCAGGCTGAATGGCACAATCCCGGCTCACTGCTGCCTCCACCTCCTGGGTTCAAGTGATTCTCATGCCTCAGCCTCCCAAGTAACTGGGATTACAGGCACCCACCACCAGGCCTGGCTAATTTTTTTTTTTTTTTTTTTTTTTTTTTAGTAGAGATGGGGTTTCACCATGTTGGCCAGGCTGGGCTTGAACTCCTGACCTCAAAGTGATCCACCTGCTTTGGCCTCCCAAAGTGTTGGGATTACAGGTGTGAGCCACTGTTTTAAGAGCAAATGGCTCTTAAAACACACAGATGTTGAGGTGAGGTGTGAGGCAAGCTGAAGGATGGGTGAGCTGTCGGTGGTCAGAAAAGGCTTTGTGGCTGAGGAGTGAGGGCAAAGGGGCATACGCTGGCACTTTCTGTAGCTGACTGTGACAATGGAATGAAAAGTCCCCTGGAAGGGAGGACAGAGAGTTGAGGGCAGGACCTTGGATTCTGACATCACTGAGGGCACTGGAAGAAGAAATGGAACAAGAGAAAGAGACTTGGAACAGTTACACGAGAGGAGCTGAAGCATCAATACTTTAGAGACAGACTCCTGCATCTTAGGGCAGGGATCGGGAAATCACGGCCTGCCTCTGTTTTTGGACCACCTGAAAGCTAAGAATGGTTTTACTTTCTTACATGGCTGAAAAAAAAAATCCAAAATGAAAACAGTCTTTCATGACAGATGACAATTATATAAAACTCGAATTCTAGTGTCTATAAATAAAGTTTTATTGGAACACTGCCGTGCTCATTCACTTATGGATTGTCTATGACTGCTTTCTGCTACAACAGCAGAGTTGAGTAGCTGCAACAGAAACCACAGGGCCCACAAAGCTTAAAATGTTTATTATCCGGCTCTTTACAGAAAAGCTTGTCAACCCCACCTTAGAGGATGAGGGTCATGGGCCACAGGTTCGGCCCCCGTATTGGAACGGAAGTCCAAGCTGCAGACAGAGACAGGGTGAAGGGGGTGGGCTTTCAGGGGGTCTTTGCCAGAACACCAGCTGTCCTGATTTTCTTTTCTTTTGTTCTTTTTTCTTTTTTTCTCTTTTTTTTTTGAGATGGGGTCTCACTATGTTGCCCAGGCTGGTGTTGAATTCCTGGGCATAAGCGATTCTCCTGAGTCGGCTTCACCTCTCAAAGTGCTAGGATTATAGGCATCAGCCACCGTGCCTGGCTTTCCTGACAATAAGCCCACATCCTTCCCACTCCCGGCTCCATGAGACCTGGCCTAGAGGGACTCAGACCACCCTCCACACACCCTCTGGTGCAGAGAGGAAGCCCAGCCCCACCATTATGGCTTTGAGTGATTCCATACCCTCTGAGCCTTAGGATCTACCTCTGTAAGAGGAGAATAACAATGCGAACCTTGAAAGGCTATTGAGAATTCCAAAAGATAACAAAGTTCATGCCACAGTTGTTGGTGCCAGATGGCACTCTGCAATCTGTAGATCTTGCTGCCGTTAGGCCAGGCAGCCCACAGGCAGCTCGGCTTCAGAAGTGGGCGCACCTCCTAACTATGTCCACTAGAGGGCAGGAAGTCCCTGCTGGCGGCCGGGAGGGTGTCAGATGGAGCTGGTCTGCAGGTCCCTCTGCCTGGGGAGAGGTGCCCTCCCCTGCTGTTTACAGCCCTGGCTTTTGATCAGCTCCTGTTCTCCCCATGGCCTGCTGAGGGCCAGACGGGCGCAGAACCTCCCGCTGGGGGCGGGACAGGCTTCCTTCTTGCCCTTTCTCCTCTCCCACTGGCAGGCCAGACTGAGGCCAGGCCACTGGGTAAACACTCCTTGGCCAGTCTATTTGCAGAGTTTTGCAAAGCTCTTCCGTGCACATTGCCTTACGTGCTCCTCTAACAGCCCAGGGATGTGGGCAGAGCAGGTGACATGATACCCCTTCATCCACGTGAGGAAACCAAAGCTCAGAGAGGCTAAGTGATTTCTCCAAGATCCCATGGCTGGTGAGCAGGGTGGCTAGGATCGTAGCTAGTGCCACCTCCTCCTCCTCCTCCTCCTCCTCCTCCCTCCTCCTCCTC
>NW_016807278.1:2099559-2117044 GCF_001698545.2 Rhinopithecus bieti
TCTTCTTCTTCTTCTTCTTCTTCTTCTTCTTCTTCTTCTTCTTCTTCTTCTTCTTCTTCTTCTTCTTCTTTCTTCTTCTTCTTCCTTCTTCTTCTTCCTTCTTCCTTCTTCCTTCTTCTTGACAGAGTTTCACTCTTGTTGCCCAGGCTGCAGTGCAATGGCCTGATCTTGGCTCACTGCAACCTCCACTCCCGGGTTCAAGCGATTCTCCTGCCTCAGCCTCCTGAGTAGCTGGGATTACAGGCATGCGCCACCACACCTGGCTAATTTTGTATTTTTAATAGAGATGGGATTTCTCCATGTTGGCCAGGTTGGTCTCAAACTCCAGACCTCAGGTGATCCGCCCACCTCAGCCTCCCAAAGTGGTGGGATTACAGGCGTGAGCCACCATGCCCATGCACCATGCCGGTCATAGTTGGTGTCTTCTGAAGCCAGGATGTGGCTCTCTCCTGTAAGCAGGCTGGCCTTAACAACCGCACCCTCCCTGCGGAGACTCTAATATCTGCAGTTTCTTTCAATGTTCCTGCTCCTGACCTCCTCCCTGGTAAAACAGCAAACCACCCTTTCTGCCCTCTCAGAACTCAGAATGGTGCAAGGTGCTTTCATGCACAGGAGCTCATTTCTATCACGAACAGGCTCCCCCAGGGCATTTGAGGACAGCACTCTTACCTCAAGGGGCTTTGGATGCAGTTGGGAATACAAAGGCAGACGGTTCTACACACACAAAAATGGGAGGCTGGGCAGTGAGTCTAAAGGCCAGGCAACTGACCCAGACAGTGACAGAGAGACTGTGGGGCTGTGGTGGTCAGGGAAGGCTGCCAGGAGCATGGGGGCCTTTGGGAAGCTACAGGGGAATGAAGAGGCAGGAATGCTCAGGGTCTTTCCAAGTATATGGTGAACCAGACAGACATCTGTACCAGACGTCAGAGCGAAGTCCATCAAGTTAGAGGAGGCTGGTTCTCAAATAGCTTCAAATGCCAGGCGAAGGGAGGTGAATGTAGTCATGTGGCAGATGGGGAGTCATTGAAGGTGTTTGAGGGAGGCAGGACAGGAAGCAGTGGCATTTCAGGAAGGCTGACACCAAGTGAGGAGGAGAGGAGACTGGGAGCATGTCTGGGACGGAAGGGTAAATTTTGTAGACTAGGGGAGTATGTTTCTATGGCCCAGGCTTAAGATAACTAACTGTAGACGCAATGGAGAACTGCCAGGGTATCCTGTAGGATGTGATGTTGGGGGTAAAGGAGAAGGACTAGCCCGACATGGGAATAACTGGAGAGCCAAGCAGTGTGTGTGTGTGTGTGTGTGTGTGTGTGTGTGTGTGTGTGTGTTGAGGGCGGGTGTGTGATGTCAGGGAAAGGATCATTAGTTTTTTTTATATGAGCATGAATTTGAGGACATCAAGTAGAAATGCTTTGTGAACAGATCAAGATACAGGTCCGGATGTTGGAAGAGAGTCAGGGCTTCAATGTGGATGAGGAGGGAGTCAGCCACAGGGGCATAGTCTTGCAGCTGGGGAGGGACTCTGGACGCCGGGGGAACCAGTGTGGAGAGGGAGGCTGAGGCCGGCAGGAAGAGAACTAGAGGTGGGAGGGGTTGGGGCAAGGGTATGTGTTGAGGTCTCCCCGGTGCGGTCCCCTTCCTCACCCCAGCAGCTCCTATTTTCATTTGGAAAATCCTGGCAACTCTGGGGACTGAAGGTATCTCTGGCTCTGGAGTGGAGCACATGATATCATGATCGATTCGAGGGGGACATGTCTTCTAAGTCTTGCCAACCAGAGACTTACAGGGCTTTTGAATGACATCCTGGGACAAGAAGCTCTTTCTATCACAAGTGTGTGAAGGAAGAGGCAGGTGGCACCAAGAGCACCAGCCTAGGAGGGAGGCTGAGGCTGAGGAAGACAGAGGGGCAGAAAGAAAGAACTGGCCCTGTGTGACATCCCTGAGTTGCTCCATCAGTCCTTGCCGGAACCGTTTGTGAATGAATAGATGTCCTTTATTGTTTAGCCTGTTAGGTAGAGAGGTTGTCTGTTTCCTGCAAATAGAAGATTCCTAATTCCTATGGAAGATGGAGGAGAACCTGAAGAATGTTGCTTTCAATAATTAAGGAAGAACATTTCAAAATGGAAGGAGGGGTGAATAGTATCAAATGCTGTGTCAGATCAGATACTTTTCTGAGGGGGAGCGGTGAGGGAGAACAGAGTCTTGCTCTGTTGTCCAGGCTGGAGTGTAGTGGTGTGATCGCAACTCACTACAGCCTTGAACTTCTAGGCTCAAGTGATCCTCCCCACTCAGCCTCCCAAATAGCTGGGACAGACGTGTACCACCATACCTGACTAACTCTTTTTTAAAAAAAATTTGGGCCGGGCGCGGTGGCTCAAGCCTGTAATCCCAGCACTTTGGGAGGCCGAGACGGGTGGATCATGAGGTCAGGAGATCGAGACCATCCTGGCTAACACAGTGAAACCCCGTCTCTACTAAAAAATACAAAAAACTAGCCGGGCGAGGTGGTGGGTGCCTGTAGTCCCAGCTACTCGGGAGGCTGAGGCAGGAGAATGGCGTGAACCCGGGAGGTGGAGCTTGCAGTGAGCTGAGATCCGGCCACTGCACTCCAGCCTGGGCGACAGAGCAAGACTCCGTCTCAAAAAAAAAAAAAAAAAAAAAAAAAAAAAATTTGTAGAGATGGGGTCTTGCTATGTTGCCCAGGCTGGTCTCAAATTCCTGGGTTTAAGGGATCCTCCTACCTCAGCCTCCCAAAGTGCCAGGATTACAAGCATGAGCCACCGCACCCAGCCCAGAGATGTTTTATAGTTACTCAAAAACTGTGTGACAGAAGAGGAACCTGGGAGTCAGAGAGGCTTATAGAATCTGGCAGCCCCTACAGCCAGGACTCAGAACTCACAGTCTGATCAGTTACCTCAAGGGGGAAGGGGAGCTGTGTCTTGGGGAGCTATTTCCAGAGCTCCTCCTCACCCATGTCTTTGCTGTAGCCCTCCCACCCCCAAACCCAGCCCCACTCAACTCTTTTCCAGGGGCTTAGTGGCCATCTCCCTGCCCCCAGGCCAAATTCACCTGATTGTACCTCAGATAGAAGAATAGCTACTATTTTTAAAACTGTTTAGGGAAAAAGAAACCACCTTCCTCTTTACTCACCACCGCAACACTGGGACAGTTCTTCTTCGTGTCTAACCTAATTCCCTTCAGCTGGGAGGGACCCATCAGTGCTCCCACTGACCCGCCCTTGTTGGCGGGCCTCTAGGGCATCTGAAGGTGACACACTGGACAAGGGAAAAGAGGCAGGCAGGCAATAGGAGTGGCTGCAGAGGCAGGCGGGCGCTCTGCCCCAAATACGGCCCCCCAGGCTGCTGTGGTGAGGGCCAGGCTCTTCCTGAGCGGATTACCGCTGTGGTCTAAGTAACTGAAGCTGCTGAGAATGCTATTGTAGCAAGAGGCTTACCGAAATGTAGACACCCAGCCCTGGCATGTCTCGACACACAGATGGGAAAATAAGCAGAATAAGCTCCCAGCGCTAAGCCGCTCTATTGTCCTGTTGCTGCTAAAACACCTTGCTGGGTTTTCTGCCAAGTGCCCACCCCTCCAGCACTGCTCACTGTGGCTCTGTGGGCTTCCTCTCTCCTGATGGCGGAGAGGCCGCCCTGCAAGAGGGTGAGACAGGGAGGTCCAGAGCCCAGGTGTATGGCCGCCAGGCTATGCTGTTCAGCCTGTGTATGACAGAGGAGATGCATGCGGTTGGTTAACATGCCCAAGGTCACACAGCAGCGCAGTAGCAGGGCCAGGGTTAGCATCTAGATTCCTGACCTCTGGTGAGAGGTCTCTCCCAGGCACACTGGGTCCCATCCCATCCCAAGCTCTGTCTGCCACATGTCCACCTTCCTGATTCCCCTACCCACCCAGTCCTTTCCCCTGCCACAGCGCAGGTGGCTGCCTCTAGGATCCCTGATGAGCAGACTTGCGCTATCAGTGTGCAGACTGGCACGGAATCTTCCTCAATTTGGTGTTGGTTCACTTAACAGGGATGGAGTCACGGGCTGTGGCCACATGATGTGGAGGGAGATCAAGTCCCTACTGCTGCCAGGGGAAAACAGACTGGAAAAGTCCCATCCCAGCAACTGAGGACATTAAGGGCGGGCAGGAAATGGGTGCAGATCTGCGATGCCCACTCCACAGGAGGCGAACTGTTGCTGCAGGGAGGAGGCCCCGGTGTCACACAGGTGCAGGGCCTTGGAACTCAGACAAAGCACTGGGACTTTCCAGGAATCTGGTGGCCCTAGAGTGGAGGGAGGAGGGGGGTGAGAAAGATGGGGCTGGGGAGGGGCAGGGTGAGTGGGGAGAAGGTGGGTCCGGTGTAGCAGCAGGGCTGTGAGGTTCTACTGACTGCTGTGCACCTCCATCTGGGCGTCCCGCAAATACTTCCAAGACAACACACCCCAACCTCAACTCAGCGTCACTCCGACAGCCTTTCTCCTGTGTTGGGTGGCCTGGCCGGTGGTGCACCCTCCCCCAAGCACTCAGCCAGAGATCGGAAAGCCCCTCTTCACACCTCCCTCTTCACAAGCTTTCATTTCCTGTCAGTCACACATTTAGCCAAGTTTACCTTCTTGGTTTTTCTCAAATTCATCTTGTCCTCTCCCACCGCTGCCTTGGCCCTCTTCTCACCTGGTGCAGCAACAGCCTCCTGGCTGCCCTCACGCCTCACCCCTGAAACCCATCCTCCAGTCTCATCCCTCTTTCCCGTTCAAACTTCCAGGGTCTCCCCATCCCCTGGGAGAGCATTTTAGGCTCCTTAGTATGACCAAAAAGGTGGCTATGGTTTGACTCCTGCTTGCCACAGCCGTGCAGTATGGTGGTTAGAAGCACAGATGCTGGAGCCGGATTTCCTGGGTTCAAATCCTATTTGTGGCTGGGTGCGGTGTCTCACACCTGTAATCCCTGCATTTTGGGAGGCCAAGGCGGGCAGATCACTTGAGGTCAGGAGTTCGAGACCAGCCTGGCCAACTTGGTAAAACTCTACCTCTACTAAAAATACAAAAAATTAGCCCAGTGTGGTGGTGCATGCCTGTAATCCTAGCTACTCAGGAAACTGAGACAGGAGAATAGCTTGAACCTAGGAGGTGGAGGTTGCAGTGAGCTGAGATCACACCACTCCACTCCAGCCTGGATGACAGAGCAAGACTCTCTCAAAAAGAAAACCAAAAAACAACAACAAAAAAACTACCTGTTACTTTCTAGCTGTGTGTCCAAGGGCAAGTTACTGAACCCCTCCGTGCCATGGTTTTCTCACCTATGAAATCGGCATTTTAAGATTACCTGCCTCATAGACTCGTTGTGAAGATTGAATGAGTTTTTCTGTGTAGAAGCAGTTAGAACTGGGATTATTACCCCCCTACTCCTGCCAACCTGGCTTCTTCTCCTGCCCCTCTCTGTCTCACATGTTTGCGTCTGCGGCTCAGCTTTTCTTGTAATTCTCTCTCTAGCAATTGTGCCATTTCTCAGCTCGGTGTCTGGGCCCCTCAAAGGGATAATTTCACCCTGCAGTCTTCAGTCCACCCCTAAGAGTCAGCCACTGGTCTCCCCCGTGACTTGGCTCTCCCTAGTGTGTGGCTGCCTGCTTTCTTCTTTATCTCCCCTGCTGCACTAGAGCTCCTTGAGGGCAGATCTGGGTTCCTGGTGCCTAAATCCTGCATGATACACAGTAGGCCCTTGATAAATATGTGTTGAATGAATGGATGCAACATTGTTCCCGGAGAGTTCTGGGAGCTCTCTGAGAGTTTGTAGTGAGGATGCTTATGTAGATGTAGGAGGATTTTTCCCGGGTATCACCATGGTCCTGGGGACACATGTTAACATTCGTGCCCTGGCCAGGTTTGATGGCTCATGCCTGTACTCCCAGCACTTTGGGAGGTCGAGGTGGGAGGATTGCTTGAGCCCAGGAGCTCCAGACTAGCCTGGGAAACACAGCAAGACCCCACCTCTACAAAAATAGTCCTGGTTATGCCAGAGGCTGAGGTGAGAGGATCACTTGAGCCTGGGAGGTCGAGGCTGCCGTGAGCCATGATTGCGCCACTGCACTGCAGCCTGGATGACAGAGTGAGAACCTCTCTCAAAACAAAAAACAGGGCCAGGTGTAGTGCCTCATGCCTGTAATCCCAGCACTTTTGGAGGCCCAGGCAGGCGGATCACGAGGTCAGGAGTTCAAGACTAGCCTGGCCAACATGGTGACACCTCATCTCCACTAAAAATACAAAAAATTAGCAGGGCGTGGTGGCAGGCACCTGTAATCCCAGCTACTTGGGAGGCTGAGGCAGGAGAATCCCTTGAACCCAGGAGGCAGAGGTTGCAGTGAGCTGAAACCACACCACTGCACTCCAACCTGGGCAACAGAGCGAAACTCCATCTCTAAAAAACAAAAAACAACCCACATTTGTGTCCCCCAGGCCATTTGTCTGCTCCACTACTATGGGTTTCAAGCACACAGTGATGGGCCAGGCCAGGGAAAGGGACTACGGCCTCCTGGAGGACCCAGCAGAGGGAGGAGGCGAAAGGGAAGGAAAGTGGGAGCTGTCATAGTGAGAGGTCTCCACCCCCAACTTTGTTTGGGCCTTCACTGGTTCCTATGACGGTAGGGACCTGCCCCCAGAGTGACCCAACGATGTTTCCTGGACTAGAATCAGAACAGGGATCTGGTCCCATAGCTCTGCCATGTCACTGCCCAGGGCCCATTACATGGGAATAATAATACCTACTCCACTTCCCAGGGTGATTGGAAGGCTCACGTTCATCTATTCGTCCATTCTTCACCCATCCATCCATTCATTCGGCAGCTTCATTAAGTCATTATCTTCTATGCCAAGCATGGTACTAGTTGCAGGGGACACGACCTTGGTTAATACACACACAGCCCCTGCTCCCGGAGAACTTGGAGACTTAGGAGATAGACAGGCAATGAAGTAAGTGTGGCGAGTTATGATCAAGAAAGTATAGAGTGTAATGGAATGAATAAAACAAATGGGGGAGAGGCCTCATTAGGACCCCCAGGACTGCCCTCTGTTCATGTGGTGATATTGGTGCCAAAGACAGGGTGTCTTAGCCAGGAGTAGTGGCTCACTCCTGTCATCCCAGCACTTTGGCAGGCTGAGGGGGAAGGATTGCTTGAGCCCGGAGTTCAAGACCAGCCTGGGCAACATAGCAAGACTCCACCTCTGCAAAAAATTAAAAAATTAGACTGGCATGGTGGCACACACCTGTAGTCCCAGCTACTTGGGAGGCTGAGGTGGAAGGACAGCTTAAGTCCAGGAGTTTGAGGCTGCAGTGGGCCAGGCCTGTGCCACTGCATTCCAACCTGGGCAACAGAGCAAGATCCTGTCTCTGAAAAAAAATTTTTTTGCCGGGCGCGGTGGCTCAAGCCTGTAATCCCAGCACTTTGGGAGGCCGAGACAGGCGGATCTCGAGGTCAGGAGATTGAGACCATCCTGGCTAACATGGTGAAACCCTGTTTCTACTAAAAAATACAAAAAACTAGCCGGGCGAGGTGGTGACGCCTGTAATCCCAGCTACTCGGGAGGCTGAGGCAGGAGAATGGCGTAAACCCAGGAGGCGGAGCTTGCCGTGAGCTGAGATCCGGCCACTGCACTCCAGCCCGGGTGACAAAGCGAGACTCCATCTCAAAAAAAAAAAAAAAAAAAAATTTTTTTTTAAAGACACGATGTCTTGTGGTTACAGATTTTTGGCACTATGGCCCTCCTCCTTCCCTGCCCTCCCATGCCAAGGGCCAACATTGCCGCTCTTTAGTACCTGGAAGGGCTTTACATCATTAAGGGCTCAATACTGTGAGGCCCCAAGGCCCCTGCCAGCTCACTGTGTTTACAGCCATATTTAAATCAGTTCAATGTCTCTGGGAAGAGAAAGCCAGCCGCCTGGCGATCCCTCATGACCTCTCCAGGTAGCTGAGATGCCCTCTGAGCTTCTTCCTCCTGGGTTCATCTGGAAGCAATCTAACGTTGTTTAAAAGCTAGGCTCAACAGGCAGATCACTTGAGGTCAGGAGTTTGAGACCAGCCTGGCCAACATGGTGAAACCCTGCCTCTACTGAAAAATACAATAACTAGCCAGGTGTGGTGGTGCATGCCTGTAATCCCAGCTACTCTGGAGGCTGAGGCATGAGAAACACTTGAACCCAGGAGGCAGAGGTTGCAGTGAGTCAAGATAGCGCCACTGCACTCCAGCCTGGGTGATAGAGTGAGACTCAGTCTCAAATAAATAAATAAATAAATGCTAGGCTCGAGCTGGACAGCTGGACAGCCTGGGTTTGAATCCTACCTCAACCCTGTAGTAGCTGGGTGGCCTTGGACAAATGTCCTCACCTCTCTGAGCCTCAGCTTCTGTATTTATAATGAGACCTGCACCATAGAGCTGCGCAACTACATGACCTAATGTACATAAGGTGCTTACAGCAGTGCCTGCACGTGGTTAGCTCTGTTTTATGAACAATGCCCTTGCTTTTACTACATTGCGTTCTGTGTTACTTACATTCCTCTCCCAAGTCCTTGTGGGCAGTACCCTCTAGCTTCCTCATTCATCTTGGTATCCCCAGGGCCTGGCACAGTGCCTGGCTCAGAGCAGCGAGGCCAAAAATATTTGTGGAGTGACGTCTGACTTAACTGTACGAATGAGCACTGGGATGGGCTGGGGCCAAGAGCCAGTGCTGCCCAGAGGTAGGCGGGGGGCACGCTGCCTGGGGAGGGGTCTGAGGGAAGCAGGCCAGGGCCAAGGGAGGCCCAGTCAGGGGACGCTTGGTGCTGCTTTTCCTTCTTGCAGATCCCAAGGTGCAGGGGCCATCTGCCAGGGGTGGGAAAGGCAGGCCCGTCCTCTGAAGCAGGTGCCCAGGCAGGTAGAGTCTGGAGCCAGCCTAGAGGATTTACAGTTCTGCCACTGAGCGCCTGGACCAGGGACAGCTAGAGGGAGTCCACATGGCCCTGCAGAATGGAGGGGGCAGCTGGCCAGGCCAGGCCTGGGGCAAAGGGCACCCCTGGAACTGCCAGGTTTGAGGAAGAGGGGCAGTCCTGATGGCTACCCCCTCATGGGGAAGGGCAGAGTATGTACCCTATTGGAAGGACTCAGAATGTCAGCAGACGGCCAGCCCCGTGCCTCACCACACTCCGAGGAGACCGGGGCCAAGGTGGGAAGGAGACTGCTCTGCACCTTACGGGGCCTCTACAGGCCCAGGGCTCACACCCTGCTCACCAGTGCACTCCTCACCCCACATACAGCCTCGCAGGGCATACATGGGGCCACGTGGTCTTCACCCTTGGAGCTCAGCTAGGCCATGGCGGGTAGGGGTAGAGGATGGGGGCAGGGACCTGACAGCCTCGCTCAGTTGAGGGAGATGTTGAGTGACAGATGTTGGGAAGCACATTCTAATGGTGACTGGAGTGTTCTAAGTCCCTCAAGGACTGGCTTTCTTGCTAACAGATGAGAAAGGGTCTGGCATGTTGGATCATGGGTGAGGGGTGTCCTCTGCTCTAAACCTGTTCAGAGTCGGGCTCCATTTTCTCTTCTCAGCCTTTGAACCCCGAAAGATGGGACTGGCCAATCAATGGACGACTGAGGAAGTTGGCCAAACCCCTGTGGGTGGGGACACCCTGCAGAGTGACAGTGACCTGCTGCAGGAGCCCCATACCACACACATATAAACACACTACATGAATACACACACACACCACACATACACCACATACATATATACACCACACGTGCATATGTACAGCATCATATATACACACCATACACACTGTATATACACACTCTACACATACGCGCACACACACACCACACTGCACACATATACACACACTACACATATATACACACACAACATTCACACCACACATACTACACACACATCACACACACACATCCCCAACCCCATACACAGCACACACATCCCTTTCCCTCCCTCAGCATCTCACTAACACACAAACACACCACTCCACTCCTTTCGCAAGCTAACATAATTCCAAACAGACATGCCTGCAGACTTGATGTTTCCAGTAGAGAATGAGGTGGCAGTTGAGGCCTGGCTTATGGGAATGGAGGTATGGTTCTATTAGCAGTTGTGTGTGTGTGACATATTAAACCTGAGTTTGCTGTTGTTCAATATTCAGTCAGTCATTCAACATGTATTTCCACGTCGATTAAACACCTACTATGTGCTAGTCACAATTCTAGGTTCTAGGGAATCCTAGTTTAGGTTTCCCAAGAAGTGAACCTTGAGACAAGGTCTTTAAAAAAATTTAAAAGCTGGCCGGGCACAGTGGCTTATGCCTGTAATCCCAGCACTTTTCGAGGCTGAGGCAGGCAGATCACTTGAGGTCAGGAGTTTGAGACCAGCCTAGCCGACATGGTGGAACCCCATGTCTACTAAAAATACAAAAAATTAGCCAGGTGTGGTGGTGGGCATCTGTAATCCCAGCTACTTAGGAGGCTGCAGCAGGAGAATCACTTGAACCTGGGAGGTGGAGGTGGCAGTGAGCTGAGATCGTGCCATTGCACTCCAGCCTGGGAGACACAGTGAGACTCTGTCTCAAAAAAAAAAAAAAAAAAAAAAAAAAAAAAATTTAAAAGCTTTATGAGCTATAACTCACATACCATATAATTTACCCCTTCAAAGTGTATAATGTGTTGATTTTTAGTATATTAAGAGTTGTGCAACCATCACCACGATTTTAGAACACTTTCATCACCATGTAAAGAAACCTCATACACATTAGCAGCTAGTCCCATTCTCCTCTTCCCCTGACCACTAGCAATCGCAAATATACTTTCCATCTCTATAGATTTCCCTATTCTGGACTTTCATATCAATGGAATCATGCAATATGTGGCCCTTTGTGACTAGCTTCATTCATCTAGCATAATGGTTTCAAAGTTCATCCATGTTGTAGCACATATCAGCACTTCATTCCTTTTTATGGCTGAATACTATTCCATTGTATGGATGTACCACATTTAGCTTATTCATTCACCATTTGATGGACATTTGGGTGGTTTCCACTTTTTTACTATTATGGATTATGCTGCTCTAAATATTTATGTACAGGTTTTTGTGTGGACATATGTTTTCAATTCTTTCAGGTATAGATACCTAGTGGAAATGTTGGGTCATATGGTAGTTCCATATTTAACATTTTGGGAACCTGCCAAACTATTTTTCAAAGCAGCTGCACCATTTTACATTTCCACCAGCAATGTATGAAGCATTCCAATTTCAAATACAGTTTTAACTGTAGAATTTTACTTAGGAAGTGATCCCAGGAAATACCAGGAGTAGAATAGGGAAGGGAAACTGGGAAGGGAAGGCAGCCAATAAAGGATCATTATCAGGCAAATTACCCCTGGGAGTCATCAAAGCTCAAGGCCACTGAGTAACTCTGGGAGCCAGGTTAGAACTTGCACCACAGAGTCATTTTACCTGGGAAGCAAAGGGGCAGAGGTATGTTATACACCAGCTCCCAACAATGATTAGTTTCTACCCTAATCATCATCATCCACTGAGGCAACCAACGAGAACACCTCAATCCAAGCTCATACTTCTTATTTTACACACTAGTAGGATCCTTTCCTCTACTTGTAACACTTGTTTATACTCAAAATACCTCAGGTTCATGAAATATGCTATTAATAATACTTGCTACCCAAGAGCTATTAACCACCATTGGTTGAGGGTTTCTGGGGTGTGTGTTAGTTTCCTGAGAATTACCTTTTGCTGGATGCAAGGTGTATTAGTCCGTTTTCACACTGCTATAAAGAACTACCTGAGACTGGGTAATTTAAAAAAGAAAGAGATTTAATTGACTCACAGTTCCACAGGACTTGGGAGACCTTAGGAAACTTACAATCATGGCAGAAGGGGAAACAAACATGTCCTTCTTCACGTGGCAGCAGGAAGGAGAAGAATGAGAGCTGAGCAAAGGGAGAAGCCCCTTATAAAACCATCAGAGCTCTGGTGAGAACTCACTCGCTATCATGAAAACAGTATGGGGGAAACCACCCCCATGATTTGATTATCTCCACCTGGTCCAGCCATTGACACATGCGGATTATTACAAGTCAAGGTGAGATTTCAGTAGGAACACAGAGCCAAACCATATCACAAGGCAAGCAAAGCAGGCACAGCAGGAGAAAGCCATCTGGCAAAGAAATGCAGATGCTGGTGGATGGTTAAGCACAGCTCTGTAGTTAGAGCAAAGGAGGTGAGCAGAGTACCAACAGCACCTACTACCTGGGGTGAACCAAAGTTCTTGCCCTCATGGAGCTTACACTCTAATGAAAGAGCTACAAACAAACATAAGTACTATACAGTCAGGTAGCCCCAGAAGGGAAAAAGCAGGTCAGGGGATGGAGAGGGATGGGGGATGCTGTGTTAGCTCAGGTGGTCAGGGCAGGCATCTCTGAGGAGGTGAGATTCTAGCTGAGACCTAAATAGAATGAGGGACAGGCTATCTGAAGCCAGTTGCCTGCCTGTATTTTTTTTTTTCTGAGACGGAGTCTCACTCTGTCGCCCAGGCTGGAGTGCAGTGGCACAATGTCGGCTCACTGCAACTTCCACCTCCTGGGTTCCAGCAATTCTCCTGCCTCAGCCTCCCAAGTAGCTGGGATTATAGGCTTGCACCACCATGCCCAGCCAAAATAGGGCTCCCGAACAGGCACTTGAACCCTGGACCTTCAGATTGAAAGCCTGATGCTCTACTGACTGAACTCTCCGGGCTCACCTGCCTGTATTCAAGTCTGGGCTGTGGTGCTAAAACATTGAGTGGGGAATAACCTTGGTAGGTTGTGACAAGGGTTGGAGAAGCTGCAAGAGGTCCACAGTGGCTTCTGCAGAGTGAAAGAAGCAGAGCTTAGCAGGAAATGAGATGAAAAATGCAGCCAGGGGCCTCATAAAAGTTGGGCCAGGTTGGGAAATAGTTTGAGTTTTACTCTAAAGGTAACAGAGGCCACTGGATGGGTGAGAATCAGAGGAATTTTTAAATCTGGTTTCTGCTTTTGTTTCTTGGTAATGAAGCCATTGGATCTTAGTACTGAAACTTTCCTATCCCAGTCTTTAGTGAACCTGTTAGGCACCCATAAGGTGCCAACACTTTGCTGCTGGGCGTCCAAACCCAACACTGCAACACTCATTCATTCTACTTATGTTCCCAGCACTGTCCTAGGTGTGGGTATGCAGCAGTGAGCACATCTGACATAAGCCCCGCCCTCCCAGAGTATTCTACAAGGAGGAGACAAATAAACAACATAAATATGCATTATAGGTAATACATACAAAGTCCATACTAGAAAATGGTCAAGGGTTTAGACTAGAGAAAAATGAAGTAGATGCAAGGGATACCAAGTGCTGGGGGGTGCTTTGAAATTTCAAACACAGGGGTCAAGGATGGCTTCCCCATGGGGCTGACACACTGAGATAGCACCTCTCAGCCTGGCTGACTTGCGGGAAGCCTTCTTCCCAGCTCCAGGGAATGTGTCCATTTCCTCCCTAGCAGGGACCTTGCAGCCAGGAGGGAGGGTCATGGCTGGATCTGCCGAGGAGAGAGAGGACAGCAGGGACCCTGGAGTGGAGGACTGGGGTGTGCTCATCAGATGGTCCAGGCACATGGCCTGGGAGGACAGTGGAGGGGGGTTGGGGTGGGGGCAGGGGAGGAAGGGGGCTGGGTCTGACAAGCCACAGGGGAATATTGATGAGTTTTCTGGCAAGACGTGACGGGGCTGGTGGGGACGGTGTAATGAAGACAGATGATCCCAGGCCAGCTCTGCTCATCTTCCTGCGGGAGGAGGAGGGGCACAACCCGGGCAGGGGGTGGGGAATGGGTTTGCCAAGTGCCCACTGTGCCCTCTCCTCTGGCACCTTAGCGCTCCAGCTGCCCCAGCTTCTCCCTGCTGCCTCTCCTTCCTCCTCTCACCTCAGCCCACCCTCTTCTCTCCTTCCTGCCCTGCTTTCTCTGGAGAGAAGGCCCTCTCCCCTGCCCCACTTTTCTCTCTTCTTTCTTGTGTTTTACCCTGTTTCTCCCATTTGCCTGTCTCTCCACAGCTCCCTTTTCTCACTTCTTTTTCTCTCTGCCCCTTCTGCCCCCAGCCTCCTGACTGACCTCCAGAGCAATGAACTGTCTTTTCTCTGGGGATTTCCTACAATTCTCTAAAACAGCGGCCACTCCCGATTCTATCAACAATTTATTCCACGCCCCCTACGTGGTAGGTAATGCTGTGCCAGCCTGAGGACCAGGGCTGCACAGTACCAGGGAGGAGGGAACACGGAATATTTGATTTTCACTGACTTCCTTCCTTCCTTCCTTTCTTCCCTCCCTCCTTCCTTCCTTCCTCTTTCTCTCTCTCTTCTTGCTTTCTTCTTCTTTCCTTCTTTCCCTCCCTCTTTCTTCCCTTCCTTCCTTTCTTTCAATTGCAGTAAAATACACAGAACATACAATTTACCACTAGTGACATTTACTTTGTATTTATTTATTTGAGACAGAGTCTTGCTCTGTTGCCCAGGCTAGAGTCCAGTGGTGGAATCTCGGTTCACTGCAACCTCCACCTCCCAGCTTCAAGCAGTTCTCCTGTCTCAGCCTCCCGAGTAGCTGGAATTACAGACATGTGCCACCACTTCTGGCTAATTTTTGTATTTTTAATAGAGATGGGGTTTCACCATATCAGCCAGGCTGGTCTCAAACTGATCTTGTGATCTGCCCACCTCAGCCTCCCAAAGTGCTGGGATTACAGGCATGAGCCACCATGCCCGGCCACTAGTGACATTTAGTACATTGGATGTGTGTCATCACCACCATCTAGTTCCAGCACATTTCATCCCTGCAAAAGGAAACCCCATTCCCCTAAGCAGTCACTCCCTATTGCCCGCTTCCTCTCAGCCCCTGGCGACCACTCATCTGCTTTCTTGTTGGTGGACTTGCCTATTCTAGATATTTCATATAAATAAACATGTGCTTTTTGTGTCTGACTTCTTAAACTTAGCAGAATGTTTTCAAGGTTCACCATGTAGCATGTATCAGTATTTCACTCCTTTTTCTGGCTGAATAATATTCCACCATAGGGTTATGCCATATTTTGTTTATCCATTCACCCATCAGTTGATGGAATTTCAGTTGTTTAGGACACTGAATTTTGAAGCAGAAGCCCTAGTGTTGAGTTCCACACCACTCCTACCTGTGTGGCCTTGAGCAGCCATGTTTGTCTTGGAGCACTGATAATTTCACCTGTGAAATGGAACTGTAAAATTTTAAGTCTCTATGCTCTTTTAGAGCATAAGAAAAATGACCTATGATCTTCTAGCTTGATAAGTTGGAAACTGCCTCTCATCTCTCTCCTTTTGTACCTTTCCCATTTGCTATTGAATTTGGGATCAATGTTGAGTAAAAGAATTCATGTGTCAGCCGGGCGCAGTGGCTGACGCCTGTAATCCCAGCACTTTGGGAGGCCGAGGCAGGCGGATCACAAGGTCAGGAGATAGAGACCATCCTGGCTCACACAGTGACACCCCATCTATACTAAAAATACAAAAAAATTAGCCAGGCGTGGTGGCAGACGCCTGTAGTCCCAGCTACTCGGGAGGCTGAGGCAGGAGAATGGTGTGAACCCAGGAGGCGGAGCATGCAGTGAGTCGAGATCGTGCCACTGCACTCCAGCCTGGGCAACACAGTGAGACTCCATCTCAAAAAAGAAAATTCATGTGCCAAAGTCAGGTGGACTAATGTTTATTGTTGTGTTCATTGTCACCTAAACCATTTTCCTGATTTATTTATTTATTTTTATTTATTTATTCTTTTTTAGATGAAGTCTTGCTCTGTTGCCCAGCCTGGAGTACAGTGGTGTGATCTTGGCTCACTGCAACCTCCACCTCCCGGGTTCAAGCAGTTCTCCTGCCTCAGCCTCCTAAGTAGCTGGGATTAGAGGCACCTGCCACCACACCCGGCTAATTTTTGTATTTTTAGTAGAGACCAGGCTTCTCCATGTTGGCCATGCTGGTCTTGAATTCCTGACCTGAAGTGATCTGCTTGCCTCGGCCTCCCAAAGTACTGAGATTACAGGCGTAAACCACTGTGCCTGGCCCATTTTACTGATGTCAACATGCATTATTTTTCAAATTTTAGTATCTTTGAAATTGGCACATAGTTTACAAGCAATGGTTGTGTAGTAACTAATAAAGCTCTTTATTTTTCTAGTGGTTTGTAAAATGATTGTGCTTATTCCAATCAGCGGTTCAAGGTTAGTGTAATATGCTAGGAATAGGTCAGTGACCATCACCATGAACAATAAGAGAAATAAAAACTGACTTCCTAATGAAACATTTTTGATGTAAGTTAACTGATATCCTGGTATGTGAACTCCCAGCTAAATGAGCTGGTTGACATGGAAATATTGATTTACTTGAGCTGACATAATGTCAACATCATTTAAAACACCACGCAGGCACACCTTGCTGGCACAAGTGGTTCTAAACCACTTGGCCGCCGTGGTAAGGCCATAGATTCCATGAGAAAATACATGTGAATAGACTTTGTGAACTGAGACGCTAGATGGTAGTGCAAGGTGCGGTTATTAGTCTCTCATTCTCCCAAAGCACTGCCTCCCCGCCCTGCCCCCTCCAACCGTCTCCAACATGGGAGAAGTCACATACAAATACTGAATATTTTTGCCTTCATTAAAACAGGCCAGATATTGTAATTACATCCCAGAGAGCAGAGGGTTTCATCTGAAGGGAGAAGAGGGAGGTGGATGAAAGTCAGTCAGACATGCAGAATTCATGAGCTTGGCTAATTGGGCACCTCCACTAAGAACAGATCTTAGCTGACTGGGGAAGAAAACTATATCCGGTTGTCCTGGCCCTGCTCAAACCTTGTCTCCTCCTGGAGCCTCGAGCTGGGCCAGCCTGCCTCTGAACTCCCATGGCAGCCCCTCGGTCAGGACCTGAGCACTAACTGCTCCTGTGGCTGTCCTCTTTCTCCAGCTAGACTGTGAATTAGTTGAGAGCAGAGGCGTTCTGTGAACTCTTTTCTGTGAGTTTTCTCATGGGTATGTGGCAGGAATGTAGTCGAAATATGGAGAGGAGTCAGGAATCAGGGCAGTGTTCCTCAAAGTGTCCACCCAGACCACCTGCATGGGCTATCACCTGCTGGAGCTAGTTACAAATGAAATTCCTGGGAATCCACCCAAGAGACTGTATTTCAGTAGGTAGGACCCTGGAAAAATGCAAAAAATTAGCCGGACGTGGCGGCGGGCACCTGTAGTCCCAGCTACTCGGGAGGCTGAGGCAGGAGAATGGCGTGAACCCGGGAGGCGGAGCTTGCAGTGAGCCGAGATCACACCACTGCACTCCATCCTGGGCGACTGAGCGAGACTCTGTCTCAACAAAAAAAAAAAAAAAAAAAAAAAAAAAAAAAAAAAAAAAAAAAAAAGACCCTCAT
>NW_016807278.1:2117148-2139879 GCF_001698545.2 Rhinopithecus bieti
TGAAAGAAAAAAAAAGGACTCTGCATTTAAACAATTTACTCCAAATAATTCTATGCTCAGTAAAGTTAGAAAACCACCAAGTCTAACAATTAAACTAGGTGATCCTGTAGGTGCTTTCCAACCCAACAGCCTGTGATGTACTTTGCTGTCTTCTAAGCATTCAGTCCTCCTCCTCCCTGTCCTTGAAAGCCTACTGTGTGCCTCGCTTCTGCCAGTGTAGGAAACTGATGCTCAGCCAATGTTCAGGAAGAGTCAAAGGGGAGACTAGCATTGCTGTCCCTGCTCCCAGCAAGAGAGCAAGGAGGGTGGAGGAGGACAAGACAGGGATGTGGGCTGGGGAAGGGAAAGGACCAGGACGGGAGGGGGCTGAATGAGCCAGCAGGAGGTGCCTTGGACCTTGGCAGTCACTGGGGGCCCTGCTGGTCCCATGCCCCCCGCACTCCCTGCTCACCCAACTAGCTTGCCCAGAAGGAGGGAAAGCTGCTAGCCAGACACTTCTCCGCTTTGATCACCAAGAGAACTTACTGCCACCCAGAAAATGGGCTGCTGAGGTTTAACAGGACTCACGTCAGAGGATGAGGAACAACTTGTGGAGCCTTTGGCTGCACTAAGCTACCACACAGAGCCAGTGGCTCTGGACCAATGCCATGGAGATCCCTGTCCTTGATCCTCCAGCCGTGTCCCTGATGCACCCCTTGTCTGAGGTGAGCATGCTCAGGGTTTAATAATGGCTGGTGCAGCTAACGTTTATTATGTCCGGCCCTGAGCTAAGCACTTTACATGCATTACCTCATTTAATCTCTATGCCAACCCTACTAATAAGCCCCTTTTGCAGATAGGAAAACTGAGGTTGTGATGTATGATGTAACTTGCACAATGTCACCTGGTTCTTTCTCTTTTTTTGGTGACAGATACTCTCCATTGCCCATGCTGGAGTGCAGTGGCGCAATCTTGGCTCACTGTAACCTCCATCTCCTGGGTTCAAGCAATTCTCCTGCCTCAGCCTTCCAAGTAGCTGGGACCACAGGTGCCCACCACTGCACCTGGCTAATTTTTGTATTTTTAGTAGAGACAGGATTTCACCATGTTGGCCAGGCTGGTCTCGAACTCCTGACCTCAGGTGATCCACCTGCCTCGACCTCCAAGAGTGTTGGGATTACAGGCATGAACCACCATGTCTAGCCTGGTTCTTTCAACTGGTGAGTGTTTTACCTCTTCCTCAGATGTCCATCTCTATCCCTGTCGCTCTCCTCTTTATCCTCTCTGGCCTGGCCCTGTCCCTCTTATAGCAAGGGGCCTGGAATTCAACCTAGCGCAGATGCTCTAAGTGTTCTGCCCTGGTGTGGGACACTTCCCTTCTGTTGATGCAGCCCTGTGGTGGGCTTTTCCGGAAGCCTCACCACGCTAGTGTTCAACCTGAGCTTGCTGTCAGGTGAAGCCCCTAAATTGATGCTTTTTGATCCTAACTCCCTATTCTATTTTTATATAATGGGGATTCTGTGCCCAGGTACAGGAATTTACATTCATCCCTATTAAGTATTTTCACCTACATGCTTCTTGGTTCTGTCTGTTACCTGTTACATCCCCTATGGACACACACACACACACACACACACACACACACACACACACACTCCTCTTTCCCAGAAGACAGATGTATATTTTGAACAATCTACTCCAAGGGGACTATCTGTTTTCCACTCTTATCCTTCAAAGGAAGGAAGCATGAGTTGTGTACATGTTTCCCCCAGGGTTTTCCTGGTCACATTGCATACTCAGGCAAGAAGGCTTCATGACCAAGCGTGCAGGCTCTGGGTCAGACCGTGTGAGTTGGAATCCCAACCTGAGCATGTAGCCCTGTGGCCTTGAGATATTAATGTAGCCTCTGCACTTCAGTGTTCTTCTCTGTAAAATGGAGATAACTATATCTATCTCACTTGTTATTCTGATAATTAAATGTGATAGTTGGCCGGGTGCAGTGGCTCACACCTATAATCCCAGCACTTTGGGAGGCTGAGCAGGTGGTTGGCTTAAGGCCAGGAGTTCGAGACCAGCCTGGCCAACATGGAGAAACCCCATCTCTACTAAAAATAAAATAAAATAAAAAAATAGCCAGGTGTGGTGGCATGTGCCTGTAATCCCAGCTACTCAGCAGGCTGAAGCATGAGCATCACTTGAACCTGGGAGGCAGAGGTTGCAGTGAGCTGAGATCGCATCACTGCACTCCAGTCTGGGAGACAGAGTAAGACCCTGTCTCTCACACACACACCCCAAAAAATGTGATAGTAATTAGGCAGTAAATGTGTCCACCTCCTTGTTGCCTCTTCTGGCTTCTCTGGGTCCCCCAATCTTGCTTTCCCATCCTGACACCCTCCCACATCTGTTTGACCTTAGTTACAAAGGGGAACACAGAATTTCTGCAATGAAAGGGCTTCAGACGCAGTCCAATCCAGCCCCTTTGTTGTACAGATGAGAAAACTACAGTCCCTCCTGCCATTCCTCTGCTGCTTCATTTTTGTTCCAAAGTCGTCATATTTCCAGCACTCCAGTTACCACCTTTTCTCTCTCCAGCTCACATAGCAATCAGATCAGGCTGCTTTTCCCCAGTGCAATCAGTGAGCTCCCAGCCTCTAGCTTGCTGGATTTATGGCTCTCTGCTGGCTCACGGGGTCCTTAGGGGTCTGTGCAGCTCAGGAGTTATGGGCCAGCCGAGACAGGGCTTTCAGTGCACTTGGCCCAACTTGTCAGTCACCTCCTGGGGCCGGTTGCATAGAAAAAAGAAAATCAAATACCAAGGCCAATATGCTGACCACATTTTTATGCTCTTCATTCAAATCCAAAATGTTCCCCATGGGGCATGCTGGGAGATGTTCAGAAGAGAAAGGCAGAGATCATTCTCCAACCGGCCAGGAAAGGAGGACTACAGGGAGGATGCTGCATGTCTGAGCAGTTTGTGTCCCTTCTCAGAAGACATTGTGCCCATGTGCCAGGGCAGTGCAATGACAGAGGGTGGCAGGGTAGAGGCTCTGATTTCTCGGAATTCCCCATTAATTGCTTCAAACAAAGGTTAATAGTTATGTAACTAGCTTTTAGACAATTCCTCAACTTCCTCTTCCTAACCAAAGCACCAACTTTAGCCCCTCTAATACAGAAATTCTGGGGCCAGCCTTCTGCCAGAGATAAGGAGGGGCAGCCTACTTAGGCTGTTTAGGCAGTTTTGTAATGGAGAGGGTGGATGTTGTATAGCTAGCTTTCTTTCCACATAAGGAAAAACTACAACAATCATTTCTTGAGATAAAGAACATTCTAGGCTGGGCACAGTGGCTCACGTGTAATCCCAGCACTTTGGGAGGCCAAGGCAGGCAGATCACTTGAGGCCAGGGGTTCAAGACCAGCCTGGGCAACATGGCAAAACCCCATCTCTATTAAAAATGCAAATAATTAGCTGGACATGGTGGCACATGCCTGTAGACTGAGCTATTCAGGAGGCTGAGGTGGGTGAATCACCTGAGCCCAAGGCTGCAGTGAGCCGAGATCGTGTCACTGCACTCCAGCCTGAGCGACAGAGTGAGACCCTATCTCAAAAAAAAGAGAGAGAGAGAGAGAGATAAAGGACATTCTAACAACACTAAGGGCGGTAGGGAGACGGGGAGAGAGAGAGAGAGAGAGAATGGACAAAATGTCAGACTAAGGAACAATCTTTAAATTGAATTAATTCACATTATTAAAATGCCAACAGATTGTCTTCGCATTTGCTTTTTACAGTAGCAGCGCGATCCCCTGGGGCTGGAGTCTGAGATATGAAATTAACTCAGGGCCTGTCACTTAGCAACATGTGACTTTGGGCAAATTAACTGACAGACTTGAACGTCAGTAGACTTGCCTTCAGTTTCCTCATCTGTAAAACAAGAAGGATAGCACTGATCTCATCAGGTGGCTGGGGAGAGAGGGGCAGAGAAAGGAATGGACCATTCACTGAGCAATTATGAAAAGACAGGCATGTTGATATAGGATGTTTCGTTTGACCCTCAAGACAACCTAATGAGGTAGGTGTTATCATGACCATTTTACAGATGAGGAAACTGAGACTCAGAGGTTAAGTAATTTGCCCAAGGTCACTCACAAACCCACCGTTAGCTCCTGTGTTTGCTTGAATGCAAAGCCCACACTCTCTCCAGAAGGTCAGGCAGAAAGGAGGAAAAGGAAGGAAATAGGTTGGAGCAACAGTTCCTGGTCCAGACCTAAATTTTCTCTGCAAAGTAGAAAGCAAGATCATCTACTGAGATGGGGAGGCAGGGAAGTGTTAGGAGTGGTGTAAGTTTGGAGAAGCTTCTGTGGCCCCAAGACAGAGAACTTACCCATCCTCAGAGATAATGTTGCTAACAAGTTGTTTGGCACCTGGTTTTCTCTGGGACATGCTCCTCAGCGGAAGGGTTGCTGTCTCGTTTCTACAGAAGAAACATATTTTATTGTTTGCTTATTACAAAAGCAGTACCTAGTACAGTGCTTGGCATGTAGTAGTAAGTTTATGTATTTAATAAATAATATGGAGTCCCAGACCGGGCACGGTGGCTTTTGCCTCTAATCCCAGCACTTTGGGAGGCTGAGGCAGGCAGATCACGAGGTCAAGAGATCGAGACCATCCTGGCCAACGTGGTGAAACCCTGTCTCTATTAAAAATACAAAAATTGGCCGGGCGCAGTGGCTCACGCCTGTAATCCCAGCACTTTGGGAGGCCGAGGTGGGCGGATCACAAGGTCAGGAGATCGAGACCATCCTGGCTAACTCGGTGAAACCTCATCTCTACTAAAAACACAAAAAAACTAGCCGGGCGTGGTGGCGCTCGCCTGTAGTCCCAGCTACTCGGGAGGCTGAGGCAGGAGAATGGCGTGAACCCAGGAGGCGGAGCTTGCAGTGAGCGGACATCACGTCACCGCACTCCAGCCTGGGTGACAGAGCGAGACTCCGTCTCAAAAAAACAAAAAACAAAAAAAAAAACACAAAAATTAGCTGGGCATGGTGGTGCATGCCTGTAGTCCCAGCTACTCGGGAGGCAGAAGCAGGAGAATTGCTTGAACCCAGGAGGTGGAAGTTGCAGTGAGCTGAGATTGCACCACTGTACTCCAGCCTGGCAACAGAGTGAGACTCCATCTCAAAATAATAATAATAATAATAATAATAATAATATGGAGGCCCTGCTGTGTACTGACTCTGCTGTAGGTATTGGGGCCCCTTACATTCTAATAGGAGAGTCGGAGAGTAACACAGAAGCCAATAAATAAAACATTCTCAGTTAGAAATAAAACTACGAATAAAGAAAGATAGAGTAAGGGGATAGAGAGTGCCTATTGCAACAGGGAGCTTCTCTCAGGGGGTAACATTTGAGATACACCTGGAATGATGAAACAAAGTTATCCATGCCAAGATAACGGAAGGGTGTTCCAGGCAGAAGGAACAACAAGTGTGAAGCCCTAAGTGAGAACAATCTTGGAATGTTCAGGGGAGCCAGAAGGAAGCCTTGTGCAGCTGGAGAGGAGGTGAGTGTGGGGGAGAGTTGTAGTAAACGAGAGAAGAAGGGTCAGACTGTGTAAAACCTCATAAGCCAAGTTAAGAAGCTTGGATTTTATTCTAATTCCAGTAAGAAGTCTTTGGAAGGTTTTAAGCAGTAGGAGGGATGTGATCTGATTTGTGTTTTAAAACACTCACTCTGGCTTTTAGATGGAAAGTAGACTGTAGTGGGAAGAATGAGTGGAAGCAGGAGGCCAGGGAGGAAGCTGGCATAGTCGTCCAGGAGAGGGGTGAGAACACTAGACTCAAGGGGCAGCCAGGGAGACAGAGAGAAGTGGTTGGATTTGAGCAATGGGTCTGGCTGATAGATTAGCTGTGGGAGGGTGAGAAAAAGAGAGGAATCAAGGATGTTATCTATGTTTTTGGACAGAGCTGAAGGTCCTATTATTGGAGGAGGAAAGATTGGGAGCAAAAGGTGTAGAAATAAAGAATTCCATCATGGACATGTTCAATTCGAAGTTCCTAGTAGACATCTGTTATGGGTTAACTTGTGTCTGTCCAAAAAAAGTCCTAATTCCCAATACCTGTCAATGTGATCTTATTTGGAAATAGGGTCTTTGCACATGTAATAAGATAAGGTCAGGAGGGTGGCCCGAATCCAATATAACTATCATTTTTATAAAAAGAGATCGGCCTGATGTGGTGGCTCATGCCTGTAATCCCAGCACTTTGGGAGGCCGAGGGGGGCGGATCACCTGAGGTCAGGAGTTTGAGACCAGCCTGGCCAACATGGCGAAACCCCATCTGTACTAAATATACCAAAAAATTAGCCGGGGGTAGTGGTAGGTACCTGTAATCCCAGCTACTCAGGAGGCTGAGACAGGAGAATCACTTGAACCCAGGAGGCAAAGGTTGCAGTAAGCCAAGATGGTGCCATTGCACTCTAGCCTGGGCAACAAAAGCAAAACTCTGTCTAAAAAAAAAAAAAAAGGAAGAAGAGATCAATTAACTGGGCAGAGTGGCTCACGCCTGTAATTCCAGCTACTTGGGAGGCTGAGGCAGGAGAATTGCTTAAACCTGGGAGGTGGAGGTTGCAGTGAGCCGAGATCGCTCCATTGCATTCCAACCTGAGTAACAGGAGTGAAACTTTGTCTCAAAAAAAAAGAGAGAGAGAGAGAGATCAATTTCAGCAAAAACACACAGAGAAGAACAGCATATGAAGACATAGACACATAGAGAAGATGATCTCACAGTGAAGATGGCAGAGACTGGAGTGACGCTGCTACAAGCCTAGGAACGCCTGGGGCTAGAAGAGGCAAAGAAGGATCCTCCCGTAGAGGGTTCAGCCTGGCCCTGCCAACACCTTCATTTTGAACTTCCAGCCTCCAGAACTGTAAGACAACACATTTCTGACATTTTAAGCCACATAGTTTGCAGTACTTTGTTAAAGCAGCTCTAGGAAGCTAATACAACAGCTGAGTGAAGAGGTCAAATGAGCATTTGGATATGCAAGCCTGGAGCTTAGGAGAGAGCTTGCTTTCTAAAGCCATAGGAATAAAATTGCCTACAGAGTGAGTTTGAGAGAATTGAAAGGAGAAAAGAGCCCAGGGAGAGACAGGAATGGCCAGTGAGGCAGGGGTACCAAGAAGTGTCTCAGGGGAAGAGTTGGAAGGAGGAGAGAGCAGTCAATTATGACGATCGGTGAAATGGAACTGGCTTCAGCCTTTGGATTTTGCAAGATGGAGACTGTCGGTGATTTTGACAAGAGAAGTGTCAGCAGGGTGGTGAAGACAGAGAAATCAAACTGGAGTGAGCTGAGGAGTGAATAAAGGTAAGAAAGTGTAGAGTAATTACAGAGAACTATCTTGAGTTTTGCTGTAAAATGACAAAAAAAAAAAAAAAAAAAAAAAGGCTATTACCTAGAAAAAGGTGTGGGAGCCAAGAAAGGTTTTTTTATTTTATTTTAATTTTTATGAGACGGAGTCTCACTCTGTCACCCAGGCTGGAGTGCAGTGGCATGATCTCGGCTCACTGCAACCTCCGCTTCCTGGGTTCAAGTGATTCTTCTGCCTCAGCCTCCTAAGTAGCTGGGATTACAGGTGCGTGCCAACACGCCCAGCTAATTTTTTTGTATTTTTAGTAGAGGTGGGGTTTCACCATGTTGGCATGTTGGCCAGGCTGGTCTCCAACTCCTGCCCTCATGATCCGTCCACACCTCAGCCTCCCAAAGTGTTCGGATTACAGGCTTGAGCCACCGCACCCGGCTGTTTTTTTTAAGATAGGCAACATTAAGGAATGTTTTTCTGTATGTGAGGATGATCTAGGGTTGAAGGGGAAACATGATTCAGGAAAGACAGGGTATAATTTCAAGGAGCAAAGACACAGAAGAAGTGAGAGTGAATGGGATCCAGTGCAAAAATGCAGGAGTTGGCCCTAAGTAGGAATGGAGACTTTTCATCTATTACAGCTGCAGGGAAGGCAGAGAATATGAGCAGATATTATGTAGACAGGTTGGTGGATTGTGATGGCAACATGAAGTAATTCTCATCTGTTTGCATCCATTTGTATTTATTATATCAGTGAAGTATGGGTTGAGGGATGGTATTACCATGCTTGATACGGTCATCCAGGAAAGTGGATGGTCAGTTAAAGCTACACACAGTCCAAACTCTTAGGTGGCAATGAGGACTCTCCTGAAGAAAAGGATGAATGAAATGAATCGTTGTATTCATGAAGTGTCTGGGGCTGTGCTAGGTACATGACATATTCACTGATGAAAACTGTGGCTTTCTATCTGGGTCCCAGAGCTGATGCTCTGGTGACTGTAACAGGGACAGGCTCTAGTCCACTGTGCTACATACAACAGACTCAGGACGCTGTGAGTGACGGTAATTTATAAGTACTTCTGATTGCTTAGCAAGGAAAGCATTTGCATTTTGTCCCTTCTGATGAAAGTTATCCCTGTTTTCAAGACTGACCAGGGACTGGGTTACAGTGTGTTTCGTGTTAGTTAGGAGAAGGGGGACAGGAGGCAAAGGCAGGGGTCAGTAAGGTGACCTGTCCAAAGTTGGAGCTGCAGGATATCTCTGCCCCAGACTAAAACACCGCACCCTCTGCCTCGGAAGGGAAACAGAGAGCTTCCTTTCTCTGGAAGCTCAGAGCAGAAAAAGGAACAGCCATATTTTTTCTTTAGATGAAAATATGGCCACTCCAGTCCTGGGCCTTTGCCTTCCCTTTCTTTTCCTTCTTAGTTGCTTCTTCTCCAGAATAAATTATTTCTATTTCTTTTTTTTTTTTTTTTTTTTTGAGATGGAGTCTCGGTTGGTCGCCCAGGCTGGAGTGCAGTGGCGTGATCTTGGTTCACTGCAACCTCTGTCTCCCAGGTTCAAGTGATTCCCCTGCCTCAGCCTCCCGAGTAGCTGTAATTACAGACGCACACCACCACAGCTGGCTAAGTTTTGTATTTTTAGTAGAGCTGGGGTTTCACCAGGCTGGTTTCAAACTCCTGACCTCAGGAGTTCAAGACCTCAGGTGATCTGCCCGCCTCAGCCTCCCAAAGTGCTGGGATTACAGCCATGAGCCACCATGCCCGGCTATTTCTATTTCTTTTAACTCTTTTTTTTTTGGGAGGGGGGCGGGTGGAGACGGGGTTTCACCATATTGGCCAGGCTGGTCTTGAACTCCTGACTTCAAATGATCTGCCCACCTTGGCCTCCCAAAGTGCTGGGATTACAGGCATGAGCCACTGCGCCCGTCCAACTCCTATTTTTCTAGCTTTTCTGATTCCACCTGCCCTCCCCCATTTCACTGAAGCTGGGGCCTGTCTTTGCCTTTTCCTCCCCAGGATCTCCCACAGAATGCTTCGTTCCTGTCCCAACCCTTCCACCAATACCACTAGATGTGAGACTCCAAAGGTTTTTTTTTTTTTTAAGATGCCTCTAAAGTTCCCACTGATGTTATGCCCCAGTGTCTGAGGTGACTGGACCTGGTCTCCATGTGGCTGAGAGTGTCTCTTTGTGCTGGCTGATGAATGGCTGCCCTGCACCGTCCCAGGACCTCAATCCCTGGAGGGTAACAGGAGAAAGCCCACTCCCCTCCTTAGGCTCTGCACCTGCTGCTCTCAGCTTTCTTTGGGGCCGCAGGGTGGCTGGGCAGGGAGCTAACTCACTAAGCCACAAAAGAGCAGTACCAGGTCAGCAGATCAGGAGTCTCTCTCTGACTTATCCTCTCTGGACAGAATGGGGCCTGCTGAGGGGTTGCCCAGACCCACAGCCTTTCCTCCCCATGACTCCTGCTTTGTCCCCACACATCTCCTATTACCTGCAGGGATTTGGATCTCTCAATAGAAAGTGAGCCTGCTGGGATGCTATTTACCTCTGTGAGCGAGGGTTTGAACTGTAGAATTTCTGGGCTGGAAAACATCTCACCTGGTTAGCCATCTTCACCCTTGCCTGAAGACACGGCACTGTGCAAACCTTCAGGCCAGCATCACTTTCTGAAGGAGACTCTGTGATTTTCCTCGCTAATACATCTCGGTACTTCAAACTACAAAACTTCATTCAGTTCCACAGAAGTGTATGGAGTGCCTATTTTAGTATTGTTATTACATTGTTTTACATATTATCTTATTAAAGTATTTCATTATTTATTTTGAACAGGTAGTACATGCACATGGTACAACATCACAACTGCTAGAGGGAGAACCATGAAAGTAGATGCCCCATCCACTCAGGTCCCCTTCCAGAAGTACCTATCATTAGCAGTGTATTGTGTATTTTTCCAAAGACATTCCACACATATACAATTTCACTTAATCTTCACGACAGCCTTCTCAGATGGGTATCTTAAATCCCATTTGGCAGATGAGGGAACCATGGCTTACAGCGTGTTGGTAACAGCGGCAATTCCCATCAAAGTGCACGTTAAGTCCAAAGCCCAAACAGTTTCTGCTATCACATCTTCCCAAATCTACTATTTAATCATTTCCTTCCCTTCTACCATAGCCACATCAGCAGGGCTGGCCCCAGAGCCTGGGTGTGCAGGGCCCTGTCCTAGGTGCTGAAGGCTCTGGTAGAGGCAGGGGATTACTTAGCCCCTACCATCACGGGCTCATGGATAAGCTGGGAGGCTAGCAAATAACTGAAGTCTAGTAGAGAAAAGGCAGGGAGCCAAACAATTCTGCTAGCCAATGAATTTGTTCATGGTACTAAGCAAGCCACTGCCTCTTTCTGACTCTATTTCCCTATCTGTCCAATGGAGATAAACTTAACTCTCAGGGCTCTTGTGAAACTCTAGAGATAGTAAATGTATAGGAAAGCATACAATGCCAGAACATGTAAAAGAGTCTAGCCAGTGCTATTGATAGCTTCCCCCAGTTGAAGGCCAATGGTCACTAAATGAGGAGGTAAACAGAGTGGTGCAGGCCACTGGGGAGTGACAGGTTGAAACAGGGATGTCGTCATCTATGTTCTTTATTTTGGGGTTGTCTTCAGCAGGAACACAGTTGGCCCAGTTGCAACCATCAGACACTAGAAGTTAAAGGGGGCTGCAGTGTGGGGTTGGGCTCAGAAAGAGCAACACACAGCTGAGCCTCTTTCAAAACATTAGTCTTTGGAACCTGGAGAAGTCTGCCTGGATTACACCTGCAAATACTACTCTGGGCAGCTCTCTAGTTCCTGCAGGTCCTTCCCAGGCCCACCTGTGTTCCCTCTCTGCAAGTTGGATGATTCGCTGCCTTCTCACCAGCCAGTTACTAGCAGCTCAAGGGCCTCTCTACAGGTTCCTTCGGACCAGAACTCTTCCCTTGCCCCTCACCATCCCATCTTCACCCAGCTTTCATCCTTTAGATCTCATTCCTCAGAGAAGTCTTTCTGGGCTCCCCAGCGAAGAGTAAGACTCCGCATTATTCACACTCCCCAAATGTCTCCTGATTAGCTCACATTGCACTAGTCAGTGTCCATCTTGTCCACCAGACTGTGCACTCCAGAGGACTGGGCACCACACGCACTGGTTCCCCTGTGTATACGCCCAATGCCTAGCACAGAGCCTGGCATGGAAGACATGCTACATTATTATTGAATGAACGGCTGAAGTTACTCAATCCTGCCTCTTGGGTTCAAATGTGGCCTGTACCTTAGTTTAGTACCTCTCACACTGGGATAGCACCTCTGACTCCAGTATTTCTTGCTTTTTTTAAACATGACTGTCTCATCTGGATCTTCTTCTTTTGCATTCCTGGCACCCAGCCCGTATCATGGCAGGGGTGGTGGTCGTGGGGGGTGGGGGGGATCCTGCATATTTCTTGCTAAATGAATGAATTCTTGGCAGGAAGCTGCTTTGAACCAGAGGGCATTTCCTTCCAGACAGTTAATGAGCTGTCTGCCAAGGTGGGCCAAAGGAAGGTCCAGGAAATTAGTAACAAGATTGGACTGGAGTTGAGGGGACTGGAGAGAGGAGAAAAGCAAAGATCCTTAGTGCCATCTCTTCTTTGTCATTGTGTGTGGGGCAGGACATAGGCCGTGGTCACTGAAGGGATCCTCTCGAGGGCTCTAAAAGCCCTCTCTGACTGAAGCGGGTTGGGCTCAGGTGACTGACCCCTGCTGCCCTCCCTCCCACTTCCGCCTCCTTGGGAAGGGGGCGTGGCGGGAGAAGAGGAAGGATACTGGGATCTTTGGCCTTTGGGCCTCTTTTTCCCTGGTATCTTCGTCCCCAAGACCCAAGCCAGAACTGGGAGGGGAAGGGGCTGAGGCCGAGCCGGGTAGCTGGGGAGGGGCGGCGCGGCCAGCTGGCTGGTGTCCCCTGGTGTCTGGAGCCGAGGCCCCGGGCTCTCGGCCTCCACGAAGCGAGGCGAGCTGGAGCTGTGCGGTGAATGCAAAGAGCCGGGAGAGCTCCCAGCCCGGCGCCGCCGACGGCGTCCTCAGCCACAGCCCAATGAGAAGAGAGCAGATAATTTATTCTCTAATCCCGGTTCGGGTACCCGGCGCTGGCGAGTGGCGGGGGTAGGAGGGGTGGGTCTCCTCTTCCTCCGTCCCCCTCCCCCGCCCCTGCGGGCTCCCGGCCGCACACACACACATTTCCTGACAATTAGCGAACACACCTTGGCCGCGCGGCCTCCGGCGGCGGCGCCGCAGCTTTTGTCTCCCGCCCGCCAGGCTGCGAGGTGCGGGCGCCTAGGCGCGAAGTTGCAGCCCCGACGCGCTGCTCCGGAATGCCGGCCGCCCGCGGCCGTCGGGGGGGGCGCGGAGGGCGGGGTGGACCGGGCACGCCGGCCCTGGGGCTGAGGGGCTGCAAAAGAGAGAAGAGAGACAAAAGTAAGGCAGCCCTGGCCCCTTTTCCTTTGTTATAACCCTGAGTGTGTGCGGGCGTGAGCGCGCGCGGGAGTGTCTGTGGGCGCGAGGGTGTGCATATGTGTGTGTGTGCATGTGCGCGCATGTGTGTGCGCGCGTGTGTGCAAATGCCTGCATGTGTGTGCGGGTCGGGACCGACCGGGGGCGGCGGGACCCTAAGGCGCGAGGCTGCTTCACCCGATTGGGAGTTGAATCGCGTCCCGGTCTTTCTAGCTGTGCCCGGAACTCGGGCGTGCGGGCAGGTAGCCGTCCCGCTCTCGCCAGTTCCTCCGAGTACTGAGCTCGGAGTTTGTTCACAGGCTGAGCCCGTGCTGGGGGTGTCGCAGACTGGGCCCCGCCTGCAGGGGTGGGGGAGGAAGAAGCTCCGGCTGAGGGTCTGCCCCGACCGCAGAGGGCGCACGAGGGGGGTCTCCCGGCACCTGCGCAGCGTCCATGCCGCCACGGGGGCCCCCTGAAGCCCGGGTGGAAGCTTGTGATAGGCGTTGCGAGCCCGGGAAGGCGCGAGGCTGTGGAAGTGGCTCGTGGGGCCATGGAGGGAGTGGGGGGCGGCGAGACGGAGTCCGTCTAAATGCCAATTCCCTGAAGTTCAGCGCATCGGTTGTCATTTCCTATCTTAATGCATATTTATGCCGCGCCGAAATAGGCTTCATAATTAACTCCCGGAGTCATCCGCAGAGGTTAAAGGGACCCCGAAGATTTGTGCATTGATTGGGTACCTCGGCGGGGTGTGTGTGCGCGCGCGTGTGTGCGTGCGCCCTGTGTGAACCCATTGAGAAGAATAATTATTTTTCTCCACTGGAAGCTACAGCAGAGAATCGGACAAGGAGGGGAGAGAGAGATTGGTGAGGGGGAGAGAGAAAGAGAGAGAGACAAAGGAAGTGAGTGCGAGAGGAGCCGGCTTAGCATCTAAACTGTGAGTACTGAGCGAAAACAAATAGGCAGAAAGTGCTGCGAGTTGGCTACCCCTTGGCCGGGTTGGGGACCCGACAGCGGCTGAGGGGGACTTGCCTCCCTGCCCCGGGCTTGGCTGGGAGAATAGGGGACCCTGAGGCATGGGCGGGATGCGGGTTCAGGCACTCACCTGAAAGCTGACCGGCGGCAGGCGGCGTCAACCGCCGCCCTAGGTCGACCAAAGAGGAAGCCCCCTCCCCGCCCCCATTGCCTTTGTTCCTTTTAAAGGATTTTGCCGCTGGTGGGATTAGGGGGAGTGTGAGAGGGAGCCTTGGCTCCGGAGGTAGCCAATCCTCCTGTCCCCGCTGAGTGAAACCCACTTGCAGTGCCTCCACTGTTTCCTTTATACCCCATTGTATGGAGTGGTATGAGGAAGGGGCTGCAAAGGGGATAGGGATCAGGGCTTTGTGACACCTGTGCCTATGTTTGTCTGGTACCCTTGGAACAGAGGGCCCCAGGAGACCCCAGTTTGGGGCCTGGGAGAAGCCATGTCTGTGGGCAAAACCACCAACTCCAGTGTATGTGGAGGCAAACATGGTCCCAGGCTTAGAGGGGACACCAGCTACTCCCCACAGACATCAGAGTCCTACCTAGCCTTTGTGTCTGTGGGGTCTAGGTCTGGCGGGACCTCTTGGCCATAAGCCTGCCTCCCACCACCTCCCCATCCCTGGGGCCCTTGCATACCTCAGAAGGGCTGGAGCTGGGAGCCCACCTGGAGGAGGAGCTCTGGCTGGGTGGGGGCCCAGGAAGGCAGCTAAACGAGGATAGCTGCCCCCTTTTCTGAGAAAGGGTCCATAACAGGGTGCCCCCGGGGAACAAGAGCTGGCCAGCCCTGCCAGTACTGAGCTGGTCAGGAGAGGGCGTCTGGGGGCCCAAGGGGGAGCCCTCCCTTCCGACCAGCATTCCACAGCCTCCGTTTGGAAGTACTTGTATACTGCCTTCCTTTCCTTAACCCTCATTAACAAATTCTTCTTTTGGTCTGATTTAATCTTTCCTGATGATTTTTTTTTTTTTTTTTTTTTTTTTTGCATACCTTCATCTGCCAGTGAACAACTTTTCTCAACTTGAGCCTTAAAAAGGGCTAACTTTGGAGGAAAGTCAGCTCTTTTGAGGCTGGGATGGGAACCCCTGTTCAAAGAGCTCTGAATTGAGGGGAAAGGGATTGTCCTCTAAGAAACCCCCTTCAGAGGTAATTTTGGTGGCTTATGCCCTCCAGGAGGCCTGGGGCTGCAAACAACTTCTGTCTCTCAGTGACTCAATTCCAGCTTTCCATTGCCCCACTGGGGCTGCCACAGAGGCAGGCAAAGAGGATCTCTCTCAAACACACACACACAAACACACACTCACACCAGGTAACACTTCCTCCAAGTGGCATTGGGCACTCTATGAGACTCAGGGCCCCTCCCATTGCCCATACACCACCCCCACCCCATGTACACCCCCCCACACAAAGAGAACATCCAGGAGTCTCAGAGCTGGGGACTACTGTCCTAAAGGCATGAAGAGGAAGGAGAGACCCTCAACTAGGAGGATCCAGTTCAGTGTAACCCTGGAAGAGGTGACAGGAAGACTGGGTGGCGGGGGAGACCACAGTCCTGCTGACATGACTGCTCTGAATTGCAGTCATATGCAGATGGGCCTGTCTTCCCACTGGACTGCCTGCCAGGCCTCAGTGAGTACTGTCTCCTGGTGCCTAGCACACTGCCCATCCCACTGTGTGTGCTCAGTGCGTGTTTGATACATGAGTGGCTGTCCCTGAAGCCATTCTCCCCATCCTTCTTCTCTGTCTGCCTCCTCCTCCAAGAGGTACTCCACAGGGGCTTGGGAGAGCCCAGCTCCATAGTTCTTCAGGCTGGGGCACCATCACCCCTTGGGGGTTGAGGAAGGGCATGGAAGAAAACGGGTGGGGGCAGGAATAGTGCTTGGGCAGACACTGAGACATTTCGATATTCATAAATTGCTTAGGTTGAAATGCATGTGAGTTTGCCAGTGACCCATTCTTATATTTTTCTTTAACAGCTTTATTGGCTGAGAGGCAAAACCGTGGCCTGGGTTCTGGACTTGGGGAGGCTAGATTCTTGTAACACAAGAACCTCCCTGTGTCCTCCCTCCCACAGCCCAACCTTGGAGCTTAGTGGAGATCAGATGCAGAGGCTGGGGGTACCCAGGCTGCAAAGACTCCCCCACCTTCTGCCTGTGTTTGCTCTCCTGCCCCTGGGTCTCTTGCTATCTTCATTGCCTGGGACTACTGCCAGGTCTCCCGTCTCTCCCTTCCCTAAGAGCCCAGGGCTGCCAGGCTAGGACCTCCCTCTGTTTGCCTGGGAAGGCTCAGAACTGAGGCTCCTGGAACAACTAGAGAAAGGCCTTGGGGGAAAAAATTGTGCTTTCCTGCTCAATGGAGCAGTGCCCACCCCGCTTTACCTCAGGGAGTTGGGGGCTCCCAAGCTGTTAAATGAGAGGGAACCTGAGCTGTCTGTCCATGCTTTGGAGTAGAGATGGAACCTGGGAGCAGAGGGGACCGGAGTCATGGGGAAAGGCTACCTAGTGGCCTAAAAATAAGGAGGTCATCTTGTTCTTCGTAGCAAGCACACTGCTGGTCTAGTGCAGGTCTGGAGGACAATGTATGTGGGAGCCTGCTGGGTCCATCTTCATGAAACTAGCCTTTTCTTGTCTTGGTTCTGGGCCAGGGACTGAACGCACAGATCTGTCTGAACCGCAACTCCAAATCTGCAGGCTTGTTTGGGGCAGATAGCAGAATCAGATCCCCTGAGTCTCTCTGAAGTTTCAGCAGTGCCTTCCCACCCCCATGTGAGTGGAATTAGATTTCCAGGCTTTGCTCCCCACTCACACCCCACAACCTGTTCCAGCCCAGGGACTCTCTTCCCTTAGGGAACAGGCATGAAGGAGCTCCAAGCACACACCAGGCCTGAAATATAGGAGAGCTTAGATCTCTTGCTCGTTTCCAAGCTTCATCAGCCATTCATTCATTCATTCATTCATTGAATGTATACCTATACCAATCAGCCAACATCCATCGAATAATGTGAAATGCTTCTGATTTAGTCTTTTTGGATTGGAGTATATGTGGGGTGGTAAAGGCAAGTGGCTTAATACCCTGGTTCCCTTCCACCATGGGCAAAGGCAGGTCTGCTGAGCTCTAAGTCCCTGCAAAGGGTACGTAAGTCTATGAAAGGCTCTGAGAGGACGAGTCAGCTCCAATGTAGACTCATGAAATTTTGGAGTTGTTGGGACCTTAGGTTTTATCTATCTAACTTACTTCCAGGTGCAAGGATCCTTTCTACATTAGCTTACCATTTATTGAGCAGCTACTGTGTGCCAGGCAGTGGGTCTGAGAAGTGGCTGTGTTCCCTGTGTTTGATGATCTCCAGTGACAGGAAGCCCACTGGCTCCTGTTGGAAATGTCCTACCTCTTTCCTTTCTTGGACTGATCCCAGTTTGCCTCCCTGGCCCTTCCCTCTGTGTCTTTCTCTGCTGGAGGGGTAATGGTTCACTCTTCTTGCAAAGGAGTTCTCCTCCTGGCTTAGCCTCAACCAGAGCGATCTCCAACCACTGCCCTGATGTGGGCTGAGGTCCAGGGTGACTGTGTGCCGTTGAAGGAAATGGTGGGACTGGGGCTCCCTAAAAAGGGAGTTGCTGCACCCTGCTCCCTAGTGAAACAGGCTTTAGTTTTCATGCTGGACCTGGCTTCTGTAGCTTGTGCTAAGATTAAGGGACTCCTAGAGAGGAGGGGAGGGCACACCCACCAGCCAATCAGGCCAGGGACACCTGAGGTCTTCTTCCCAGACCTCCCTCCGCCTCTTCCCCCAGGCCCCCTCATCTCTCCCTGCTGCCTCTGGTTCTGCCTGCGTTCCACCTCTGCCTCCACTTTCTCTTTGTCAGCATTCTTCTTTTCTGGCTCTCTGCTTTCTCTTTCTCTCGGGCTTCTCCTCCCCTCTCCTCTAAGAACAAAAAAATGTCCATCCAGGCAAGTTGTAGCCTCCATCAACCTCAGTTTTCTCATCTACCAAATGGGAATAATAATAAATATTTGTGTTACTGAAAGATGATCATTAAGGGGGACCTAGATGCATGACACGGTTTTCACTTAAAAAAAAAGGTTTCTTTTCCCCTTCTCTCCTTTTTTCTCCTGTTGAGTTTCTTCTACATTTCCATCTGCTATCACCTCTGTCCTCTTCTTCACAATTTATCTCAGTGTCTATCTCTGTGTCTCTCAGTTCCATCTCCCCCTCACTCCTGTTTTGTCTCCCACCTCTTTTTATTCCCTCCCGGTTACCCCCCTGCCCACTCCCCCCAACTCCTGCCACAGGCGGCAGGGCCCAGGCTGTGCTGACAGCAAGGGCAGGCCGGCAGGGCGGGTGGCTGTCTCCACTTCTCATTAGAGGCCCAAGAATGTGTGGAGTCATGAGGGACAATGGGAGCCTGCGGCAGGAAGAATGGGGCCTCTGTTGGGGCAGAAGTTTCCCAAATCCAGCTGAATGGGAGTACCTGAGGGCCAGGGAGGGGTGGAAACTCCTGAAGTGGAGAGGAGGCCACAGGTGGTAGGTGTGGGGGATGGGCAGGGCTCTAGAGTTGGCCACCATGGGAATTCTTAGCATCTGTTGGCATTTCTGGGGAGAACTCAGACCTCAAAGGTGACTGCCTCTCTCCCTGGAGTGGCCAAGGAGGAAAGGGATCCTGGGGGATAGAGCCAGGGGAAGCTAAAGAGAAAATGTTCCAGTGGCCCTGTGAGGTGGCCCTTATATACAGGGGATGTCCCTTGGGCCCCTTGGGCTGCTGGGCCCCAGTTCTCACCACCAGCAAGCTACAGAAAGGTTGTGGTGGGCACAGAGGAGACAGGAATCGTGGGCATGGCCCCAGCTTGAGGAGGGGGAGTCCTTGGGGTTCTTGCCCAGCAGTGGCCTTTCACTGCCCAGGTTCTTGGATTGGAGGAAGGAGGGTTTCCTCAGGAAAGGAGGTGAGGCTTGACCTGCTTCCTCTTCCTCCATATTCCAAGTGAGGTTCAGTCCGGCCTGAGACATGATGGCTGTCCCCACCTCCATCCCCAGCCCAGTCCCTCTGGCCCAGACACCTTAGAGAGAGATGCCCCGCTTCCAGAGCTTACTCGGAGCTCGTCAGGTGGGCTGAGTTTGGTAGGCAGGCCAGGGGCTGAGCCCTTCCTGTGCCCAGGGATAGGCAGCTGGGATTGGCAGGCTATGGCTAGGAATCCGAGCACAGGACTGGGTGAGGGGGGGTGGAGGGGGCCAGGCTCAGGCAGGTCTGAGAAAGGAAATGGAAGGACAGACAAGTGCTGACCTTGTCCTCCCAGGGCAGGGGAGTGGTAGGAGGAGAATAGGGGTATGGGTGAGGAGAGGAACCAGGGCTGCGGAGAAGGGGAGGGGGCCAGGCAGGAGAGGGGGCCTGCAGGGAGCCATCTCAGGTCTCCTGCCAAAAATTAAACTATAAAAAGGCTGGAGGGGAGCGGCAGGGGAAGGAAGGAGAGAAAGGAGATGGGGAGGGAGGGAGGGACCAAACAGCCCCTCCGCACCAATGGCCCGGCAGGGGGACGTGAGTAATACATGGCTGGTTCAGAGGGAGTGAGATCAAAAGCCAGAGATACAAGAGGTTTGTGCTTCACCGACCAGACAGCCAGAGGCTCAATGAGACCTTTGTTACTCAGGCCCAAGTCAGGGTTGAAGGAATACCTGACCGCCCCGCCTGCCCAGCCCGCCCCACCCCACTGTCCTCAGGGCTGGGGGAGGGGCGGGTCACAAGTGAGTCAAGTTGAGTTGGGTACAGCTCAGCCCAGGCCGGTGGTGGGCGGGCAGGGGGAGGGAGGAGGCCTGCCCTCGCTGGGGCGTGGAGCTTCTCGGGGTGAGTGGAGGAGTGAGTGGCTGCCTGGAAGGCAGGAAGTGGCTCTGCGGGGAATTGTGAGGCGGACTGCGAGGGAAAGGGGGCCTTGTTGAGTCCGCCAGGTGAGCAGCCCCTGGGACCCCCAGCCCCTGGCCCAACATCCCCTGGGAGGGAGCTGAGGGCATTCTGCCTAGAGTCTATGGCTTTATGCAGGGCCTGGGTCTGGGGTTCTGGGGGCCCATGAGAAAGGATGGAAAGGAGAACCAGACGGGGTTGGGGCTGGGATGGATGACCCAAAGTTCAGGTGGGAGGCTGCAGGATGCCTGGTTGTTTGGCCCTTAAGGTTGGGCATGGCTGGAGTGTGTGGAGGGGCGTGCTGTGCTGTGCTGTGCTGTGCTGTGCTGTTGGTGGGGAATGCAGGATTCCTGTCCAGTGAAAGCAGGTTGCTTCAACCAGGGTCGTGCAGAGAGCCAGCAAGTGTGGCCCTGGGGCCGAGGGTACAGTTGGGGTGGTAGTGGCAGCTACTCCCTGGCAGAGGCAGGGCCTGATCTGGGCCTGAGGCCTCTTACCATCTTCTTGGGGGTCCCTGGGAGAGGTCTGAGGCCCCTGGGGCTTTCCTGAGCCTGGGCTAGCAGGAGCCCTAGAGGCCCACTTCTCTGAAGCTGATGCCTGCAGCTGACCCATCACAGGGGAGGGGCTGGGAAAATGGTACTTGTGATTAGAACACATCTTTTCCAGGGCCCTGAGACCTTGGTTCCCCTCAACTCAGCTCTTCAATCCATTCCTGGAGATGTCTGTGCTAACCCCCATGTCCTGCCAATGAGAGCGGCAGGGCACTGCGCACCCCTCCCACAGCCTTGTCAGGGATGGCTCCAGAGTGAGCTGCCCTCAGCTTGGGGAGGTTTCAGCTGCAGCCCTCTTTCTGCCTCCAGCCAGGTCTGGAGATGGAGATCTCACTCTCCTCTGAACTATGCAAGAATGGGTGTTGTCGGTAACCACCCAGACTGGTCTGGGTAGGGTGGCCCAGCCGCCACCCCTGGGGGCACTCAAGAAACCTATTTACCCCTCTAAACAAAGGGCAGGTCCTCATCACTGCCCTCCTTTACCCAGACCCTCCTTTGCCCACTGTGCTTCCAGTGGTTGGACTAGAAAGAGTTAAGCTTTGCAAGGAGGGAGCCTAACTTGGCCCCCCCCCACCCCCACCCCCAGTCCTGGGTACTGGCAGCAGCACAGCCTTGAAAAGATCCGGCCTTATTCTCTAGGGGAGGGGTAGTTAAGGACCCTGGGCAGGGGGCTGGAAGCTAATTAAGGGAATTTGAGGAGGTCCTTTATGGCCAGGAAGCCACCCCTCCTCATACCCTGGAGTGAGGACCATTGTGTGAGGCCTTTGTAGGGCAAGAACTGGAAACTCATTACTGGGATGGCTTTAGTGCAGGTGGTAGAGGATGGTGAGAGAATTTAACCTGGGGGGCCGCATCCTGGAGGGAGGCAGTGTGGGTGGGTCTGGTGTGTGGGGTGCTGAGAAGGGGAGTGAGGGCTTCTCAGGTGCCTCAGCTTCTCACCTCCCTGTGAGATTCCTGCCGCTGGACCCCTCCACTCTGCTGTGGCCTATGGCTTTTCATTCCTATGTGATTGCTGTCCCAAACTCATGTAGGGCTAAAAGCCATGGGCTACAGTGAGGGGCGAGCTCCTTCTCCTGCAGCAACTGCACCTCCCACGGGACCAGGTTCGGAGCCAGCCACCAAGGGGCACCAGAAGGAGGCTCTGCTTGAGGGTGGGGCATCACGGGATCTGGTAACCTGGGATCGGGGCTAGGCCGTGTGACCTTGGCCCAGTCACTTCCCTTCTGGCCCTATTTCCTTACTCTGGAATGAAGAGCCTGGGCTGGTAATTCCAGAGGGAGATTCCCTCTGAGGAAGGAAGGAGACCTTCAGGGTGTGCTGAGCTTTCTGAGTCGGTTCCTTCCCCCTTGCCAAGTTACTGAGGCCTGGCTCATGGCCAGAGATTTGGGGGCTGGAGTCAAGGGCCTCAGGCCATGAAGACTTGGGCCTGTGCTCAGTGCCTCACTCCTTCACGCCTTTCTCCGAGGTCAGCTTGGAATCCGCAGCCTTTTTTCTGTGTAAGGAGACCTCTGGGCTCTTTCTGAGGCTGAAATGGGAACACTCCATGCTGGCCACGAGGGAAAAGGAGGTTTCTGCAGAGTGAAACTAGGAAGGCAGGCGCTCCCCCCGGGCGGCAGGCTGTGTTCCAGGGCCCCTCGCTCCTGCTGTGCTACTGTCTCCAGGAGCTGCCCCCTCCCGCAGTGTGTGAAGGGCACCAGCCCTCCCTGCCCCAGTCCTGCTTGTCACTCTGCTTGCGTGGCTCCTCCCTATGCCTGTCTTTACTCCCACATTCCTTCCCCTGCCCCCTTTTAAATCGGCCTGACTTTATCCCTACCATCCTGGAAGATTCCAACAGGTGGCTGTGGTGGAAGAGGAAGCATCCTTGTGTCCTGCCTTCTACCCCCTGTTGCAGTCCCCAGTCTGTCTAAGACAGACCACTGAAGAATTATAGAAAGCGCTACATTTGGTATTGACAATCAGAAGGCAAGTTTCTTATAATATCTCAGAGCCCTTAATTTCACCAACCAACATTTACTGGGTACCTACTATGTACCCCATGATTCTAACCACCTTATCTGCACTAACTCATTTCATCCTCCAGACAGTCCTATCTACTATTAGCCTATTTTACTTATAGGAAGTCTGAGGCATAGGGAGCTAAGAAATTGGCCCAGGTTCATATGGATAGGAAGAAGCAGAACTGGGGCTTGAACCCACATGGTCTGGTGCCAAAACCCATGCTCTTAGCACATCATGCTGCATATTGGGAGAGCCAACACCAGTGCATGGGAAAGTACTCTGAAAACCAGGGAGTGCTGTACCCACACGGGAGGTTGTTCTCACGAGGTCTCTATTGGAGGTCTCTATTGGATGCACGTCCACAAATTGGCCCCATGGCCCAACTCCAATCACCCTTTGTCCATCACTGGTTTTCCTTTTCCCACAGGAGGTTGCGGGGAGGTGGGGGAGGGGGG
>NW_016807278.1:2140302-2171037 GCF_001698545.2 Rhinopithecus bieti
GGAGGGGGGGAGGGGGGGCGGGGATCAGAACAATAGGAGAAGCAAAGAGAAATCCCAAGCCAGCTGGGTTTTTGCTGGGGCTGATCCAGGCTACTTCCCCTCCTGCCCCAGCTTAGATGGTGAAAGGAACAAGGCATGAGAATTGGCCAGGGTTTCTTACTTGCCCTCTGGGTTCTCTCACCCAGAGTTCAGAGATGGCTGGCACCTTCCTCCACCTCCCTCCTTGTCCAGCTGCCCTGGGCCCACAGTGAGCCTATCCTATTCCCTACCCTGCTCTGAGGCTGTCCAGGCACCTGATTTGCTTCCCTTAACTCCTGATCTCCTAACTGGAAAGCCAGGTTAGAGCCATGCTCGCTTCCTGCCCCCTGCAACTGGGTCCCTCCCAGGAATCCTGTTGTTCAGTTTGCTGGGGTAGTCCCCAGCACTGGGCTGGGCCTGGGAGGACGGGTACAGATGAGCCATTCCAGAGATTATACCTCTGTAAAGCTCTAGCAAGGCAAGGCACTTTGTAGGGATGGCTGAGTAAATGTTTGTTGAATGAAGTGTGAACTGGGAGAAAAGAGGTAAGTTGCCACCAGCAGGGACATAGAGCAAACCCACAGCTCAGCAACTCACCCAAGACAGTCCTTGCTTTGCTGGGGCTGGGCCTGGATTGCTTCTGGGGTTACAAAGGTGGATCTCCATTCTATTCTTTGTCTCCTGTGGCTACTGCCCATGGGACAGGCCCGGAGAAGATACGCAATTGTGTATTTCACGTAATTGTTCAACTGCATTGAATAAGCAAGTTGCCCTCATGCCCCTTCTCCCTGGAGGATTCACAGATCAGAGGGCTGCGTATGTCCTGTCCCCTGCCTGCAGATGGCTGAAACTTTATTCCCAGCAATCTAAGTCTTTTTTACAGTCCTCAGATATACCCAGCATAAGGCCTCCCTTGCGAGAGTGGGCCTGTGTTTAACAACACTGAATTCAGATGACTCTCTCTTATTGTATTTGTTCCATTTTTAGTGGAAATAGAGTTTGACTGCTAAGCCCTACTCCTTCCTAAATATAAAGACTATTGGGGGAAAAAAGTCTCTGTCCCCAGCTTTCAAAAGTTTGACACTAAAGTCAGACCTTTGGGGTTCATTCTGGCGCTGATGGTCTGGTCCACCAGGTTCCCAGCTGCTGCTGCCTGTCATGTTGCCCACTCTTAGGGTGGGCCAGCCTCTGCCAGGCCAGGCTGGAAAACCCTGGGTGCGGGCCACAAAGACATTTCAGGACTATTGCTGTCCTGACCTCTCCAGCTCCCGAGAATCTCAGAACCACTGAGAATGCCTGGCTGCCCTTGCAGTCTGGAAAAGTGGAGGGAGCTTTCTCCATAGGTGGGCAAGTAAGATACAAGGGGGGCTGACCCGGCAAGCTAGGGTCTGTGGCCTCTGAAGGCCATTGGAGGCAGAGGCCTTGGCCTGTGATTCCAGAGAGCATGGTGAACCAGAGGCTGGAGCTCAGGCTCAAGCAGGCCAAGAAGGAGTTAACCTCCAAGGATAATGCGGGTTTCTCCCAGACTGGAGGCCTGTGCCCAGTTTTGCTGCTGCCAACTCCAGGAAGAAGTCCTGGGATCTGTAGTTTGTGCCACTACCCACCCCTGGCCTGCCTGTTTATCAACACGGTCTTGTAGACTACAGTTCCCAGAAACCTGCAGAGGCTAGGCTTTGGGGGAAGGGGTGGGATAGGAGGCTCCGTGGCGGCCAGAGGGAGAGGGAGAGGGAGGAGGTGGGGAGAGAAAACCCAATTCACCCCCTTTCTTTTTAATTCTTTCTCCTGGTGTGTCTGCTCCACCGCCCGAGCTAATCCCCCAAATCCGGTCTCCTAAGCCGCAGCTGCTTCCCTTCGCAGTGATGAATGGCTCAGGGAGGGAAGGTGAATTCATATTTTAATTACTGAGGCGCGGTGCTAAGGGAGCCGGGGAGGGGGCGGAGGGCTCAGCTTTGTTCTAGAGGCGCCGAGGGCACACCCTCCTTACTGGGTCACTTCTCTTTTGCCCTTTACCTGGGGTGGGGGGTGGCAGGGAGTGAGGGTGGCGGTTGCCTTGCGGAGAGCGCCTCTGCTCTCTGTCTTGGGAGATGAAGGGATGGGTCGTGGAGGGCGCAATATCCCTCTTCTTGTTTATCAGAGAATTCCTGGCATGTCCCAACACCTTTAAATAGCTTCCTAGGCTTCCACCCCCGCTGCTGCCCACTTTGATGAAGGACATTGCCAAAATTCGAGACACTTAGGAGTTTGTGGTCTGCAAGCCTGGGGCCCTGGATTTCTTTTTATCTTACTTTCTGGCCTGCTCTGAGTCTCCTCTTTCTCTTGGTTCTTCCACATGTTCATACTGTCTCTGACTCACTGCCCCATTTTTGCCAGAGGTGCAAGGGTTGGAGGACCCTGGGAGAGTATCTGGCACAGAGAGATGCGGGGGTCAGGCCAAGGGAAGGGATCAGGAGGGAGGCCGAGGAACCTCCTAGTGGTGGTGGAGGATGGATTGGCATCTCTTCAGCTTGGCTCCCTCAAAGCTGGCTGGGCAGAGCATCGTCTATGCCCCCAGACCGTAAACCATCTTGGACCTGAGCTGGGAAAAAGCCAGAGAGGAGGATGGTGAAGAAGCCAGGGCCAACAGCTTGCAGTCAGATGCAGCCAACTGTGTGATAGCAGGAGGTTTGTCCAGTGTCCACCCCACCTCTCTGTCCTATTCTGGGCTTCTGGGGGCTGTTTTTCCATTCCTTAGTCCCTCCTGGACTATGGGCATGGAAAAGGAGCGGGAGGGTGGGAGGGGAGTTCCCATGATGAGCTCTGATGAGTGGGGAATGGACCCAGGCACTAGTCCAGACTCCTCCCCCTCAAATAGACGCAGCAAAGGGACCTGACTTCAGGGAGCCTCTAGCTGATACTGGAGCCCTCTGCCAAGGGTGAAGGGGTAAAGACAGGGAAGAGAGTCGACAGGACCCCTGCCCGGGCAGAGCAGAGAGGAGCAGAGACCACAGCCTGGCAGAGGGACTCCCCAGGTACCTGCTGCTGGGGACTCTGAGGGAGGAGTGGGGTTCACAGCGGGCAGGGACACTGAAATGGGTTGGAATTCTCTGCCCCATGTGCCCCCACTTCAGGGGCCGGCCCAGCAATCTGCCTGCTGCAGACAGAGCCCAGACAGCCTCCCGGGCTTGGAGTTGTGCACTTGCAGTGAGGACCCTTTTAGAGACCCTGTTAGAGAAAAGGAAGGATAACTAGAGCACTTTAGAGCAAAGATCTAAGCAGAATAACCAGGCCCCGTTTATTATACTTTCTGCTCTTAGATACAAGGACCCAGGAATCCCACTGAGGCAGCCAGCCCTCGAACACCTCTTGGGAGCCGGGCTGCAGCCCCTAGCCCAGCTCCTGGCCGGCTTCATTAGCTCTCCTTTCCTCTGATGTGTAGGTTCTGGTTCCTGTGACTTCACATCCTATCCTTCCCTACAGTGACAAGCAGAGCAAAAAAGCCAGGATTTTCTTAAATTCCCCAAAGGACCCTGAGGAGGAACGGGTTGCTTAAGGGGGTATATTTTGCTGTTTTTAAGAAAGAACAGTCATTGAAAAGGAAGTGAGGTGAAAAGGGAAGGGATCGATGCACCCTGAGGCCAGAGACCCTGAGCTGCACCTTGACCCGTTTGTGGGGCTGCTACATGCCTGGCTTGTTTTAGTTGTGAGTTCCTTCCCAGATCAGCCTTATTGTGCCTGTCAGTTTCTCCCCATATATTTTTCAATAATCATGGGAATGCTTTGTTGATCGTACCCTTGACTTACACCCCCAGCAAGAGAAGTGCACACATGACAATAACTGATTACAAGGGAATCCACCTACCCACCCTCCCTTCTTCCTGATCAAATTAGGATTCCACCCCCTTAGGTTTGGGGTCTCAGTGTTAAACCTTGCCTAACCTCCTGGTACTCACTGAAATGAGGTAATGAAGGCCCAGAGAGATGTAGCCACTTGCTTAGGATGACACAGCATGTTAGCATCAGAGCCAGGAATAGAACCCAGGCCACCCGAGTCCCAGATTGGATCCCTGTCTCTCTCTAGGTTTGTCACAGGAGGGATCCAGAGATAGCTGCAGTGGATAGATCTAGAAATATAGTAGTTGTGTCTCGGCTCTATATATATCCTGGAGGTTGCTCTCTGCTAACTATATATACTCTGCCAGAGTGGGTGTGTAAATGATGCTGGAAATCGGGTTATTAAATAACCAGCCTACCTACCCATGCTGACTCAAGCTGGGCCTCCTGCCCATCCAGCTGGCCAGTGGAAATGCATTGCACCTATTAATTACAGCTAATAGCTGTATTACCGGGATGTTGAGAGGCTGAGGCAGGGGAGAATCTTGACAGGACTTGGCTCCACCGGGCACCGTGCTTGATGTGGGCCTCAGCTCTGTCTGGAGAAACACAAAGGAAGTTTTTCCAAAAGGGCAAGGTTGGCCAGACCAGTGGAACTGTCCAGAGAGCCACCACCTGGGCCATGCCACATTCCTCAAAGGCAGTGAAACCACTTTGCACATGTTCCTTGCTAGGGTAGCCCAGGACATCCTATGCAATCTCTATTGCTTGAGGGGCTGGAGAAGGGAGGCGCCTCATGCTTCTCTATTCCTAACCTCTCCAGCATAGCCCTGTGCCTCCCTCCTTCCCTGCGGCACTTGGGCTTCACTCACCTGCTTGTCCTCATGTTCTTCCTGGAGAGAGGAGTGATTCAGACCAGGCCCGGGCCTGACCTCCATGCAGGACGCTTTCCTTCCTTTGTTCTCAGCTTCTCCGCTTGAGTGGCTTGAATGTACTTCTGCTCCCTTTCCATAGGCCCAGGGGCAGAGGAAGGCCAGAGAGGTGAACTGGAAAAATCTGCAGGTGGCTAAGGCTAGGGAAACCTAAATGAGCCTTTGTAGAAAGGGATACTCTTGCAGACTGAAGCTGAGCTCCCGAAGCTCCCTCTCTTCCCCAGCCAGACTGCCACAGATACCAGAGTGGCCCCTGGCTCCTGCTGAGGGCCTGGTTAGCCAGAAGTGGGGGACGACATGTCCAGTTGGGGCAGATCCAGCCTCAGCCTCTACCTCAGACTTATGTGCCAGGGAAGAACCATGTCTTTACCCTTTTGTATCTACCTCTCAACCCCTTTGCCCAGTATAGGTGCTAAATAAAAGAGCCTGTTGGCTAAAAGAACCCTCTTCGCTGTCTGTTCTCTGCATGGTGAGGATGGGATTTGCATTGCTCTGAGCAGTCAAAGGAAGGGCATAATCGCTCCCTATAGGCTTTCCTAGGGTGTCAGACAACTTGGGGTTGTTAAGCAAGGGAGGAATCTGACTCCGTCCCAGGTGTCAAAGTAAAGCTACACTGGATGAAGGGGTCTGCATTTGGATGGAGGAGGGCCTGTCGTGTGCGACCTGCAGAAGCGAGTGAAAGCCCCCAGCTGGAACCTGTGTAAGGTGGCACAAGCCAGAGTCTATTTTAAGCCAGCTTGCTTCCTGTTCCCCAACCAGGTGTATGGTGATGAGGTGAGGCAGAGCGGGTGGGAGGGGAAAAAAGGAGGCAGCAGCTGGGCTTTCTCTTTCCTCCCTTGGACTCACCCAGTCTCCAATGTGAGGAATGACATCAGCTCCACACAGATCAGGAAACACTGAGGTTTCAAAGAGCTGTTGTTTGGAGGCCTGACTCCTCCCCCAGCCGGTGTGAGAGACCTAGTGGGCCGACTCAGGGAGTGGCAATGACTGGGCCAGACCCAGAGGGTTCTGGGAGCATTAACCCCAGCTTGCTTCTCTCTTCCTGCCTTTCTCCTGCCCCATCTCCCTCCCCTGCCTTTCCCTGCAGATCTTTGGTGAGTGTTCTCCCAGCCTCGTGTAGGGCATGCCCCAGTTCACTTTCGCCTGCTTCTGTGGTCTCCATGGCTTCTGCAAAATGAAGAGGAAGAAGGAGGAAGTTCACAGAGAGCGGGAGACGGCGGTGTGAGCAGAACCAGGGCCCCTCCATCAAGCCCCCAGCAGGTCCCCGGCCTGATGGTGCCCACTTCTGACTGGGGCTTGGAGCAGGAAGCCGTGTGTGTATCTTAGGTCTTGATTTAGCCGATGCTCTTCTCAGCCTGACTCTCACCAGAGGGCATCAGCCTCCTGTATGCCTCTCATCCTTCTCATGCCCACACCCATTAGCTTCCAATTCTCAGACCTCCTTGGAGAGAGGCCCCAGCCACACAAAGGGGAACCCCAGGACCTGCCACATGCCTTCCAGAGACTGAGAAGCCCCAGGGAGGCCAAGGGGCGAAACTTCTTTCCTGCCCTGAGAGCTTCGGGGGACTCTTCTCAGGGTAACCGCATGAGGGATGTGCCGCCTTGGGCTAGGAGAGCTGTTGCTGAATAGGAAACTGGCTGCTCTAATAGGAAACCTCTGCTAAGTTTCTCTAGCAGAGAACCTCCAGCAGCCCTGACCCTGGGAGGCCTCTGGGGCGGAAGTGTGAGACTCTCCTGGGATTCCAGGAACCGGGGCATGAGTCCTTTTCCAGCCCCCTCCCAGCATCCTTCTGGGCCAGGTGGGGCCAAGCCTGAGGTGGTCATCCCAGTGAGGAGGAGGGCAGAGGTGGCCGGTGGCTCTGTGGTTCCTTCTGTTCTTGCTTTCTAGAAAGCAGTGTTTCCTCCAGCCCTGGCCATGACCCACCCATGTTCATGATGCCAGTGCGTCCTTGCCAGCGGCACACATGTGGGGAGGCCTGTTCCCCAGGCCCTGACTCCCCTCCTCAGGGACTGTCCTGCCGTGGCCAGACCGAGGGACCCCTTTCCTGCAGTGAGCCGTGCCGTCCCTCGATTCTCCTGTCTCCCCTGCCTTTTTCTTCTCTCCTCAGAAGCCATAGAGGGGACCGCGTTTGTATGTGGTGCCTTCAGGGGAAACTCTTGGGGTGGGGGACCTCTAGGACTTTCCTTGACTTTTTCCCTCATCTCCCACGCCCACCAACCTTCCAGCTTCAGTCTCTGCCCTTACCCCCGTCCCATTTCCAGGAGGTAGAAAGCAAAAGAAAAAAACATTTCCTTCCCTCTTTCCTTCTTCCTTCCTTCCTCTCTCCCCCTATTTTGGTATAACTTAGCCTTTTGCCTTTGATCCTGGAGTTCTCCAGGGCTAGAAGACATGCAGACAGGAATGGCAGCGGCAGAGACGCTTCAGGCAGATTCTGTAAGCCTGTTCTCCCTCATCGGGGAACAGCTCAGCCAAGGAGCAAAGTCAGAGCCCCTCTAGCTCCCCAGGGACAGAATAGCCCTTCTGACAGGTAAACAGGTGACCTGGGTAGACAGGTCAAGGCCTCAAGACAGCAGAGTCTGGAATCCCCTTTCCTTGGAATGTGGGCCTCTCTGGGCAACCAGGGAGGGCAAAAGGCTTCCTCGGCTGGTTCGCCCAGGACCTGGGAGAAGCAAGGGTACATTCTATGCTGGCAGCCTCTGCCTGCCCAGCTCATACTCACACTCAGGGCCCTTTCCTGGGCTTTGGGCAGATTTGGTGGGATCCAGGTTCTCTTTATGAGGCTTGAGCACAGCTTGAGCTCCTCCTCCCATCCTCCATCCCCTTCCTTTGCCCCTACCTCCCAGCCCCCGCCTTCTACAATCTGTTCTTTCCTTTTATATCCAAAGAATTATAAACAGAAGTCCTTCCCTCAAGGGAACAACAAGATTCAGCAATAAAGGCCAGTGGGGTCACAAAGGAGAGGAGAAAAACTCCCTGGTTATTTGTCCTCTTGGATAGTAGAGGCCTTGGGTGAGGAAAAGAGATGGGCAGAAAAGTTACCTTGAAACAGAGGCCAGAGAGCTGCCTGGAGGGCATGTGTGTCCCTAGCGGTCACCTGCGAGGCTGCAATCCTAGAGAAGTCACTTCTGTGGCAGAGGATGAAATTGTATCCCCGGAGACTCAGAGGTATTGGGTGTTATGTCCTGACCACACGGGCTCACCAGGAGGAAAGGTCAGGAAAGTGGAGAAAGTACGTCCTGGGGAGTGGGTGGCCGAGGAGAACTTTCCCCATGTGTGCCTCTCAGACCTTGGCAGGGATTGCAGCTGCAGGGGTTTGGCAGGGAGCCCATCCAGAGAGCTTCTTCCCCCAGAACTCCCTTGGCTCCAGAGGGATACTAGATATCTTGAGCCCTGGCTTTGGGAACACGGGTGGGGTCCCAAGGTCAAAATGTTCTGAGTGGAGGTCCAGTTGTCCTCTGCCGCCAAGCTGGCAGTCCCTTCTTCACCCAGGGCTGAGGTTGGGGCCAGCACTGCAGCTGGAATGGTCTGAGTAGCAGGTAGCAGCTTCTAGCCAGGCACACCCCAACCCCACATTCTGTTGTCCCTCGGTTTCCTTCTCAGGGAAATGGGGACTTTGCTCCTTTTAGCATCTCCGGAAGCAGTCTGGAGACCTGTGCCCTCCTCTAGGCCCTTGAATGAGCCCAGGGAATAGGGAAAGACCAAAGCAGCTTCAGCATTCACAGACCCTGCACCCCGGGCCTCTGACTTCGGGCCAGGCTTCTACTCCTTCTGGGGTGGGCCTGGCTGCCCTGCCGTCCCATCCTCTCTCCATGGTTCTCTCCCAGAGACTCCACCTTGAGGTGGGGGAGATCAGGCCTCTTGTTCTTGCTGTGTGGCACTTATTCCTCCTTGCAGACAGGTTGGGGGGTCAGTTTTCCCCATCTGTAAAGCGAGGACTTCCCATGGCCATTTTCCCTCTTGGGCTTCAGGCTGTTGAATGGAAGATCGAGAAGTGTGAAGGGTGCTTGGGGTCCCTGTGACTTGAGTGTTGCCTAGGACCCTGGCCCACAGGACCCAAGGGGCTTCTTGTCTCAGGTTGAAACCTTTTTATTAGAATGTCATTTCCTTCTCTGCTCCCAGGGAAGGGCTTTTTGAATGTAGCATATGGGCTCATAGAAATATATAGGGAGATTGTTACTTTTAGAAAAAAAGAGCAATAGGCCGGGCGCGGTGGCTTAAGCCTGTAATCCCAGCACTTTGGGAGGCCGAGACGGGTGGATCACGAGGTCAGGAGATCGAGACCATCCTGGCTAACATGGTGAAACCCCGTCTCTACTAAAAAATACAAAAAACTAGCTGGGCGAGGCGGCAGCGCCTGTAGTCCCAGCTACTTGGGAGGCTGAGGCAGGAGAATGGCGGGAACCCAGGAGGCAGAGCTTGCAGTGAGCTGAGATCGTGCCACTGCACTCAGCCTGGGCCACAGAGCAAGACTCCGTCTCAAAAAAAAAGAGCAATAATTAACTAACTGAAATACACATGAAGTGTTAGAGTGGGATGTAAGGAGCACTGAGCTGGGAGCCAGGTCTCCTGGCTTCTAGCCCTGCTTGGAAACTAATGACCATGTGACCTTAGACTAGTCATGTCTTATTTCTGAGACTCAGGTTCCTCAACTGTAAATAGGGGATTACATGAATTTCCTCTTAAGTCTCCTTTGGAGTCCAGGGCTCTGTGAGTCTGGGAAGTTGAGCCTCAGTGGGGCATAGGGTTGTGGAACCAGAGGGTCGCAGGTTTCCTCTGCCCTCACAGATGCACTCTGTGCAGACAACAGACATGTAGGGAGGGTGGGTGGAAGTGGTACGGTGGTGCTGAGAAGTGAGAGGGGGAGCGAGAGGGAAAGGCAAGTCACCCAGAGCTTCTGCTAGTATCTTCCTCTAGCCAGGGCCCAGGGCTCCCTGCAGTTCTGCCTCTCTTCCCTCCTACAGCCAGGCCCAAAGGGAGTAAGTCAGTTGGCCTGGACTCTGACTCCAGGTCCTGTCTAGGCCATGACAGGTGCCACTCTTATGTACGCTCTCATTTTCTCTCCGTTACATACACATACCATCACCACCACCACCACAACCACCTGCGGATAGATGCTCAAGTGATTCTAGAAGAGATCTCAAGGACTGGCACCCTGCTCCAGTTTTGTAACCCATGGGCTTCCCTTTGCACAGCTCCTCACGTGCCCATCTCCATGCTGATCAAACTACCCCACCTCATTCCTTGCCTTCTGCAAAGGGAAGTGCCTCGGGCTAGAGTTTGTCCTGTCTACAGACTGAATGTGCATTTTGCCCAGTGGCTGGGGATGTGCTGGTGGAATGTGCTGGTGATTGTTTCTGGATGGAGAGCCACAGCCCCACAGTGTTCTGCCATGACTGACTCCTGACCTTGGCAAATTGCCTCCTCTCTCCCAGCCTCCTCCATAACAGGTGGCGATGAGTCCCATTTCCTCCCTACCTCACAGGAAGGCATGCATGATAAAGGGCACACTTATCAGATGTGCCCAGATGTGGCTGGAACTTTTGGAGACAGATACTTGGTTCACAATTGCAAAGGTGGGCTTTTGCCAGAGAAGAAACTCTGGGCTGCTGAGTTCAGTGGGCTCCTTGCAGACTGGTCCAGGAAGTTTGGTGTTCCTCCTGAAGGTGGCTGCTGTGCCCAGCAGGCGATCAAGCTGACAATACCACAAGAACCAAGAAACGGAATCTGTTCCCAAGGAATGAACGTTCTATCTCTCTGACCCAAAAGCAAGAGCAAGATAGAGCCGTCACCATCATCACCCTGCTCCCAACACAAACACAGCCCCTCAAGTCCGTATTGCTGACAAGGGTGTCTGGCTCGTCAGGGTGAATCCTCTGGACCCCCAGGCCCTCCCTGGAGTGGTCAGTGCACACTGTGTTGGGGTTGTTGTGGCCAGTCCACCTGGGTTCCCTTCTCTGAATTTCCATGGGATGGGAGCTATAGATCATGAAGAAGAAATAGGAACCTTGACTCTTCACAGAGGAGCCCGGGAGGTCAGGACTATCCACCAGGAGGGTGAGTGGTAGCTGCCCAGGGCATCCCTGGAGGAAGTTGTCATACTGAGGAAGAAACTGCAAAAGCCAAGAGCTCCTAGACCTGGGCAGCTCAGGAGCTGGCAGAAACCCCTCAAGTATGGAGTTCAAGGGTTTTCCTCGTGGGCTGCTGGTCTTTTTCCCTTCTGGGGCAGCCGTCTCTCCTCCTTCAGCTTATTCCCGTGTTCCATCCAAGGGGCGGGAGGAAGGCAGGAGGGGGAGATGGCAGGACCCAGACAGATCCTCAGGACTCTCCCAGCCTCTGTTGCCATGGAAACACTGCTATTTTTATCCCGTTGTTCATGATGCTCAAAGCTCTAACTTTCTCTGTTCCAGAGAGGCCAGGCTGGCTTCTGCCCTCATCCTTCAATACAGCATCTTCTCCCAGAGGCTTGAGGATGGGAAAGAGTGATGGAGAAAAGGGGAGCCCCTTAGGTCACCCCTCAACCAGAGGGAACTGTTTAACAGGGGTTTGTCTCTGCCCTTTTAAACCTTTGGTTTTCTACCTGGCTTAGGCACCCAGGTTTATGTTTTCTAGATCAAAACTCCCCATGGTCTCCGTGAGAGGCTGCTCCAGAGAAAAAAGAGCTGCCAATCAGGATGGATTTTTCCTACACACGTATGACACTGCGGACACTTCCCTTCTTGGGAAAATCAAACTTCATTCTGAAGAATGTCCTGTTGGTGGTATAAGCCAACCCCTGCCCTCCTAAAAGGGGATAGAGAATTAAATTTGGTTAATTAGCAATCAGATTCACTGGGGAATTGAAACTAGTACTTCCCTTTCTTCTGTCCCTCCACCAAAAAACTGGAACAAATGGCTTCATGTCTTTGTCCAGTCTTTCTGCCTAAAGCAAAATAGCATACATTCTCCAGGCTGAAAAGCAGATTCCTCCCCACACCTACTCAAGATGGCCACATTTCAATCCAGGCTCTTGAAGACAGGGTCTAATGAAAGGATTTCTCTTCCTTCTCTGTCTGTTCCCTCTGACCCAGCTTCTAGTCCTCTCTTTATGTCCCCACCTCCATGGCAGTGGCAGGAGACCCCTGAGAGTCAATGGTGCTAACATTCCCCATCGATATACCCCTATGTAGTTTATCAAGATTTGAACCCAGCACCTGGGTGGATACATTTCACATGTTGGGCGGATACATTTCACATCCTCAAGACCACAACCCTGGCGACAGGTCTGGATTAATTCTGTAAACTGGGAATCTATATCATGCTGAACTCCCGCACTGAGGTTCTATCTCAGCTGAACTGACTCGTGGATGGTTAAGTTTCCTGGGGTGGCTGGGACCCATTTACTAAGCCTCTAATTGGTTTCATTTTGGCTCAAGTTGCATGGTTTCCCGAATCTATGCACCTGGAGTAAGCACTTTTCTGGTTGCCACTGAAAAGCATGCCGGCAAACGCTGCTCTGTTAATTGCTGTAATAAACAGACTTTATTATATCCCTTTGCAGTAAATGTATTATGTTGTCAGGGTAGAAGGGGCATCCATGTTTATTTCACACTGTAATACACTGCAGCAGCAGAAGCTAAACATTTGTTTCCATCAAATCTGCTGAGAAGAGGAAGAATGGAGACTTGGGGGAAGAGTCAGGAGTATGTACATAAAGTGAGGTGTTGAGGCCAAGAAGGAGGCTTTGGGAGACACCCCAGGTCCCCTGGAACTCCGTGAGCCTCACTTGTGCTATCTCTAAACTGAAGGAAGCCAGGCCTCGTGCCTCTTACCATCTCAGAAATAATAGTGAGATAAAGCCAGCTAGAGTGGGTGGGTGTGGGGAACAGGGAAGGTGGTTTAGGACTACAATGGGATCACATAGTCTTAAGGTGCTTTTAAGAAAGAGAAAGGGCCAGGCGCAGTGGCTTATGCCTGTGAGGCCGAGGTAGGAGGATCACTTGAGCTCAGGAGTTAAGACCAGCCTGGGCAACATAGCCAGACTTCGTCTCTACTATATATATATATATATTTTTTTTCTTTTTTCTTTTTTTTTAATTAGCCAGGCATGGTAGCATTCACCTGTAGTCCCAGCTGCTTGGGAGGCTGAGGTGGGAGGATCCCTTGAGCCTGGGAAGAGATCATGCCAGCATTCCAGCCTGGGCAACAGAGCAAGACCCTGTCTCAAAAGAAAAGAAAAAAAGACAGACAGAAAGAAAGAAAGAAAGAAAGAAAGAAAGAAAGAAAGAAAGAAAGAAAGAGAAAGAAAGAAAGAAAAGAAAGAAAGAAGAGAAGAGAAGAGAAAGAAGGGAGGGAGGGAGGGAGGAAGGAAGGAAAGAATCCTTAGTTGGGCTTCTCAGAACTGAAGATGTGTTAACAGAATTTTCAGACTTATAAAAGAGAGAAAGATGCTGTAAGATGGCATAACATTAGGAACAAGAATTATATCATGTCTGTGATTATATATCCATAAAACGGTTTGAAAAAGAATTATTGTGTCATAACCCCACTTGGATTGGGGGAACAGATATTCCAACGATCTCTGAAGCAGGAAGCCCTGAGAGGGCAGAGAGATCAGGCCATCAAGTCTAACCCCAAAGCCAGTCTCCTGTAAGGCAAGAAGTGATTTGGGGCAGGACAAGATTCAAGTATCACACAGGCAGCTGTTCTTTAGAGCTGTGGATTGACTGCTCCTGAGAGGGCTGGCTGCCTCTTCTGCAGGCTCAGCCACCATTATGCCTAGTGCAAAGCGCTCACTAAGTGTTAAGTGGTCTGGGGCAGATATGACCCCAAGCCTTTCCATCTTCAGGAATTCGCCGAGATGCCTGCCACAGCCCCTCTGCTGTCTGTACCCCAGCCTTCACCCTCTTGCGTGGGGAAATGTGTGCCGTGCACTGCTGTTGACTGAATCTATTCTATCAATATTGAGTCCTGGCTCTATGCAAAGCTCTGCAGGAGGGGCTGAAGGAGAAATGTAGGAAAGTCAGACATTGCTCCAACCCTGGAGAAACTAACAATTTCATTTTTTCTCCCCCGAGACAGAGTCTCGCTCTGTTGCCTAGGCTGAAGTGCAGTGGTGGGACCTTGGCTCACTGCAACCTCTGCCTATTGGGTTCAAGTTATTCTCCTGCCTCAGCTCCCTGAGTAGCTGGGATTACAGGGGTGTGCCACCACGCCTGGCTAATTTTTGTATTTTTAGTAGAGATGGGGTTTCACCATGTTGGTCAGGCTGGTCTCGAACACCTGACCTTGTGATCCCAAACTGCCTCCCAAAGTGCTGAGGTTACAGGTGTGAGCCACCACGCCCAGCCAATTGAATAATAATTTAGAAAACAACGTGGCAAGTCTCAAAAATGCCTCAGCTAAAGTACAAGCAAAGTGCTCCAGGGCTTCAGAGGCCTAAGAGAACACAACTGTAGAGGAGGGAAGAATCAGAGAAGGCATCACAGAAGAGGTGGAATTTTTTTTATTTTTTGAGGCAGGGTCTTGCTCTGTTGCCCAGGCTGGAGTACAGTGGCGCAATTATGGCTCACTGCAGCCTCAACCTCCCAGGCTCAAGCGATCTTCTCACCTCAGCTTCCTGAGTAGCTGGGACTACAAGCACGCACCACTATGCCCAGCTAGTTATTTGTAGTTTTTGGTAGAGGCAGGGTCTCACTATGTTGCCCAGGCTGGTCTCGAACTTCTAAGTTGAAGCTCTTCTCCTTCCTTGGCCTTCCAGAGTGCTTGGATAACAGGCAAGAGCCACTGTGCCTGGCCGAGGTGGAATTTCCCAGGGACCCTTCTCTCTTCTTTGCTGGCGTCTACAGACTTCTGCCCATGGCTGTATGTATGCACGGACAGAGTTAGCAATGATTCTGCCAGCAGGTATGATAGGAAGCCTCTTCTGTCACAGGTGAGCCATATTGTTCCCAAATTCCTCTCCTCTCCAAAGTCTGACATCTGAAATTTCATGAGTGCTTCCTCTCTTTGACTTCAGGTTTTGATCCCTTGGGGTTTGTAATCCAGAAGGGGAGCAAACACTGGTCAGTTTTCAGGCACTTGTCCCACAGCATCAGTGATTACCTCAGATTTCCTCTTGGAGCAGGTTTTGTTAGGATGAGGGGAAAGAGCATGAGCAGTGCACACCTGGCCAAGGAGGGCGAGGCCCCACCCGGTGGGAGACAGGGAGCACAGAAAGGAGGAGTGGCTGGGGGCTCTCTGAACTTCCCCATCTCATTGCACTACCTGGCCAGGCCATGCATGTCTACACACACTTATGCTTGTCCACTCTTCAGCCTTCCTCCCTCCTTTTCTCTTCCTCTTCCTTTCTCTAACTCTTCTCCTGCTACCTTTTCCCTACCCTTCTTCCAAAGAGGCAGTGAAAACCTCAAAGACATCACATGGCGTCTGTCGTGCCCCACCACATTGCCTGGGGCCAGAAGATTGGGAAGGGACGTGGAGGCTGGCAATCCTAAAGCTTCTGTGTTGGCCCCGCATGGTGGCTTACACCTGCAATCCCAGCACTTTGGGAGGCCGAGGCGGGTGGACCACGAGGTCAAGAGATCAAGACCATCCTGACCAACATGGTGAAACCCCGTCTCTACCAAAAATACAAAAATTAGCTGGGTGTGATGACGCGCAGTTGTAGTCCTAGCTACTCTGGAGGCTGAGGCAGGAGAATCGCTTGAACCCGGGAGGCGGAGGTTACAGTGAGCCACGATCACACCACTGCACTCCAGCCTGGCAATAGAGCAAGACTCAGTCTCAAAAAAAAAAAAAAAAGCTTCTGTGTTGTTGTCCTGGCTTTGCCCCAGCTAAAATGTGTTTTGGTGACCAGACAGACATGCAGCTTTTTCTGTCTGGACTTCAGTTTCCCCTACTTATAGAGTGAGTGGAACTCTGCCTCCACCACCCTTCCACTCAATTGGCTATGGAGGGAAGAGCACAAGACTTGTTGTCTTTACTATCTGTGGCAGCCTACAGAAGTCACTCAATCTCCCTAGACTTCTGCTTTTCATATGGAAAATGTAGATAATAATAGCCACAAGTTTTTGCAGGGGTCAAGTCAGATAGCCTGTGCTCAGGTGCTCACCTAGCTCCCAGCCTGGCACAAAGCAGGTGTTCAATATGAGTTAACTGAAAGGTTTGTTGAAAAAATTAGGAATCTGGCCGGGCGCGGTGGCTCAAGCCTGTAATCCCAGCACTTTGGGAGGCCGAGACGGGCGGATCACGAGGTCAGGAGATCGAGACCATCCTGGCTAACACGGTGAAACCCCGTCTCTACTAAAAAAAAAAAAAATACAAAAAAAAACTAGCCGGGTGAGGTGGCGGGCGCCTGTAGTCCCAGCTACTTGGGAGGCTGAGGCAGGAGAATGGCGTAAACCCGGGAGGCGGAGCTTGCAGTGAGCTGAGATCCGGCCACTGCACTCCAGCCCGGGCGACACAGCGAGACTCCGTCTCAAAAAAAAAAAGAAAAGAAAAGAAAAAATTAGGAATCGCAAGTGTGCGTGTTGCACGTGTCACATGTTCCACTGCATCTAGCACGGTGTTGGGTACAAAGTAGACATTCGGTCAATATCCACAGGTCAAATTGAAAACAGGGTGTGGAGAGGTCAGGAATGATTAAATTAGCTCACTTGTGTGTTGGCTAACGTCTCCTTTTTCAGGTAATAGACAAGAAATAGTGTGTAAATCTGCTTATCCCCAAAAGGCGTGTGACGTGTGCGGTGAAAGTGAGCTGGGGTCCTCTTCCCCACCCCCAAGCTCGCTGGGCGCTCTAGGACGAGTCTCTTCCTCCTGCTGCATTTTGGGGAGCATCCTGCAGACGGCGCTCTCCCATCATCTCAGCCTCAGCCGAACTGGGCTGGGGTAGGGAGCGAGGGGTGAGGGGAAGTGTGAAGGAAAAACAGCCCCACGCGTCACTCACATATTTACATCTGAACTGTCAAAATAGTTATTTTTAAGTCGAGTTCCGTCTGCTGCGGGTTTAAAACTGAGCGGCGCGGAGGCGGGGGCGCCCTGCTGTGCAGGGAAGGCAGCGGGCGCGGCGGCCTGAGTGCGCGTGCGCAGTGCACCTCGCCGGCTGCCTCAGGGGTCCCCTGGCCGAGCGGGAAGCTCCTGGGGCAATGTGGGCGCGGAGATGTGTATGTGGAAGACCGGCTCTTCCTTTGGCCACTTTGCACGTAGCTGGGGAGCTGCGTAAACTGTTGGCGTCCGCATGGTCTGCCATTCCTGGTTCTCCACGGTGATGGGCAGCTTTCTCCTGAATCATAGGAAGCACGCATGCCATTCCAGGAGGGAGATCTGCCCTGTTCTTACCTCCTCTGACTTTGGTTCTCTACCCCTACCCCACTCTCCCACCCTGTCCCTGACAACCCTCCGTCTGGAAGTTTTCCATAGCCTCCCTCTATACTTCCCAGTTACAACTGGGGTTCATGCCCATCTCTAAAACAAGACTTCATGGGCTCCATTCAGATCCGGGTCTGATTTGGGGATGCTCCTCCCGCCCAGCCGTCTGCAGCACAGCCCTTCCTAAGAGGGAAAGAGCTGGGGGCTTCTACGGGAGCTGGTCAGCGCTTGGGCGGGCCTGAAGCTGAGGACCCTTGGGTGTGCAAGCAGCAGAGAGAATTCTTGCCTTCTATGTGGCAAGGATTCATGTTTCTCTGCAAAGTGAGGAGCCTGCTGGTTTGACACTCAGGATGCTTCTTTCTCGGTCTCTCGATTGCTCTCTCAGGGGCAGTGGGATTTGAGACAGACGCTGGCTGGCCCTGTTGCCATTAATATGTGTCCCAGCCTTGTCCAATGTCTGCTCTGTAATGAGTAGTGTTTCGGAATGTCACCTCTGTTAATGGGGAAGCGGCACCTGTGCACAGCCGGAACCACCTCTCTGTCTTCATTAGGCAGTCCGCGGCCTGGCTGCCGGCTGCCCTCGCTGGGTGACAGATGATGGGGATGAGGAGTGAGAGCAGCAGCCTCCTGCTGTCCAGGATTCATTCCCAGACAATGACCCCAAATGCCTGTCCCTGCTTCCCCCACCCCCCAACATCAAAATAGACAGCCGAGAAAAATGCCCTTCTCGGGCAAGGTGCGGCAAGGACAGATAATAGCTAAAAAGCATGCTAAGGAGGGTAGAGGAGTCATTTCCAGAAACAGAGACCTGCGCTAGCCATTGTGATCTCTGGTTTGGATTGCATTTGGGGGTCTCTTCCTCCCCCTACCCCAGCTATCTCCACAGGCCACCTTTTATGCCTCTTCTAATAAATCTGTCCACCATGCAAAAGTCACAGTGTGAGGGCATAATGGTTGTTCTAATTCCAGATTTCCCTCTAGCCCAGACCTGCATATTGCCTCCCAGCAAAATCCTGATCCTTTTAAATCTCAGCCCTCATATCTGCCTGACACAATGCAGCATCGAAATGAGCCAAGCCACAAAAGGTCCTGAGACATTGACAGGGCTTCAGAGGACCCCTACCATCATGATAAGATCAGTCTTTGAAACACCACCAGCATGGATATCATATTCCTCTGGTTCAGTTCAACGTACCCACCCTCCCCACAAGGCTGTGTTAAAATAGTTGCAGCATCTCCTTCATCTCCTCCGCTGCCCAAGCAAATTAAACTGGACCAGAAGTGTCTTTCCATACTCTCTAGGTCATTGGAGGTGGAGGTGGGTTGGGGCCACCTGTGGAGGGTAGGGGATGGTGGTGATGATCACTTGGAATTGCCTGAGGCAACTATCTGATCCAGAAGCTGCATGGATAGCTGGTTACTTGACTGGGGTTGGTGGTGGAAGTGGCTTCGCGTTGCCAGGCCCTCACTTTGAAAGGCTCTGAGGGAGCCATATGGAGATCTGGACTTTTCCCATGACCTCTCTTCCCTGTCTCAGGGAAGGGCACCTCTGTCTACTGAGATATTCAAGACAGAAATCTGACTCATTCCTGACACTCTCCACTCTCCACCCCACCCTTGATCGGTCACCAAATTCTCAAATCCTGTTGGCTCTCCCTCCTAAATCTCCCTCAAATCTATTTCTCTTCATCCCCACCTAGTTACTTAGTCCAAGCCAGCATCTTTTCTCACCTTGCTCTCCGGTCTACCACCCTCTCTCTCATGCTATGCCAGCCTCCCTGACTTTCTTGCCATTCCAGGAACACACACATGGTCCTCCCTGACTATCCAGTCTAAATCAAAGTGCTTTCCTCCCAAGCCCTTCCCTGTCACATCAGTCTGTCTCGTTATCACATTCTGAAAGGTTCTTGTTCACTCCATTTGCTTGTTTGTCTGCTTTTCCCTCCTAGGACATAAGCTCCAGGAGGGCAGGAACCTCATTTGCTTTATTTAACCTTGAATTCACAGCACCAAGAATAGTGCAAGGCATGTGGTAGGGTTCAGGAAATATTTGTTGAATGAATGAAGGAATGGTTTGCTGCAACCTAACGATATTCCTGTACCCAGTCCTGCACCCTTCCTCTCATCCCCTCCATAGCACCTCGAGGGCTCTTTCTGAAAGATAACTGTCATGGCATCACTCCCTAGCTCCAAGCTTTTTGGTAACAGGATTGGCAAAATGTTGACAACAGTTGAAGCAGGGTGAGGAGTATATGTGGGTTTCATTATGCTTTGACTTTACTTGCTTGTAATTGACTTATGTTTGTTTTAAATGTTTTAAAATTATGGAAACAAAAAACCACCATAAAACCTTCAGTGGCTCCTACTGTCCTTAAGATAAAGCCTAAGAGCTCCTTATCCTGATTCCTAGGCCTTTTGCTGTCTGGCCCTCTGCCAGTCTTCCAGCCTTACCCATTGCCAGTCACCCAATTGCCTTCCACACTCAGGATCCTCAGGAAACATCCACACTTCTCCTTAGTACCAGGAACTGTTATAATGCTCTGGGACAGTTGTTTGTTTCCAATTCATGAGTATGGAATTGACTAGACAACTGTATGGCTGCTAGAAGACCAGGTCAATTTGGAGATCCTCCTGTAAGTACAGTCTATGTATCGGCCATGAGGATTTCCATCTCAGTCTCATTCCTTCTCCATTTTATGCTGTTACTTTTTCTGTCTTCTTTTGCTTCCACTTTTATTATCTTTCTGTGACTGTCTTCAGATCCCTGCTGGTACAGAGTCTCCTTTAAGCCATGGGAATTATATACTCCTGTATTTTAAGGACAGGAATGGATGTCCCACAATGTCCTCGCCATCTTGGTTTGTGTGGTCTCCTATTTCATGACATTGCTCCTTACCATGTGTACTGCAGTGGAACCCCATTCCCTTAAGTGTGCACTCTGTCTCTCTCTCTCTGTCTCTGTCTCTGTCTCTCTCTCTCAAATGTTCTTTTGAGAAAAAGCAGATCCCGACTGGCCTTTATTATGAGAAGCTGCTTTCAGTTTCCCTGAGTTTCCAGGTAAAGGGGTGAGCTATGATATCAAATGAGATGGGAAGATGCCCCAATCATGAGTGATGTCCCCTCATTAGCAAGAATCCCAGTGCAGGACCCCAGAGCCATTTTGTCGTACTGGGGCCTTACTCACAGTTCACACTTGTGAGCACTTACTGTGAGCACTTACAGAAAACAGTGTTTTTAGCTCCTGAGATGTGTTAACTCAGTCCTTAAAAATTCTGGAAGGAATGTAGTGTTATGACTACATTTCCATTTCACAGATGTGAAAGCCAGAGTCCAGCTAGTAAGTGACACAAATAGAGGCAGTGATACAAAAATCCAAGATACAACCAGAGGCAGTATGACCCTGGAGCCTGTTCTCCCAACCACTCTGAAATTGCCTCTCGAGGTCCCCTGGGGCTTCCTGAGCTCCTGGTTAATGACTCTGGTAATCGAAAGCCTCCCAGCATCTCCTCCACTACTGTTCATTATCATTTCAGAGACCCACCTGGTCTCCCTCCCTGCCTTCTTTCTCCCATCCTGCCCTGCCTTGCTAGATTATTCTTCCTGACAGCCCCGAACAACCTCCTTCAGAGGCCTGAAGGGTGGCAACCCATCGTCAGCTGCAGAGGGCCCCAGACCTGAAGGGTCCTGGAACCTGAAGGCATCTGTGGGCCTAAACACCCTCAGGGAAATCCTGGAGCTGTCTGCAAGCTAGTTCCACCATATCCATCCACTTTGCTGAAGCCAGCCTGGTCTCATCCCCACTTCTACCCCCAAGCCTTGTTCACGATATGCCTTTGCCTACAATGCCCATCCTTCTGCTTCCTGCCAATCCAGACCTTACCTGTTCTTTAGGTCCCACTCTGAGTTCTACCTCCTCCAGGAAGCTTTCCCTGAACAACACCACTCCCAGCCAGGGGAGATTTTTCTCTGTTTCTGATCTTCTTCGGCATTTATGGCCACCACTGTATTGGTATTAGATTATGAACTTTCACTTCTTACCTTTGCGCATGTGTGTTTCTGGTTGGTTTCTCCATCTAGAATGTAATCCATTTGAAGAACTGCATCTTATATGTTTATCTATCCCTGTGGGTTGTCCAAAATTTCCTGCATGTGGTTTATGTATCATAAATCTCTGTATGCAGGACTCACAGGATACCAGGAAAGGAGCCCCCAAGCTCTTGATTTACCGGCATCAAAGGTCTGATTTGCCTTCATGTCAGGACAGGAGGCTAGGACCATTTAGGTTTTAAGCAGCAGCTCAGAAAATAGGGCAGATGGATATCTTCCTAACTTTGTATAGCAGGGAAAGTGTTCCTTTAAGTGTACTCTTCATGGCAGTCCAGTGTGTGAAGCAGGTGAGGGTGGAGTCGTTCTGGCTCCCCTGGAGTGGAGCTGCTCTGTGTCCCCCACCCCTCCATGGCAGCTCCAGGCACTGCGGAGGAGACCTTGGGACTGGAGTATCATAGTTCTAAAATTGCTAGGAAAATCACGTCTGACTCCAGATTAAAAGAATTTATTAATTTGGATTACTGAAAGGAGAAATTATAGGCACTCATTTTATTAAAAGCATTTTTGCTATTATGTTTATAGAATGGCAATTAGGCAGCATTTTCCCCTTTGTTATACACATTTGTTGGTTTTTTTCCCTCCATCAACCTTGTTCATGCCTCATGCTTTTGAAGGGAAGATGCTTCTGCCAGAACCTTCAGTGCATTTGAGTAAAGGTTCTGTTTACTCTTTAATTTACCCCATTACACCAGCAGCTCCTTGAGAGTGGAGTCTACTGGGCTCTACTCGTTTCCTCATCTGCAGCCTTGCAGGGTGCCTGGTATGTAGTAGGTGCTCAGTAACTGAACTCCCAAGGGGTTTGAGTCTTTAATTATACAGCCACCTCTCAACGAGCTAGACCCGGCTCACGAGCTCTGCGGATGATCCATGGTGAATTTTAATGTGGCGTTGGCATCCTCCTGCTGCTCAGCTTAAGCCTGAGCCACTTCCCTGTCCTCCCCCTCCCCACCTCCCCGCTTCCCCTGCCCAGCTGGCGTGGGCTCAGAGAATATTAGTTAATTTTAATATTAGCCTAGGAAAGATTAATTAGGAAAGCAAATTTGCTCTAAAAGGTGTAATTAATTCCGAAGCCAAACAGAAGAGAGTTACGGATTATCTGCATTGCTGCTGCCTTCAAGTAGTGTGGATAATCAAGGGTTGACTAGACAAGTGCAGAATAATTTTTAAAGTGTCAGTGCTGTGTAGACCAAACTCCATATGGTTCCTTATGTAAGCAGGCTCATGCCTGAGACAAAAGATTTGTACTGAGATGGTGCCTATGCAAGTGAAGTGAAGAGGAAACACATAATCAGCCATCCTGTTGTGGCTATTCTGCCTTCTAAATCATTCATGAATTGTGTATCTTCCTCTCTAGTCCTCCCCCAAATGGAATCATCTCCTTTCTAGACTGTTGTAATAACCTCCAAGGAGTCCTGTAGCCTCCAGACTGTTCCTTACCAATTCATCCTCCACTCAATATCAAACTAGGTGTCATTATACCATGAGCTACTTACAAACCTCTACGTGTGTCCAGAGGTGAAGACAGAGCCCTTAGCATGGCACACCAGATCCTTCACAAATTGGAAGGATCCACCTATTCAACCTGACTCATTTCTCATCTCGCTTACCACGTCCTAGAATGTCTGTCCCCAGCCCGTTGTTTATAGGGCAAACTGTTGCTCATCCTGGAAGTCTCAGCTTCAATGTACCTTTGGACCCTTACGGTTCAGATGCTGGGCTCCTGCAGCATTCCTTTAACACTTTATCTTATTTTTTGTAGCTATTTTTTTCCTTTTCTCTTTAAGGAGACAGTGAGCTCCTTGAAAGAGGGGCTATAGCTTTTGCATCTTTGTATTCTCCTCTACCTCTCCTTGATTTAGGCCAAGCATAACCCCTATCCCACAGGAGATGATCAATAAATAATTTTTGAAAGAAATTGATCAGCTAATGAGTTCAACAATGATGCCAACCAGATCAGCTCAGTGAAACCCAAACTTCTCCCTTTTCCCTCCAGTCAGTAGTAAATTCGGCCTGAAATATCTGGGGAAATGCCTCCGCTTTCCACTTCCTTTTGCCTGCATAGTGGAGACTCAGAGGCAGGTGGCTTCAGGAGGAAAGTTATCTGAGAATGGTGAGTGATGCGGGATTTAGACTGACAGCTGCTGATCTTTGCTTTAGTTGATTTCTCCTTTTGCAAATGGTTATTGGCAATTGAAACTGCAAATCTACTATCTTCTCCCCTATGTAAATTGCATTTACATTTAAATTGTGCATTCTTCCAAAGAATGGGGTTAGTAAATAACTTGAAGATTAAATTTGAGGAGAGGAAATTGTGCCCCACGTCAAACCTGAGACTGAAGTGACATCTGGCTTTTACTATTTCCGTTATTTCAGTTTAATAACAGCATGTGGCATTAAGGGAAGAGAAACTGGATCTACATTTTAATGAAAGGAGGAAGCTCTCAGGGTTTAGATACCTTATCATGTTGAATACGTAGTCAATTGGCAATTAAAACTTGCTTCCCTCAAGAAATGGAATAAAATATCTTTGCAGCCATGGGGAGAGTGAAAAACAAAAAACAAGCTAATGCTCAGGACTGCACAGATAAAACTGAGGGAGATGGTGTGCTGCAAACAATTAAACCAAATATTTCAGGATAGCACAGAGTACAGGAATTCATAAATGGAATAATGCTGACAATAGAATCATAACTATGCTGGTGGATTTTCAAGAGAATAATTTCAAGCAGAATAGTTTGCACATGATATAGGGTTCAACCCATAGATGTTGATTGAAATCATCTGCTTTAATCCTTTTCAACCTAGCTTGTTTTAAACCCCAGAGATTTAACCAAGAAAATATTCTAGAAATGTCTGTTTCATCCCAATAGTCTAACTGTTTAAACGGAAGCAGTTCCACCTGCTGGCTGCTTTTTTGTTGAAAGCAATTCTGGGAAATGTAAACAAAATGCTTGTGCATCCTAATAACCCAAGCCTATCATTTATTTGCTTTGACGGAAACAAATGTGTCAATTTTCAAAGTCTTTGTTTGGTGAATGCAATGTTTGGATGTTGGTAAATGTTTGCATTACATGTTTGTTTGAAAACTGATGCTCTATTCAGAAACTGGAGCCATAGCCCTCAGAGCCACAGCCTGGGAGGCTCAATAGCTTTCATAATCATCCACCCAAAGACGTTCAGCTTTTTCCCAGAATCTGGAAAGGACTGCAACTATAGACTCCCATGGGCAAGTGTAAATGAGATGAAGCCTCCTGAGGAAGATACTGGATGTGGGAACTTTCTGGGGCTAGGGCTCATGAGTAGAATAATGGAAAACATTTATATAATGCTTTCTATGTGCCAAGTGCTTTATGTGTATTATAACTCATTGAATAACATAGCCCTTTGAAACAGGTACCATTTTTATTACCCCTCAATATGGACAAAGAAGAGGAGACACAGTGAAATTAGTAACTTACCTGATGTGATGTCACCCAGCTGGGAAATGACAGAACTGGGATTTGACTCTAAGCAGGCTGGCTCCCCTGTCCTCTTCACCCCTTTCGGATCATTCCCTCTATCCCTGCAATTTAATGAAGGCATTGCTTTTTCTCACAGTTACATTTTGTCTTGCACACGTCTTTAAAATCTAAGCAGACTTTCTTGAAAGATGCAGGCGAATAGTCTCACAGATCTTTCCTTAAACAAAATAAGGCAACACCAAGTAGGTTTTTGCAATGTAGATGATAATATCTGTCTCAGCTGTCTTATAAAAGTGTCCAGAGGATGAAATGAGATGATACGAAAATGCTTTGAAAAGGGCAAATCCATCAAACTTCTGCAATGTATTATTATTTATCTGCCTTCCATCCTGATTTCTTGTTTTCTTAAATGAATAATCCTTAACAAATTAATATAGGTTTCTTCCACTCTCCTATTTTCCCTGGAGTATATGGTCAAATTGCCCAACTACTAGTATGGGCCTTTTGATGGGTGGTCTAGACACTTGAGTTTGTTTGATTTCTCCTTTCTCTTCCTGGTTTCTTGACACCATTTGGTTTGGTAGCAGCTCCTTACTTGCTGTGCATAATGATAACTTCTCTGCATCTCTTGACAGTTTATCATGGCAGTGTGCCTATGAAGTCGACCAGTACCTCCTTCTGTTTGAACTTAGGTTCAATTAATCATCTGATTTGCACATCAATCTGTTGCTATGGGGGTTACTGATGTCACACTGTCAGTATTATGATTACCATAATATCTAACAGGCAAAAAGGGACTGGTTGCTAGTGGAAACCTCAGGGTGAAACTCACCCAGCTTTAGTAACCAACTCGATTGCATAGACTTTAGATAACCATGTGAAGGGGTAAGTGAATTAATCATCCAGTTGGATTCCATTTGAATATTTTTCTTCCATATGTGTGTTCCCTCTAGGCAATTGTCTAGTGTCACTTGAAATTGATGAGGGCTCTATTGGAGGTTATTTTTGGGAAGCTGATGAAACAACAGACAGCTGTTCTCAGGAACAAATGTCACAGGATCTGCCGAAGCTAGCTTCCAGTGAAAAAGAAAGAAAAAAAATTCTGAGGTGCTGAGGTGCATTGTCCTTTTTCTTCCTAGCATTAGTTTGTTTCCCACTGGCCTAAAAGTGTTAACTCAGTTTCCCAAACACATAGAAAAGGAGGAAACTAACATTTACTAGGTACCTACTATGTGTGCTAGAATGTGACTCTCTTTAAAGCATCGCTTTGAAGTAGAGAACTGTCAAACTAGGTATTCCAGAACAACCCTATTATATATAACAATTCATGACTTTTTCTAGCTTGTATACAGTGTTCTTCCTAATTGGACATTGATTGATCACCAACAAAAGCAAAGTCATTATTTAAAATTGGTCTAGATCCTCCTACGCTGAATAATTATCTTGCTGTTGTTTTCACTGCAGTATTAAAAAGCCTTGAAACATGATAGAAATGTGGTACAATAAACTCCAAAATTAAAAAATCTCTGTTAAAAGGTTTGACAAATGGGTCTGTCTTTTTGCGGATTTTGTTACGTAGGTAGAAGGGTCAACTCTGGGAGATCAAGGGATCAACTGGATAAAACTGATTGAACTTGAGGTTGTGCAGATTTGGAAAGCCATATCAAGATTTGCATAAATCTATATGAATCAATTTGTGTGCCAGAGAATGAATAGCTGACTTTTTTTCAAATGCCAATTCAGCAATTACTAAGTCTGCTGGCGGTTAATTAAAAACTACCATCTTGTTATGTTCAGAGTTAAATTACAAGTGTGAAAGCTGCTACTGTTTGCAATAACTGAAAGCTCTGTACTCTCTGTCCTGTCATCAAAAGGAGGGCAGGGATAAATAACTTTTATTTAACTCAAAAAAAAAAAAAAAAAAAACCTCTCAGCTCTTTCATATTTAATTAAGTTCTTATCTTCTCAGAGCTTGAGTTTTACTCAGAGTTCCTGAGCAGTAACCGAAATATCTGTTTATTTTGTCCAGAAGATTTTTCTCATATTCATTGAACAGAACAGTTATAAATAATTGAGCCCTAAAGACACTGGGGAAAATGACACCCATCCAAAGTTTTATATTGGAGGCAACTAATCCCAGCAGGGATTTATGGCAGAAGTAGAAAGTGCTGATTTTTGCTTTATTGCCTGTGCACCTAGGAGGTTGGGGAGATAGGGTTATAAACACTTACATGGATTGGTAACATTTTAGTACTTATTTGTAAGGTTGTCTTAATGCATTTAATGTTTTGCTATTTCAAGGATTCTATCATCAGAAAAGAGGCCAAACTTCTATCACCATGGTGGATGTGAAGTGTCTGAGTGACTGTAAATTGCAGAACCAACTTGAGAAGCTTGGATTTTCACCTGGCCCAATACTACGTATGTACAGTATGCAGCAAATATTAGAGACTTGTCATTTATGGTTTATAAACAACTTACAATAGAAGGAACATATGCAATAAAACCATTAAAGTAGAAATAGGAACATAGAGAAAACAGAAAACCACAAAGAGGGAAGAGGCAATAAATATACCCAAATCCTATTTACAGATTAGGATTGGGTGTTTGTCTTACTGCAACCTCTGCCTCCCAGATGCAAGGGATTCTCCTGCCTTAGCCTCCCAAGCAGATGGGATTACAGGCATACCCCCACCACACCGAGCTAATGATTTTGTATTTTGTAGAGACGGGATTTCACCATGTTAGTCAGGCTTATCTCGAACTTCTGACCTCAAGTAATCCACCTGCTTGGCCTCCCAAAGTGCTGGAATTACAGGTGTGAGCCACCACACCCAGCCCATGGATTGGGTGTTTTTCATCAGTGAAAAACCAGTTACTCTTTATTACGTGGTTCAATTTTTTTGTTTTGTTTTTAGTTTGTAGACCTTGTTAACTATTTATTTATTATCTGTATTCCCCATAGATAGGATGCACAGCCTTGTCAGTCTTCTCAGATGTGTCCAATGCCTGACTTGTGGTTAATCCATACAGGTATCACCTAAGTGTTTGTGGAAACGAAGGAAGGAGTTGAACAGCTGCGAGTCTACCTCGTTTAAAAAGTCATAATTGGGCAGGGCGCAGTGGCTCATACCTACAATCTCAGCACTGTGGGAGGCTGAGGCGGGTGGATCACTTGAGGTCAGGAGTTCAAGACCAGCCTGGCCAACATAGCAAAACCTGTCTCTACTAAAAATATACAAATTGGCCGAGTGTAGTGGTGCACACCTGTGGTCCCAGCTGCTGGAGGGGCTGAGGCAGGAGAATCGCTTGAATCTGGGAGGCAGAGGCTTCAGTGAACTGAGATCATGCTACTGCACTCCAGCTTGGGAGGCAGAGTGAGACCCTATCTCAAAAAAAGAAGCCATAATTAACCAATAATGTAAGGGATAAGAATAAAAATCTGAGTTACGAAATACCTTGAACCCAGTAGGCTCATGTACAAAAAACAGAACAATTTAATTTGTTCTCCAAATTCTTCCTCAGCTTCCACCAGAAAGTTGTATGAAAAAAAGTTAGTACAATTGTTGGTCTCACCTCCCTGTGCACCACCTGTGATGAATGGACCCAGAGAGCTGGACGGAGCTCAGGACAGTGATGACAGCGAAGGTACCGTCATAAGCTGTACTGGTAGATAGCAACTTTGCACTTATTAATACCTTGTCCGGCATGATTTATGCAGCTTTAAACGGTGTGCAGCCTGACCCGTGAAATAGCCATGTGGCCTCTTTGCACAGAGAGCCTGGAAAATAGGCCCCTGGGCTGTAAAAGGAATCTGTAACTTCACATCTGTATTCACGCCAGTGACTTGACTGGGTGGCAAGTTGGGGGAATGGCTGCTCAACGTGCCTGTCCTTTTACTAACTAGAGCCAAATGTGTGGTGATGCCTTCAAATCAGAAATTCCTACAGGTAAATTCTGGGCCTCCTTTGAGGTCTCAACCTCTGCTTTGCGTCAGTCGATAAATCTCACCATTATTTTGGGGGGATTAAATGATTTTATGCCTATTAAGAAAGATGAACCACAGTGATGGCTCCCACCTACATGTAATCCTAGCACTTTGGGAGGCCAAGGCGGGTGGAGCACCTGAGGTCAGGAGTTTGAGACCAGCCTGGCCAACATGGTGAAACCTCGTCTCTACTAAAAATACAAAAATTAGCTGGGTGTGGTGGCACGCACCTTTAATCCCAGCTACCTGGGAGGCTGAGGCAGGAGAATCACTTGAAGCAGGGAGGCGGAGGTTGCAGTAAGCCAAGATCACACCACTGTATTCCAGCCCAGTGGACAGAGCAAGACTCTGTCAAAAAAAAAAGATGAACCAGATTATATCTCCCTGAAACCCCTCCTATGCTGACTGCCCTCCTGATTTATACAACAACTGACAGCAGCTGGTCTCTTTCAGGTCACAGAAAGTGTAGGGACCGGGGTCTCCAGGATCTCTGGGCTTTGCTGACAGTGGCCTCTGCTCTGGGTACACCATTCTCCTGCAGTGGTTTCTAGCTTCAGGGATCTTAGAGGAAGGGCTTGGAGATTCCCACAGTACATTCAAGGCGTTTCCATTCAACAAATATTTATCAGGAGTTCTCTATGAGCCACAGTAAAATGACAGGAACTACCATTTATTGAAGGCCACCAGTGCAACCTGGGCCAAATGCCCATTGTCCCATTTAACTCTCACAGCACTTGGCAGAAGCTCAGAGAGGCCAAGTGACTGGCCCAGCATCACTGAGCTCAGAAGCAGCCCCAGAAGATAAGCATGCATTAGCATGGGCCATGCAGAGCAGGACCAATCTGTCTTCATCACCACTCTGTGTCCAGCTCCTGGAACAGTTCCAGGCACATACCGGAACTCGGTGTATGTTTGTTGGATGAAAGAAAGTGAGAGAACTGAGATTTGTACCCAGTCTGGCTCTCCAAATGTTGCTCTTTCCACTCCATTCCCTACATTTTTCTCATAATTTCTATTGTGAGGATGAACACATTACATTTTTTTTTTATTGTGTCGTGTCTGATCTACAAAAAAAAGACGGTATCATATAGTTCAAATTAAAAACTGGATAAACCATGCAAGTGCCTAGGGCCCTCTGAAAAATCCCCTTATCCCAACATTGGAGGTGGCACAGATACTGAAAGCTTTCCCCAGGGGTTTAGCACTGCTGGCCTCACTTGAAAAGGATGGCAAGGTTTAGGGATAAACTTCACTGGCCGTTGAGTAGGCAGTTAGCACGGGGGTACCTCAGGGAAAATGGCTACCCCAGGCCTCTCCTGGTTGTAGATTGTGTTCAGAGTCCTGTCCCAGATCCAAGCCTGCTTCTGTTTCCTGCCCTGGGGAGGGCCTCAAGAGACCAAACCAGCACTCTGGTGAAAAGCAGTGCCAGGTTTAAGATCTCAAAACTGCTCACGACTGCCCAGGACTTCAGGTTAAAGCTATAAAACCAAGCTGTTGTGGTCTCAGTCCCCGCCATCCTGGGTCCCAGCATGTAGCCCTCCACAGAATTGCGTTGATGCTAGGGCTAGGAGAAAATTGGTCCTTCCGTTTGTAAGGTTTGCCACTGCTTTAGATTGTGCCTCCCTGATCTGAGCCAACTACAGGCCATCACGTCGAGGTGGAAGTGCTGATTCAGTCCTACCTTTGTAATGCAATTCTGTGGTTGCCACACGGAGCAAACCTAGTTCACCAAGTTAGGTTTGAACCAGATATTTGAATTTGTTCATTGGAAAAGTCTCATAGCCACTGGTACCATTAGAGTGGAGGAGTTGTAATGAACTGGAATGGGGCATCCTATGGACTCAGGCTTCTCCTTTCATGGAAACACCTAGTCCTGGAATAGGCTTGTAGTGGGGGTGGAGGTGCAGGGAGCCCTAGACCTGAGGCTGAGCATGAGGTCATTCAAACAATCAGTGGGTTTGATTTTTCTCATTTTCACTCATTGACTGTCTTGTCGGTGGGCAGACATAACTTTAATTATCTAACTGCTTTCAAACTTTCCAATTCTTTTTTTTTTTTTTTTTTTTTTTTTTT
>NW_016807278.1:2171075-2324258 GCF_001698545.2 Rhinopithecus bieti
AATAGTCTTTGCTCTGAAATCTACTTTGTTGTTAACATCATCACTCCAGCTTTATTTTGATTAGTTTTTTACCATGTTGTATCTTTTTTCATTATTTTACTTTATCCTATTTATCTTTATGTTTAAAGTGACTTTCTTGCAGATAGCATTTTATTGGGCCTTGCTTTTTCGTTTTTTAAATTTTTGAGACAGAGTCTGTCTCCCAGGCTGGAGTGCAGTGGCATGATCTTGGCTCACTGCAAGCTCGGCCTCCAGGGTTCACGCCATTCTCCTGCCTCAGCCTCCTGAGTACCTGGGACTAGAGGCGCCCACCAAGCCCGGCTAATTTTTTGTGTTTTTAGTATAGACGGGGTTTCACCGTGTTAGCCAGGATGGTCTCGATCTCATGACCTCGTGATCCGCCCGCCTTGGCCTCCCAAAGTGCTAGGATTACAGGCATGAGCCACCGCGCCCAGCCCAAACTTTTCAAATATTTTTTACTTGGAGAGCTCATTTAAAATGGATGTGTAACTCCACCATTCTTTCAGGTTTATCTAAATGCTTCTTTGCAGGCTAATTAACAACATCCTTTTCTGTCCCTAGCAGTTCCCCCGATTTTAAAGTCTTTTAGCACAGGTCTGGCCTTGCCTTCCCTGGGTGCCTTTTTGGATCCAGAAGGAGAAAATCCTCGCTTCCTATCTTGGCATTCAGGAATGCATGGGGCTTACAACTGGTTCAAAGGGACAATGACTAGACTGCAAACAGCCACCCAGATGAGCAGCCAGCTTGTGTATTTCTCTCGGAGGCATGCAAATATGACAGGCCTTATTCCCAGAGGAAGGCCGAAGTCTGTTTCACGAAGGCTGCTGCAGCTCAGAAGAAATGTTCTTTTCCATCAAAAGGACCACGTGAATTTTCATCCCCTTGCAAAAATGTCCTCTGATTGAGAGAATTCACCCTGACGATTGACGTTTATTCTGTTTGCTAGCTCAAATGTTCTCATGGCCTATTTTCCTTTTGTTTCCCATGATGCAGAGCTTAATATCATTTTGCAAGGAAATATCATACTCTCAACAGAAAAAAGCAAGAAACTCAAAAAAGTATGTACCATTCTAATGCTTGAATACTTAATACCCATATATCAAAAACAGGAAGTAGCTCTGTTCATCTGTTTTAAGAAAGGGGATAGCAAGTTACTACATTCTGTTATAGTGGTAAAATCCTAGTTTAAAGAGGATCATTTTAATGCAGGTTTCTGTATGATGAAATGATTTCCATGATCTAGCAGAGGACCCAGAACGACAGGGTCCCTCCTGCCCCTTCTTGAAAAAGCCACCATTCTGCTTCCCCCAGCTGTCACCCCCCCGCTCCCCATCTTCACTATCTGTTGTCTACGTTCACATATAGCACTGAGCTCGGTTCTGGGCCCAGAGCAAACACAGATTAAATGTGAGTTTCCATCCCGTTCGCTTTTCTAGCCCCTGAGATCTGGCTTCTACCCCCAGCACCGTATTGAAGCACACAGCCAAGTGTGTGAGGGCTACAGGTTTTGGGGTGAGGCCTAATTGGCTGAGGATTTCTGCCCTCCACTTCCTGGAAGCGTGACTTTGGGGAAGTCAGTGAACAGATCTAAGCCTCCTAGCACAGTTTAACAGCAGTGCCTACCTCACAGGGTGGATGTGAAGTGAAAGGCAGGTAAAGCTCTGAGCATCAAACACAGTCCATCATTCGTGCTCAGTAATGAACTCCAAGGTGCCAACTCTAGTGACTTTTTCTGTGTTTTGACCTCTGACCCTTTTTATTTGGAGATGGCTGCCTTCTTAGATTTCAGAATTCTGCCACTCCTTGGTTCTTGGTTCTGTATCTCTGTTTCTGTTCTGACTTTTTGTCTTCCTCTTGGCCCCTGATGTGCCTGTGCCTGAGACCTTCTCCTTCAGCCTCTGCTCTGTGTCATTCACTCACCCCTCTTTGGGCCCCCACACATGCTTCTCTCCTGAGGCACAGGTCTGCATATCCAACCGCCTACTGGGAAGCGCCTCCCTTTTCCTTCTCTTTCCCTTCCTTCCTCACTTCTTCCTGTGTTCATTTGACAAATGGTTACCTAACATCATGAACATTTTGTGGGTTACACAGACGTGTTCACGCTTCTCCCCATGGTTATCCCCCTGTACCTCAGGCTCAGGATGTCCAGGACTGACCAAGCACATTTCAGGCTACCCTGAACCTGCATCTATGGTTTGGGTTTATCCTGATGGTTCCAGCATCTCCCCACTGTCCAGGCTCAAAGCCTTGGAGTTATTGGACCACCCCCTCCCTGCAGCTCTTCACATACAAAGAGCTGCCAAGTCTTAGGGATTTGAATGATTTAAAAAAATCCATCTCTTCTCTCTCTTCCCCCTACTGCTATCCTAGCTTGCAACCACATTATTTATTTATTTACTTTAGAGACAGGGTCTCATTCTGTCACCCAGGCTGGAGTGCAGTGGCACCATGATAGCTCACTGTAATCTCGAACTCCTGGGCTCAAGCAATACTCCTCCCTCAGCCTCCCAAGTAGCTAGGACTACAGGTACACTCCACCACACCTGGGTAACTGAAAAACAATTCTGGCCGGGCACGGTGGCTTACCCCTGTAATCCCAGCACTTTAGGAGGCCAAGGTGGGAGGATTGCCTGAGCTCAAGAGTTCAAGACTCAGCCCGGGCAACCTAGGGAGACCATGTCTCTACAAAAAAAAAAAAAAAAAAAAAACTGGCTGGGTGTGGTGGTGCATGCCTGTGGTGCCAGCTACTTGGGGGGCTGAGGTGGGAGGACTGCTTGAGCCTGGGAGGTTGAGGCTGCAGTGAGCCATGCATGATCACACCACTGCACTCCAGCCTGGGCAACAGCATGAGACCCCATCTCAAAATAACTTTTTTTTCTTTTTTTGTGTAGAGACTCACACTGTGTAGGATCTCACACTGTCGCCCAGGCTGGTCTCGAACTCCTGGCCTCTAGTGATCCTCTTGCCTTGGCCTCTCAAAGCACTGAAATTACAGGCATGAACCACCTCGCCCAGCCTCCGTATTATTACTTTATTTGAACAATTGCAAAATCCTCCTGTGTTTGCCTCTAACTTTTCCCAATTCCAGTTTGGATCTACAAGCAGAGATTTAATCATGTCACTGACTTGCCCAGAGACTTTCAAAACAAGATGCAAACTTGCTATACACCATGAATCAACTCCAGTATCTCCTGTAACCTAATCTCGCTCGTCATCCAACCCAACAAATGCTCACCTTGTTTCTGCACCTCTCAAACTGTCTTCCCATGAACCATTACTTCAACTGTTCTTTATGCCTGAAATTCTTTTCACTCTTCTCACCCCCTACCGCGTTTTTCTTCCTGTTAAAACCCTGTGATCTTTTAAGGACTATCTCAATGGCCACTTCTGTGAGTCCTTTTAAAATGGCATTAAGGTGGGTGGATCACTTGAGGCCAGGAGTTTGAGACCAGTCTGGCCAACATGGCGAAACTCTGTCTCTACTAAAAATACAAAAAATTATCTGGGCATGCTGGTATATGCCTGTAGTCCCAGCTACTCAGGAGGCTAAGGCACAAGAATCACTTGAACTCGGGAAGCAGAGGTTGCAGCGAGCGGAGATTGTGCCACTGCATTTCAGCCTGGGTGACAGAGTGAGAGGAGACTCTCAAAAAAAAAAAAAAAAAAAAAGGCATTTTATCCTGGGCAACATAGTAACACCTCATATCTACAAAAAAAAGAAAAAAAAATTTAGCTGGGCATGGTGACACACACATGTGATCCCAGCTATTCAGGAGGCTGAGATAAGAGGCTGGCTTGAGCCCCAGAGTCTGAGACCAGCCTGGGAAAGATGGTGAGACCTCGTCTCTACAAACATTGTAAAAATTAACTGGACATGTTGATGCGCACCTGTGGTCCCAGCTACTCGGGAGGCTGAGGTAGGAAAATCTCTTGAGGCTTGGGATGTCGAGGCTGCAGTAAGCCGTGATGACGCCACTGCACTCTAGCCTGAGTGACAGAGCGAGACCCTGTCTCAAAAAAGTAATACAAATAAAAATTAAAAAATAAAATGGTATTTTATCCTCATTTAGTAGCTATCACAGGGTCTTGCACATAGTAGGAACTCAAAGCTCACCTCACCAAATCTACCAAACAGCTCCAATGGCAAAAAGGTTAGTCTACAAATATGGTCTAGTATTTAAACTAGTTGCTAAGTTTAAATAAATGAAAAGAAACCTTCAAGTAAACATTGCCACATATGCTATAGCTTCAGCTTCCCATTTAAACATAATTCAAATTTGATGAAGCAATTCTGATATCATACCAAATTTTCTGAAAGTATTTTTTAACTTCCAAATACCTCATTAAAGGAATCCTTTCCATTCGGTAAACCTCGGTTCTGCAGAAAACCCTTTAATATAGTTCCTGCAAAGTTGCTACAGCAGTAAAAGCAACCTGAGTATTGAAAATGCATCAGGTAGGACCAGTGGCCTTCAGTCTCCGCTTTACATAAACCTGAAATAAAACCACATCGATATTTTGAATTGGCAATAGAATTAAATAGGAAGTTTGTGATGGCCTAAAATGTTTTGGTTTGAAGGATTTATATAAGCCATTTTCATTCTCAGAGGGGCCTCAAGACATCTGTTCATCCTTAAATCTGAAAGTAAATGTAAATAAGCATTCGCATTTCCATGTAAAAGGTGGTAGAAGGTGTGTTTATTGAGGCACTTGTCTAACACTGTAGACTTTAATTACTTAAGAGCATTTGTTTGTACCTGACAGTATTCTGAGTGCCTAGCTAGGTAGTATTTGCATTTCTTTGAAATACCACATTTTCCTCTCATTTTTAGTTGGTTTCTAGTGGAATACAAGCCACTTAGAGATTTGGAATATGCAATTTCTGGACTCTGTTTAACACTGTATGTGTCTGCTTTAACATGTCACACATGCAGCCCATTGGATTTGGTCGTTAAAGCCACTCATTAAGCCAGGTCAAAATTTTTTTTAATTGGGGATTTTTTCATCAGAAAGACACTAGACGCAGCTTATGCTACCAATAACGGAGTGGGACATTAAGTCGGTATGTGTAACTCAGTCTCTAAGTTCCCTTCTACCAAAGAGGGGAAAATGGGATTTGGAGTTGGTTGGTAGGGAGGCAGAGTAATCTACAATGTCAGGCTACATAAGGTAGGCTTTGAGTAAGGTGGCCATATAATTTATCATCTCGACCAGTATGCTTTTGAAAAGGGACACTAACCTGAAGGGATGCTGGAACATCAGGAGTAAACTGGGACTACCTTGGGCAAATGGGGGCAAATGGGGACAAATGGGGACATACGGTCCTGGGTTTGGGAGCCATTCCAAGGGTGGAAGTGTTTATATCTCTGCCCCATCTTCAGAGGGCTGCTGCATCCAATAACCAGAGGGCAGCTGGCCCTGGGAGGTGGGTACTCCTGAGCCCTCCTGTGCCACCTGGGTGTTTCTTTACCCTCTCCCATGCTCATCCCTGCCGGAATCTCAGTTTACTCTGTTCTCCCAGCCCGCATGCTCTCTTCTCATCTTCCCACCCATCCTGCACATTCTGCAGGTCTGAGCCCAAGAATCAATCTTTCTTTTCCTTCCTCCCTTCCTTCCTCCCTTCCTTCCTTCCTTCCTCCCTTCCTTCCTCCCTTCCTTCCCTCCCTTCTTTTCTTTCTTTCTTTCTTTCTTTTCTTTCTTTCTTTCTTTCTTTCTTTCTTTCTTTCTTTCTTTCTTTCTTTCTTTCTTTCTTTCCTCTCTTTTCTTTTTCCTTCCTTCCTTCCTTTCTTTCCCTCCCTCCTTCCCTTCTTTGTCTTTCTTTCCTTTTCTTTCTTTCCTTCCTTCTCTTTCTTCTTTCTTTTCCTTCTTTCCTTTCTTTCCCTCCCTGCCTCCCTCCTCCTTTCTTCTCTTTCTTTCTTCATTTTCCTTCTTTCTTTTCTTTCCCTCCCTCCCTTCCTGCCTTCCTTCTTTCCTTCTTTCCCTTCCTTCCTCTCTCCCTCCCTCCTTCTTTTCTTCTTTCTTTCTCTCTCTTTCTTCCTTTCTTTTCCTTCCTTTCTCTTTTCTTTTCCTTCCTTCCTTCCTTTCTTCCTTCCTTCCCTCCTTCCCTCCTTTCTTTCCTTTCTTTCTCTCTTTCTCTTTCTCTCTCTCTCTCTCTCTCTCTTTCTTTCGTTCGTTCGTTCGTTCATCTTTCTTTCCTTTCTCACAGAGTCTCATTCAGTTGCCCAGGCTGGAGTACAGCGGTATCATAACTCAGTGCAGCCTTGACTTCCTGAGCTCAAGTTAACCTCTGGCCTCAGCCTCACAAGTAGCTGGGACTACAGGCACGGGGCGCCATGCCCCACTACTTTTTCATTCAGCCTCCACCCCACCCTCTGCCCAGGAGCATTTGCTGCAGGCTGTAAAACGTTGAAGATGAAAACCCACGCTTTGACTCCTCTGCATTGAATTCCATGCCAGGCATTTGGGGCAGGGTGGGGCGAGGGAGTTACTCAGTCCCTATTGGCTGAACTGAAAGGAGCTTTCCTCTACTGATGTTGATGATCTCTCTCTTTCTGGCTTCCTATTATGTACCATATACTTTGTCTCTTAGGCGTACCTTGATGTAGTCTCTTGAGAGATGATGCTTAGATCATTGTGAATAGATGACCATTCAGGGAATGGTTGCAACAGAGTTTCCACCCCTGGGTCTCAGCCTGTGAGTCAACTACTATTGAATACAGGATATTGTGCTAGATTTTCTTGAGGAAGAATATAAGTGGGGAAAAGGCATATATCTTATCATGAAGAAACTTGAAAATGAGCTCTAGACGCAAAGAATATGTGTATCAAAAATAACAAAGAATATGTGTAACAAAAATATGGACTGTGCTGGGTGCAGTGGCTCATGCTTGTAATCTCAGCGCTTTGGGAGGCTAAGGCAGGAGGATCACTTGAGCCCAGGAGTGCAAGACCAGTTTGGGCAACATGACAAGAACCCATCTCTACAAGAAAAATAAAAATAAATGAACTGGGGGCCAGGTGCATTGCCTTACGCCTGTAATCCCAGCACCTTGGGAGGCCGAAGCAGGCAGATCACCTGAAGTCAGGAGTTCGAGACCAACCATGGCCAACATGGAGAAACCCTATCTCTACTAAAAACACAAAAAATTAGCTGGGCGTGGTGGTGCATGCCTGTAATCCCAGCTACTCTGGAGGCTGAGGCAGGAGAATCACTTGAACCTGGGAGGCAGAGGTTGCAGTGAGCCGAGATTGTGCCATTACACTCCAGCCTGGGCAACGAAAGTGAAACTCTGTCTCAAAAATAAATAAATAAATAAATTTATTTAATTAATTAACTGGTCATAGTGGCATGCAAGCCAAGCTACTCAGGAGGCTGAGGCAGGAGGATTGCTTGAGCTTAGGAGGTTGAGGCTGCAGTGATCCAAGTTCATGCCACTGTACTCCAGTCTGGACAACAGAGTGAGGCCTTCTCTTAAAAAAAAAAAAAAAAAAATTAAAAGGCTGTAGAGCCAGACTGCCTGGGTTCAAATTTCAGCTCTGCTACTAACTTAGACAAGACACTCAACCTCTCTATGTCTTAGTTTCCTCATCTATAAATAAGCTTAAGAACAGTCTCAACCTCACAGTATTGTGAAGATTGAAATATGCAAAACAGAGTAGTATATGTATATGTGATATAAAATATGCAAAGCAGAGTAGTATATGTATATGTAATAAGAGGCAAGTACGAATAAGAGCTATTATCATTAACATTATTGTTACATAAAAAGCATGTTATTTAATTACCTGTAGTACAAAACAACATACTTAGTGAAAAATAACACTGGAAAACGAATCTTCAGTATTGAGCTTCTAAGTGCCACAGAATGTGATTTATCGAGTGCCTACAGATAAGATATATTTATAGAAGTAAATATACAGATATAATTAAAGATTACTTTCTGTAAGCCCTGCGTATTGAATGAGGCAGACTGAACTTTAAAAAACAATCATATGCTGCCCAGGCTTGGTGGCTTACGCCTGTAATCCCAGCACTTTGAGAGGCTGAGATGGGTGAATTGCTTCAGTCCGGGAGTTGGAGACCACCCTGGGCAACATGGTGAAACTCTGTGTCTACTAAACATACAAAAAATTGGCCCGGCATGGTGGCACACACCTGTGGTCCCAGCTACTTGGGAGGCTGAGGTAGGAGGATCACCTGAGCCCAGGATCTCAGATCACGCCACTTTCACTCCTGCCTGGGTGACAGAGGCCTTGGTTTTTGTTGTTGTTGTCTGTTTGTTTAAGTCATTGTGCCCTCCCAGTATTTGAGACTCCTCTTTCTTAATCTTACACTTAAATTTAGCTGAGCTTGATGGCTTGCTCCTTTAATCTCAGCACTTCGGGAGGCCAAGGAGGGAGGCTCACTTGAGCCCAGGAGTTCGAGACTAGCCTGGGCAACATGGCAAAACCCCATCCCTACAATTATTACAAAAAAATTAGCCGGGCATAGTGGTGTGCCCCTGTGGTCCTAGCTACTCGGTCCTTTCACCTGAGGTGAAAGGATGGCTTGAGCCCAGCTTGAGGCTGCAGTGAGCAGTGATGGCACCAATGCACTCCAGCTTGGGTGACAGAGTGAGATCCTGTCTCCAAAAGAAAAGAAAAGAAAGAAAAGAAAAGTTATTAAATCTTTCTCCACACCTCTTGAAATATTTTCAAACTTACAGAAAGTTGCAGGAATAGTACAAAGAGCACCCACATTCCTTCCGCTCAGGTTCCTCAGTTGGTACCTTGTATCACATTTGAGGAGTGTGTGTGTGTGTGTGTGTGTACCCTACCATTTTCTCTTTCTGCATGATTTGAGAGCAAATTGCAGACATGAAGTCCCTGGGCTCACCAGTAAGTATTCTGCCCACCAAAGGACACTCTACTACAGGACACTCTACTACATAACCACCATATGACCCTCCAGATAAGGAAATCCACGCTGATTCAATGCTTCCAGCCAGTACTGAGACCCCATGCAAGTTTCACCAACTGTCCCAGTGGTGTCTTTTTGCTTTCTCATCCACAACCACTCCAGGAACACATGCTCCCTTTAGTTGTCGTCTATTCCTTCTCCTTCAATCTGGAGCCATGATGCCTCAATCTTTCCCTGTCATTCCTGCCCTTGACAGTTTTCAAGAGTACAGTCCTTTCATTCTGTAGGGTTACTAGGAACTATCTCTACCCACAGAACACTTCTGATGCAAATGTGTGGGTTTTTTTTTCTCATGACAACCAGTTCTCCAACTCTCCAGACACCAGCCAGGTGTCCAACAATTCAGTAGAATTCTGACACTATAGACCTGGAGTTAGCGTTAGATCCCACAGGTTAAAGGGCTCAGTCTCACAAGATGGCCCCCATTTAAAATGCCAATCTCAAGTCCTGGGTCTCCCATACTTCTAATTGACTCACAAAAAATCAAGGGTTCCCACAACACCTTGGATTTGCTAATTTGCTAGAACAGCTTACGGAACTCAGGAGTGCTCTTTCCTTACTAGTGTATTTTAAAGGATACAGCTCAGAAACAGCCAATGGGAGAGATGCAGGGGGCAAGGTCTAGGTCAAGAGACGCAGAGCTTCCATGCTTTCTCTGGGCGCGCTGCCCTCTAAGTACCTTAATGCGTTCACGCAACTGGGCACATATACACCATGGAATACTATGCAGCCATAAAAAAGGATGAGTTTGCATCCTTTGTAGGGACATGGATGCAGCTGGAAACCATCATTCTTAGCAAACTATCACAAGAACAGAAAACCAAACACCGCATGTTCTCACTCATAGGTGGGAACTGAACAATGAGATCACTTGGACTCGGGAAGGGGAACATCACACACTGGGGCCTATCATGGGGAGGCGGGAGGGGGGAGGGATTCCATTGGGAGTTATACATGATATAAATGATGAATTGATGGGTGCTGACGAGTTGATGGGTGCAGCACACCAACATGGCACAAGTATACATATGTAACAAACCTGCACCTTATGCACATGTACCCTAGAACTTAAAGTATAATTAAAAAAAAAAAGAAAAAAAAAAGAAATTCTCTAAACTCTGTCTTTTAGGAGTTTTATGGAGGTCCTGTTACTTAGGTATGATTGACTAAATCATTGGCTATTGGTGATTAACTCAACCTTCAGCTCCCCTCCTCTACCTGGAGGTCAGGGGGTGGGGCTCCAAGTTCAAATCTTTTTTTTTTTTTTGAGAAGGAGTCTTGCTCTGTCACCCAGGCTGGAGTACAATGGTGCGATCTTAGCTCACTGCAACCTCCCCATCCCAGGTTCAACCAGTTCTCCTGCGTCAGCCTCCCAAGTAGCTGGGATTACAGGCACGTGCCACCACACCCAGCTAATTTTTGTATTTTTAGTAGAAACAGGGTTTCATCATGTTGGCCAGGCTGGTCTTGAACTCCTGACCTCATGATCCACCTACCTCGGCCTCCCAAAGTGCTGGGATTATAGGTCTAAGCTACCGTGCCCAGCCCCAAGTTCAAATCTTCTAATCACATGGTTGGCCTTTCTGACCACCAGACCCCATTCTGAAGCTATTTAAGGGTCTTTGGGCACCAGTCAACTCATTAGCATATAAAAAACATAACTCTTGTAGCTCCAGAGATTCCAAGGGTCCTTAGAAGTTCTTATGTCAGGAACCTGGGACTGAGACAAAAATAGTATAATAAAAGATGCTTCTATCACACCTATCACTGAGGAAATTACAAGGGTTTCAGGAGCTCTGTGCCAGGAGAGGGGACAGAAGACCAGGTGTATGTTTCTTATTGTATCACAACATCACAAGGGTGAACCTCAAATTGGATTTGTCTGATTTTTCCTTTTGACTAGTATTAGAAGCCATGCGTTCTTGGCCGGAATTCTTTAGAAATAGCGCTGTGCTCTTTTCATTACATCGCCACGGGACAAACAGTGTCACTGTGTCCCACTGCTAATAATGTTAACCTTAATTACCTGGAAAAGTTGATGTTTGTCAGGTTTCTTGGCCAGGCACAGTAGCTCATGCCTATAATCCCAACACTTTGGGAGGCCAAGGCAGGTGGATTGCTTGAGCTCAGGAATTCAATAGTGGACAACATAGTGAAATCTCTTCTCTACAAAAAAACACAAAAATTAGCTGGGCATGGTGGCACGTGCCTGTAGTCCCAGCTACCTGGGAGACTGAGGTAGGAGGATGGCTTGAGCCTGGGAGATTGAGCCTGCAGTGAACCGAGATTGCGCCCCTGCACTCCAGTCTGGGTTGACAAAGCGACCCTGTGTCAAAATGAAACAAAATAAAAACCCTCAAACATTATTTTTGCCTTTGTAATTGAACAGCATTCTGTGGGGAGATATTTTGAAATGACACCAACATATTGTTCCTCATGGCCCCTCACTCGTTAGCCTTAGCATCTGTAGAACCCTCTGCCTGAATCAGCTTCCACTGTGGTGATGGCCTATTGAGATTTTCTATTTCTATCAGTCCTTCTACATTTGTTAGTTGGCATTCTACTGTAAGAAGCATTTTCCTTTCTCCCTATTCATTCAATAACTCACTCATTCACTCAGTCACTCACTCACTCCTGTAAGTATGAATTCATTGATTTCTTTTCTTCCAATGGGTTGTATCCATTGACATCACTATTTTCATACTCAAAATTTCCCAGCTTTGGCTAGTAGGAGCCCCTTCAAGATAGATACTGGGTCCTTTTGACATGTCCTCATCATTATTTGAGCACTTCCTTGGTTTCTGGCACGAAAAGATGCTTCAGACTCATCTTGTACTTTTCCTGCCCCAGGAGCCTTGATTCCTTTCACAAGATGGTGTTTGGAAGCCGAGATCTAGGCCTTCAGTGAGCACCTTTCCACTGGGTATCATTGCTTCTAGGCCGTTTTCAGTGGACAGAGCTAGAAAATAAATGTATGCATCTGTGTACACACACATACATATGTCTCTATTTTTATGTAGGTATACATAAAATAAAAAACTATGAGTTTCTATTTATCTCCAATTGCAATCTAACAATCCAATGTTCTTTCTAATCATTCACTTTTATAAAATCACTTCTCTGACAGTAATTCCATTATCCTCTGATTATAGATTCCATTAGCCTCACTGTATTTACATTTTCACTCAGTTTTCTAATTTTTTTTTTTTAGATGGAGTCTCGCTCTGTTGCCCAGGCTGGAGTGCAGTGGTGCAATCTCAGCTCACTGCAATCTCCGCCTCCTGGATTCAAGAAATTCTCCTGCCTCAGTCTCCTGAGTAGCTGGAACTACAGGCACGCACCACCACACTCGTCTAATTTTTGTATTTTTAGTAGAGATGGGGTTTCACCATGTTGGCCAGACTGGTCTTGAACTCCTGACCTCAGGTGATCCACCTGCCTCGGCCTCCCAAAGTGCTGGGATTACAGGTGTGAGTCACCACACTCAGCCTCAATTTTCTAATTTTCTCAGTGTAACTAATCACCCAATCACAATAACCACTTCCTTCTCTTTATCACCCTTAACTGCCTCCTTGACCATGGAACATACCAGTATCTCCTTGCAGCCCCTACTACAAGAGGGGCCTCTTCCTTCCCCTCACTGTCCCTCTTCCTTGCCCCAGGGCACACTAATGTGTCCATGCTGGTCCCCCCACCCCTCCCAGTGTGCTAATTCTTCTACTACCAGGCAGGCGGAAACCCTCCACAACCTCGCTACTCCATTTCTTGGCTTCCAGGCATGCCAACACCTCTGCGTCCATGTCCCTTCTGCCTCCTTTCTCAGTGTGCAGAGCATACTGACACCCCGGGGGACGATAAAGAAGGGAAGGAAAACTGCATGTCTCATTTTTACTTCCAAATTTTAAGTTTATTTCAATGTGTTTCTGCCAAAACTTTAATGAGATTTTAACTCTCTGTGCCTCAATTTCTATTGTTGCTTATGAGATACCTTGTAAGCCTACATGAGCCTGTGCAGGGCCCACCCTAAAGGCTGACACCAGCAGGCTTAGTGTATCATGGGAATATGTATTAAAGAACTACCATTAAGTAGTGTGTGATTCAAGTAGTATATACAGGTTTTAGAAGACCTGATGTTAAACATCTCTCTAATAGTTTCTTAATTAATTGAAAAATATCCTTATTCCCAATAGTAGTTGTATATTCAAATTGGGTCAAAGTGAAGAGAAAATTACATAGTTTCTTAACTGCTTAATAAGCCCTTTCTTCTTACCTCTGATGTGTGCTAAGGGGGCTGCTAAATGCCATCTCTACAAGGAATTTAATTTAACATTCTTTCTGTAAAAATATTGACCTCCTGGTAGATATGATCAATATATCTTGATCTTATTGATTAAATGTTGATTTCTTTTCTGTGTAATAGAACCCAGTTTTTTTTTTTTTTTTTTTTTTTTTGAGGCGCAGTCTCGCTCTGTCACCTGGTCTGGAGTGCAGTGGCCAGATCTCAGCTCACTGCAAGCTCCGCCTCCCGGGTTTACGCCATTCTCCTGCCTCAGCCTCCTGAGTAGCTGGGACTACAGGCGCCCGCCACCTCGCCCGGCTAGTTTTGTATTTTAGTAGAGACGGGGTTTCACCGTGTTAGCCAGGATGGTCTCGATCTCCTGACCTCGTGATCCGCCCGTCTCGGCCTCCCAAGGTGCTGGGATTACAGGCTTGAGCTACCGCGCCCGGCCAGAACCCAGTTTTTGAAATTCAAGAGCGGCAAGAGGAAATAGTGGAAACAAACCCTGATTATAATGATTCCAAGATGATAATAAAGGTAAACTTACTTATTTTCATAAACCTGAATTACGAGCAGTGGTGTTCTCCTGTAGAAAAAAATATGGATTTGTTTAGAAAACTCAGCTTTCTTTTCTTTTTCATCTAAAAATATACCCATATTTAGCTAAATTATACTTTGCTTTGTGAGTATGGATCTATGTCTTCATTTTAGGAAGAGGAGTTTCCTGTTGTACCTCCCATATGAGCACCCCTGAGTTATTTTTAATCTCTTGAGACTTGTCAAGGCTTCGTAAGCACTAGGCATTATTCATTACAATTCTTGAGTCCAGGAATGATTTATTATAGATAATTTTTTTCTTGAGATAGGGTCTCACTCTGTCGCCCAGATTGAAGTGCATTGGTGTGATCACAGCTCCCTGTAGCATCGACCTCCTGGGCTCAGGCTTCTGAGCAGCTAAGACTACAGGTGTGTGCCATCACACCCTGCTAATTTTTAAAATTTTTGTGGAGATCTTGCTGTGTTGCCCAGGCTAGTCTTGAACTCCTGGGCTCAAGGGACCCTCCTGCCTTGGCCTCCCAAAGCACTGAGATTACAGGTGTGAGCCATTGTGCCCAGCCTGTAGATAATTATGGATCATGGAATTTCGTATTTGAAAGGCATCTTGGAGGAGGCTATGTGATTTATCTTACAGATGAGGAAACAGGCAGAAAGGGAATATGACTTGCCCAAGACCACATAGAGGATTAGAGGAAAATTGGAAATAGAAACTAGTGTCCTAATTTCCATTCTGTTGCCCTCTCCATTATATCAAAAGGCCACAGGGGAGGAAACACGACCAGGCACCTGAGTGATGAAATAGCTCCCCTCAGTGTCCCTTCTGTGGTATTACAGGACTCGGGACATCTGTTTTCCCATGGAAGCAAAGGCTGGTCTTTCTGATGATTGCTGCGTAGCGTGAGCCCATGGGAGGCACTTCTCGGTGACCCTTCCAATCGCAAACTAAAACCGTGGCACAGAAATCAGCACAGTTAGAAATGGGCTGACATATGCAGATTGGTAGCTGGAATTAGCCCAAGTGGGGAGGAAAAAACTGTCTGAAAATCTTTTAAAATAAAATACATTATGCATATGAAAAAGAATAAAGAATTACGTAATGAGAAGTTGGATTCCCACCCCAAAGATTAAAAAATAAATCATTGCTGAATCAGTTGAAGCCCCCAGTGTATCCCTCTTGGGACATCTTCCTGTTCCCTCATGGCAACCACTAACCTGAATTTGCTACTTATTCTTCTTTCTCTTTTCTTCATAGTATCCACAAACTTTAGTTTAGTTTTTCATGATTTTGTATTTTATTTAAACGATATCATACTGCAAGTTTTCTTCTGCAGCTTCCCTTACCATTCAGCATCATGCTGTGAGCTTACATGGTCATTACTGGTAGCTTTTGTTCATTTATTTTCACTGCTACATAGAATTATTGGAGAAGTATTTTTATTCATTCCCTCTTTGTTGGACATTTGGATTGTTTTCAGGTTTTTGTAACACAAACAATGCTGTTACAAACTTTGTGGTACAGGACCCAGTGTGTATATGTGTAAGAATATTTTTTTCCGATTGCATGAATGTACCTACAAGTAGGACTGTTGAATGGAAGGGGTCTACCCATGTTCAATTTAAGAGATTATATTAAATTGCTCTACAACATGGTTGCACCATTTTTTGCTTCCCCCAGCAATATATTAAGAACTCCAGGAGCTGGGCATGGTGGCTAATGCCTATTATCCCAGCACTTTGAGAGTCCAAGGTGGGAGAAGTTCAAGTAAGGAGTTCAAGACCAACCTGGGCAACATAGCAAGACCCTGTCTCTAAAAATAAAATTTAAGAAAAAAATTAGCTGAGCAGTCCTCGCTTCTCAGGCGACCAAAGCAGAAGGATGGCTTGAGCCTGGGAGTTCAAGGCTACAATGAGATTTGATCCTGCCACTGCATTCCAGCCTGGGAGACAGAGCAAGATCCTGTCTTAAAAAAGAAAAAAAATGCTCCATTGTTCTAAATCTTCTTCAGAATTTAGCGTTGCTAGATTTATTTTTCTCAATGTGGTGGGTGTAAGATGGTATTTTATTATTGTAATTTGTATGTATTTTATTATTAATAAGTTTGAGCATCTTTTCACAATTATTGGTCATTTGTGTTTTCTCATCTGTGTAATGCCTATTCATGTCTTTTGCCCATTTTTTATTAGGTTGTTTATCTTTTTCTTGTTAATTTATAGGAGCTGCTTATATATTGTGGTTACCAATCTTTTGTCAGCTATATGTGTAGCACGTATCTTCTAGTAGTTTTGACTTTTCTTTTTACTCTCTTCTTGGTGCCTTTTAAAATTAAATGTGCTTATATTTGTAGTTTTATTTTGAAGTAATTTCTTTTTTTTTTTTTTATTTTTTTTTTTTAAGTAATTTTTTTTTTTTTTTTTTTTTTTTTTTTTTTTTTTGAGACAGAATTTCCCTCTTGTTGCCCAGGCTGGATTGCAATGGCATGAACTCAGCTCACCGCAACCTCCGTCTCCTGGGTTCAAGCAATTCTCCTGCCTCAGCCTCCTGAGTAGCTGGGATTACAGGCGTGCGCCCCCAAACCTAGCTAGCCAACACGCTAGCCTAATTTTTTGTATTTTTTGTTTAGTACAAGAGAGCGGGGTTTCTCGATGTTCGGTACCAGGCCTAGGCTCTACTGAACTGCCCGACCGTCAGTTTATCTGCCCACCTCGGCCTCCCAAAAGTGGCTGGGATTATATGGGCTTGAGGCCACCGTGGCCCAGCCTAAGCTTTGAAATAATTTCAAACCATGAAAGAATTCTTACATGGTGCCATGATTAAGTCTAACCCATACCCAAATTCACCAATGGTTAAGATTTTTTCCCCATCTGTGTTTTAACAATTTTATCTATCTTGTTTTCCCCTTGACCTATTCTGAGATCAACTGCAGAGCATCATGTTTTTTTGAGCCTCTGCCAAAATTTCAGTATGTATTTTCTTAGAATAAAGACGTTATTATCACTTCTATAATCACAGTAGCAGATGACAAAATCAAGATTGCCGGTATTTTTAAAAATTGAGGTTGAAAATTTAATACACAAACATAAAATTAGGCTATTTTTACAAGTGGCACAATTTAAGGCTGGGCCATAATGCTGCACGCCTGTAATCCCAGCACTTTGGGGAGGGCAAGGCAGGCCAGATCAATCTGAGGTCAGAGTTTGCGAGACCGAGCTTTGGCCCAACATGGCTGAAACCCCGTCTCTAGTAAAAATATAAAATTATCCTGGGCATGGTGGTGGCATGCCGTAATCCCAGCTTACTCGGGAGGGCTGAGGGCATGAGAATCACGCTTGAACCGCAGGAGGTGCAGGTTGCGCCGGCGGTGAAGGCCGAGATTGCACCAATTCACTCCCAAGCTTTGGGGCAACAAGAGGGAAACTCTGTTCTAAAAAATAAATAAATAAATAAAATAAATATAAATAAACAAACAAACAAACAAATAATATAGTTCACGATCCAGTGGCATTTAGTACATTCAAACTGCTGTGAAACCACCGCCTCTATTTTAGTTCCAAAACATTTTTGTCACCCTAAAATAAAACCAATACCCATTAAGCAGTTACTCCCCAGTCACTCCACCCCCCCACCCCACACCACCCCTGCAGCAGCTATCAATCTGCTGTTTTAATGGATTTACTTCTTCTGGAGATTTCACATAAATGGAATCGTTCAATGTGTGATGTTTTGTGTTTCGCTTCTTTTGCTTAGTATAAGGTTTTTGAGGTTCATCCATGTTGTCCATGTATTTGCATCAGCACTTCATTCCTTTTTATGGCTGAATTATATTCCATTATATGTAAAAACCACAATTGGTTTATTCATTTATCCACTGATGGACATTTGGGTTGTTTCTACCTTTTGGCTGTTGTGAACAGTGCCACTATGAACATTCATGTTCAAGTATTTGAGTACCTGATTTCCATTTATTTTTTGGCTAGGTACCTAGGAGTGGAATTGCTGGGTCATATAATAATTCTATGTCTGACTTTTGGAGAAAGTGCCAAACTGTGTTCTGCAGCGACTGGGCCATTTTACATTACCACTAGCAATGTATGAGGGTTGCAATTTCTACACTACACATCCTTGCCAACACTTGCTATTTTCCTTTTTTTTTTTTTAAGACAGAGTCTTGCTCTGTCACCCAGGCTGGAGTGCAGTGGCACGATCTTGGCTTGCTGCAACCTCTGCCTCTTGGGTTTAAGCGATTCTCCTGCCTCAGCTGGGATTACAGTTGCCTGCCACCATGCCCAGCTAATTTTTGTATTTTTAGTGCAGATGGCGTTTCACCATGTTGGCCAGGCTGGTCTCGAACTCCTAACCTGAAGTGATCCACCCACCTCGGCCTCCCAAAGTGCTGGGATTACAGGTGTGAGCCACTGTTCCCGGCCTTTTTTTTTTTTTTTTTTTTTAATAGCCATTCTACTGGGTATCAAGTGGTATCTCATTGTAGTTTTGATTTGCATTTCCCTAATGACTAATGATGTCATTATCTTATTATATCATTATATCAAGATATGTCATTATCTTATTATAAGGAAGTTTATGTGCTTATTGGCCACTTCTATATCTTCTTTGAAGAAATGTCTGTTTAAGTCCTTTGCCCATCTTTAGACTGGGTTTTCTTTTTCTTTTTGAATTGTAATAATTCTTTATATATTCTAAATAATAGACTCCAGATATATGATGTGCAAGTTTTTTTTCCAGTCTATACATTGTCTTTTTAACTATGCTCGTGGTGGCGAGTGCCTGTAGTCCCAGTTACTCAGGAGGCTGAGGCAGGAGAATGGCGTGAACCCGGGAGGCGGAGCTTGCAGTGAGCAGAGATCGCGCCACTGCACTCCAGCCTGGGGACACAGCTAAACTCAGTCTCAAAAAACAAAACAAAACAAAACAAAAAACTATGTTGCCCAGGCTAGTTTCAAACTCCTGGGCTCAAGCGGTCCACCTGCCTGAGCCTCCTGAATAGCTGGGACTATTGGCATGCATCACCACGCCTGGCTACTTTCTTGATAATGTCCTTTATTACATAAAAGTTTTCTGAAGTTTGATTATGATGTGTCCTGGCATGGATTTCTTTAGGTTTATCTGATTTGGGTTCATGCAGCTTCTTGATCTGTAGATTTATGTCTTTTGCCAAATTTGGGACATTTTCAGTCATTATTTCTTCAAAAAAAATTTTAGCCCCACCTCATTCTTCTCTCTTTTAGGAACTCTGATGACACAAATGTTAGGTCTTTCATTACAGTCTCATAAGACCCCGAGACACTGTTTATTGTTTTCTGTTTTCTGTCTGTCATTCAGTTTGGGTGATTTATATTGTTCTATCTTCAAATTCATTGATTCTTTTCTCTGTCTTCTCTATTCTGCTGTTGAGCCCATATTTTGGTCGTATTTTTTTCAGTTATATATATATTTTTAAGGCAGAATTTCACTCTGTCACCCAGGCTGGAGTACAGTGGCACGATCATAGTTCACTGTAACCTCAAACTCCTGGGCTCAAACGATCCTCCTGCTTCAGCCTCCCGAGTAGCTGGGACTACAGGCACACACCATCATGCCTGGCTAATTTTTTTTATCTTTTATTTTTAGAGATGGGATCTCGCTTTGCTGTGCAGGCTGTCAGTTCTAAATATTTGCACTTGGTTCTTCTTTATATATTCTACTTCCCTGCAAAGAGTTTATATTTTTTCATTTATTTCAAACATGTTCATATTGTTCTTTGAAACATTTTATGATGGCTGCTTTAAAATCTTGGTGAGATAATTCCAACATTTGTGTCATCTTGGTGTCAGTGTCTATCATTGTCTCCGCTCACAAGACTCTGGGTGGTTTTTGTTTTTGTTTTTTGTGTTTTCTTTAGACGGAGTCTCGCTCTGTCACCCAGGCTGGAGTGCAGTGGTGCGATCTTGGCTTACTTTAACCTCCACCTCCCAGGTTCAAGCAATCTTCCTGCCTCAGCCTCCTGAGTAGCTGGGATTACAGGTGCCCACCACCATGCCTGGCTAATTTTTTTTTTTTTTTTTCAGTAGAGATGAGGTTTCACCATGTTGGCCAGGCTGGTCTCAAACTCCACCTGCCTTGGCCTCCCAAAGTGCTGGAATTACAGGCATGAACCACCACGCCTGGCCTTCTGGGTGGCTTTTAAATCTTGTTTTAGCAGACCTTCTCTGACTGTACGTTGGTGGGAAAAGAGGGGCACTGCCTCTTTACTGCCAGGTGGAGTTTTGTAAAAGTCCAGGCTCCCACTGGGGACACTTTTGGGTGTATGTGGAGGCGGGGTATGCCTCCTTACTACTGGGTTGCTGGGAGGGCCTCCCATGTGGCCTCCATTGACACCACCCAGGCGGGGAGCAGGAGGGTTTGCCACATGGGGGTGAAAGTCCAGGCTGCTTATGCACCTTGGCTGGTGGGGGTGGAGGTGGGCTGTTTGACTGCCACAAGGAAGTTAATGTCAAAAGTTTTTTGTCTTACTAGGCTGCCTTTTTCCTTGTCTTTTGGCTTTTCTGGGAGCTTTTTCTTCACCTGCATTCCTTGGTGTTTCCAGGTTGTCAGCCCCTCCAGCTTCCAGTCCAGGATATATAAGGTAAAAAGAAAACCACGGGAACTCACCACCTTGTCTTCCCTGAGTCTCAAGCTCCCTGGCCCATCGACCTTCTCTCTATATCTTCCAGAGTCTTCATAGGCTTGTTTTAGGTATAATGTCCAGGGGGATTGGCTGTACTTAGCAGAATAAATTGGAAGAAGTACATCTACACCAATTTGTTCCCAATACCGTTTTCCAATGGTCCATTTTTTTTCTTCTGAGCTGCAATGTTAGCTCTTGTCATATATCAAGTTTCCATATAGACATTGGTATTTTTTAATGGATTATTTATTTATTTACTTTAAAATTTTAGATTCAGGGGGTACATGCGCAGGTTTGTCACACAGGTATATTGTGCGGTGCTGAGAGTTGGGCTTCTGATGATCCCATCACCCAGGTAGTAAACATAATACCCAATACTATGTTTTCAACCCTTGCCTTCTTTGCTCCCCCTTTCGGAATTCTCTGCTTGTTTCCATCTTTGTGTTTCTGTGTATTTAAATGGGTATTTTAATGTCTTTACATTTATTGAAATTTCCTTTAATGTCCTTCAGTAAGATTGTACAATTTTCTTAGTAAAGGACATGCTAATCTTTTGTTAGCTTTATTAGTAGATAGGCTTTTAATTTTTGCTTCGTTGGGAATAGGACCTCTTTTAAAGCATATTTTAAAATGTTGCTGGTGTATAGAAATGAAGTTGACTTCTGTATATTGATTTTACAACAATAAAATTTTTACAATTATAATACTTTTTCTGCAGATTATTTTGTAGCCTGGTTTGAATATCTTTAATTTTTTTTCTTTTTTTTTTTTTTTTGAGACAGAGTCTCGCTCTGTCACCCAAACTGGTGGAGTCGCGGTGGCGCAAATCTCAGCTGCACTGGCAAGCTCCGGCCTTTCGGTAGTTCACGCATTCTCCTGCCTCAGCCTCCCCGGACAGTAGCTGGGACACAGGCCGCCCGGCCCCCTCGCCCGGCTAGTTTTTTTGTAATTTTTTAGTAAAGGAGACGGGTTCACAGTGATTTATCCAGCGGATGTCTGCAGGATCTCCTGACCTTGTGATCCGCCCGTCTCGGCCGTCCGCAAAGTGCCTGGGATTAATAGGCTTGAGCCAGCTCGTGCCCGCGCCGAGTATACTCTTTCTTTTTGTTTTACTGTGCTGGCTAAGATTTTTCATTATACTAGTGTAGGAGAATGACGACAGTAGACATTCTTTCCTTTGTCCTGATTTTAAAGGAAATACATCTAATATTTTACCTTTGAGTATGACTTATGGTGTAGGTTTTTGAAGATGTCTTTTATCAAGTTAAGGAAGTTCCTATTCCTGGTTTACTAAAAGTTTTTTTTTTTTTTTTTTTTTTTTTTTTTTTTTGAGACAGATTATAGCTCTGTCACCCAGGCTGGAGTATAGTGGCGTGGTCTCGGCTCACTGCAACCTCCACCTCCCGGGTTCAAGCGATTCTCCCACCCCAGCCTCCCAAGTAGCTGGGATTACAGATGCACACCACCATGCCCGGCTAATTTTTGTATTTTTAGTAGAGGTGGAGTTTCACCATGTTGGCCAGGCTGGTCTCGAACTCCCGATCTTGATCCACCCGCCTCAGCCTCCCAAAGTTTTGGGATTACAGGCGTGAGCCACCTCCCCTGGTTGCTAGAAGATTTTTTAAAAATCAGGAATGGAGATGATCATAAGGTTTTTAACCTTTCTTTTGTTAATGTGGTACAGATAGTTTTTAAAGCCTTTTAATTAATTCAAAATCATTACTTGGGTTAAAAGAACACAACATTTTAAATAAAGGCTTTATCAAATCAGGATTCAGGCAAAACAATGAAGTAAAAGTCTGCTATGATTATAGATCTTTTACTAACTTAATAATTTTTAGTCAGTAAGAGGATTTGGAGTTAACTCAATTTTAAAGATCTATAAATCAAAAGGAGGTTTTTCTTTTTTTCTGTCTGTAAGCAGGTCATAACTTCCGGTTTGCTATGTCATTTGTAAAAGTGTCCAATTCTACATATAGGCCTTTAAGAAATAATTGCATTATTGAATTAGAGCAGTTGGAGAATGTATTATGTTTCAGTTTGGAGAGAATGCCATCCCCAAGCTTCAGGGACATCCCTGCCTTCTGACTTCTCGAAGTCCAGCGGTAAGGCGTATTGGGAGAATAAGAGAAAGAAAGGGTAGGAAACTGGGCTCTCAGCACCCTTTTCTTGACTTCCCTTAATTGTAGGTGTCAGCCCGTGAAATTTTGGCCAGCTTCAAGCCTACATGGTAAATATATGTCTTGTGGAAATGCAAACAAACTTGTATTTCTTTATGGACGGTTAGTGATGGCTTTAGTCAAGGTAGATTATTTTTAAAAAACCAAATGTAGGCTGGGCACGGTGGCTCATGCCTGTAATCCCAGCACTTTGGGAGGCTGAGGCGGGTGGATCACTTAAGGTCAGGAGTTCAAGACCAGCCTGGTCAACATAGTGAATCCCCATCTCTACTAAAAATACAAAAATTAGCCAGGCATGGTGGCGTGCACCTGTAATCTCAGCTACTCAGGAGGCTGAGGCAGGAGAATTGCTTGAACCCGGGTGGAGGTTGCAGTGAGCCGAGATTGTGCCACTGCACTCCAGCCTAGGTGACAGAGCAAGACTCCATCTCAAAAAAACAAAAAAGTACCTTTTGATGATTTTAATGAGAATACAAAATGATTATTGTTCTTTCTGGCTCTGGATGTTAGCCCAGTGTTTTGTTGTTAACTATAATGTGACACAATATGACATAAAATATCATATGCAATATTATTTCAGATTGACTATGATATACCTAAGTAGGCCAGAATTAGCACAAAATAGTCCACCTGGAAAAAAAAACCTTTATGAAAATGCCAATTCATCTGAAATAATTAAGAATGGAACTACTGGCTAAAAATGTTACTTCCATAGGAAATTAATGATTTTGATAATTTATTAATTAATGAAAAGTTTTTAAAAACATGTTTTGACATATTTTCATTGATGAGTTCTTCTATAATAATATAAATATTTTTTTAAAGCATTGGAGCCAGAATATCTGGGTTTAAATTATAGCTATGCCTTTTATGAATTGTGTTATCTAGGGCAAACAATTTAGCTCCCTAAGCCTCTACTTCCTCTTCTGTAAAATGGTGACTGTAATAATTACGTCCTAGAGTTGTTAGAAAGATTAAGTGAATTGGCCGGGCGCAGTGGCTCACACTTGTAATCCCAGCACTTTGGGAGGCCGAGGCAGGTGGATCACAAGGTCAGGAGATCAAGGCCATCCTGGTGAAACCCCGTCTCTACTAAAAATCCAAAAAAAAATTATCCGGGTGTTGTGGCTCACGTCTGCAATCCCAGCTACTCAGGAGGCTGAGGCAGGAGAATCACTTGAACCAGGGAGGCGGAGATTGCAGTGAGCCGAGATCACGCCACTGCACTCCATCCTGGCAACAGAGCAAGACTCTGTCACAAAAAAAGAAAGAAAGATTAAGTAAATTGAAGTATGTGAAATGCCCAAGATAATAGATGTCAGAACATGGTATTTCTAATTCCTTCCACTATCATGCTGCAGTACCATGTGGTGATTATGGGCAGGGACTGTGGGGCTCCACTGCCTCACCAGCTGTGTCAGTGTGGGAAAGCTACTTAAACGCTCTATGCCTCAGGGCTCTCATCTGTAAAATGGGCATAATAAAAGCACCTTTCTCATAGGGTGGTTTTGAGAATGAATTTAGTTTATTGATATAAAAGGCTTAGAATGGTGCCTGGTGCGCAGGGAATGCCATATGCGTGGTAGCTAGTGTTGTACTGAGACAGTCACAGTTTGTTGCATTGGCATATCTCTGACTTACTACTTTTATAACTAACTGCAGCTGTGGCCAGCAATATGCTTCAGGCCTTGGGAGTGTGGTGGAATTTTTGGACTTGAATGCCAAGGGTATAGCAAAGAGGGTGGAAAAGCAGAGGGGGCCACGTATTCCCCAGCTCTGGGCTCCGAATGCTTTGCTAAAACAGCCATCTTTGCAGATTCTAGCTCTGGGCCTAAGGAGAACAGAACAAAGATATTATGTGTCTCTTGGGTGCCATTTACCCTCACTGAGCCACTGCTTTAATAAACACCAATATTTTTTAGCTCCACTGTAAATGTTGTTTATAGTGAAAATCATATTATAACAGTATTAATGGAATTTTTTAAAAGATGAAATATAAATCAACTGTAAACACACCACTTGATGCAAAAACTGATTTTATTTTTTCAATTTACCTCTAGTTTTTGTTTACATGCATATCTAGTATATGTTTACACAGTAGATATCACTGTTCATGTACAATTATACCCTGTTTATTAATACTAATCGGTAACAGTTTTCCCTGTTATATGGTCTTTATAATAGTAATTATTGGTAACTGCACAGTCAGGTAGATAGGCCATAATTACTCCATTTTTGAAAATGACAATGTCCACCTTCTACATACTGCAGGAGAACTTTACATATGATTGATAGCAAAGAAAACAAATTGTAAAAGAAAAGGAAATCAAAGGCCTAAATCTCCTTATGGCACAAGGGGAGTATTTGATTGCTTAGGAGCTGTAAAATTCTATCATTTGATTTTGCAATGCATTTCTACCCCAAATGCTTTATTTCATGTATGTATTTTTAAATTTAAGAGAATTAAAAAGAAGTTGCATGTGATGGGTATGTGGAGGTTCATTATACTGTTGTCTATTTTGTATATGTTTAAAATTTTCCATAAGTAAAAGCTTAAAAAAATCTGCTTATAAATGATTTTCCAATATCCTTGGAAATAGCTTGAAATATCTCTTGATGAACATGCCAACACTAGCCCACATGGCACCTTTGTGGGAAATTTCAAAGTATCTCTTCCTCAAGAGCTTTTGCTTCCCTGTTCCTGGAAGGGTATGTGGTAAGGGTATGTAAATCTACAGTGTCTACATGGGGAAAGGTGCTCCTTGCATGTGGCTCTCTTGCATGGTGCACAACTTCCCACATATGCAAGAGTTTTGCTTGGGTATCACTAAACCACTGTTGAGAACGTGTTTAAGAAGGGGGCACAGGGAGTACAAGGGAAGGGGAGGAGGCTGTAGCTGTTCCATCATTGGTGATCTGTACTGGGTAGAGGGTGACTAGCAGTGCGTGATGCTACAGCAAGTCATGCCCTCCCCAACCCACCCTGGGCTGGGACCCTTGGGCCTGCCGTAGGTCATAGTCCACACTCATTGGAGGGGTCCACTTTATGGTTGTGTCCTGACCACATCCTTGCTAAGACCCAGGCTCTCCTTTCTCCTGGTAGCTCCGTGATGAACACAAATGCCCCTCTTCTGTCGGACCCTCCAAACACTCCAATCCAGGCTACCTTGGGATTGAGGTCATTACTCTCCTCTTGACTTTCCTTGTGTTTCTTGTTCTGTCCTGGTCTCCGTCAGTCCTTTCCCTGTCTGATGCTCGTCCCAGCTCCTTCTCCCACTCCTGGGAATTCTCCAGTTCCTGACTCACTGCAGCCTACAGGCTCTGACAGCACGGCAGGTGTCAGAAGGCGCCTCTTATGTTCAAGGGTCCTGGGCTTCCAGCAGGGGAGTAGATGGCAAGTTACCAGTAGCCCCAAATGTTAGATGCTGTGGCTTGATTAAAGAGAAATAGGAGACAGCTCCATGAGATCCAACAGATGGTCTGATTAGGGAAGAAGGAAGCCAGTGCAGAACACTTACAAAATGGCCATGCTTGGTAGTGAGCTGTTTTGGACAGGGACGGTTTGGCAAGTCCTGAAATCTTCACAGCCGGCGTCAGACCTGGCACTCAGCAGCATGCAACAAATGTTTGTTAGATGAATAAATAAAACATAAGGGCTGGGCACAATGGCTCACACCTGTAATCCCAGCACCTTGGGAGGCTGAGGCGGGTAGATTGCTTGAGTCCAAGAGTTCGAGACCAGCCTACCCAACAGGACAAACCCCTGTCTCTACTAAAAATATTACACAAAAATTAGCCAGGTGTGGTGGAGCGTGCCTGTAATCTCTGCTACTCAGAAGGCTGAGGCAGGACAATTGCTTGAACCCAGGAGGCAGAGGTTACAGTGAGCCAAGATCGTGCCACTGCACTCCAGCCTGGGTGACTCTGTCTCCAAAAACAAACAAACAAACAAAACACTACAGTACAAAATGTATATATTAGGGCTGAAGAAATATAGCATAAAAGAGTGATCTAAGTGGATGAGAGTAATAAAGATTTCCTACAAGGGGGAAATTATTTTTAGAAACTGAAGGGTAGAGAGAAGTCTAGTGCAGTGGTCCAAGCACTGATAATAATACTGTGTAGCCTCTAGCAAGTTACTTAACCTTTCTGTCTCAGACTCATTTCCAAAACAGAATCGTGCTTACTAGATAGGGGTGGAGTGTTCCCTCGCAGGTGGCGCTCACTGGGAGGCCTCAGTGAGTTAATGGGTAAATGGAGCTTAGTGCTTGATCAATAGAATTAGCAACATCATCTGACATCCCATTTTCACATTCCTGGGAGTCCTCTACAATTGCTCCTACCTCTTTTACAAAGTAACATTTCATTTTCCTAAATTATTTTCTAGTCCTTGTTCATAGTCAACTTGCTTTGTTAAAATTACTTTATTCTTTGTAGAAAATGATGCATGCTCATAAAAAAGAGCTCCAAGCAATAAAGTACAAATAAAGAAGCAAAATACAGTTGATATTTAAGAACAGAGTGCTGTTCTCATCACGTGGCCCTAGTCCCTTGCATGTGTATTGTTCTCATGCGAGTCACTGAAGTAAAATATTACTCCATGGAACTTGGATGTTTTTGCTAATTCTTGAATAAAGACAAACAAGTTTGTATTATAAAGTATCAAGCTACTTTATCTAGACTTTTTCTAAATAAGAAAACTGAATTGACTTTTCTAGAATAAAACCGAGGTCATTTGTACAAGACATTGGAAACAAATTCCTCTTGACATTTTCTTTCTGTTTATCAGTGGCCCGAGGCTTCCACCACTAAACCCAAAGCTGTAGATACCTATTGCTTGGATTATAAGCCTTCCAAGGGAAGAAGGTAATGATGTTTTTTTTAGCATATGTGGAAATTGATATTGCATCCTGTAACTCTGGAAAAACTCATTGTTCAGATTTATGTGAAGGGTTTAGCCTGAAAATAATCTGTTGAGAAAGGAGAAAGATTTGTAATATCCAACAATTTCAAAGCCAAACTTTCTAGTTCATTGCTCATATTTAGAGATAAGGAAGTAGGCCCAGGAGAACTGCGAGGACAGGGCAAAAATCACAGTGGACTGAGATCACAACCCAAGTCTCCTGACATGTAGCCATTTGGAAACATTTCTTTCTATTTGCGTCTTGGACGATGGGCAAGAGGCAAAAAAAAAAAAAAAAAAAAAAAAAAAAAAAAAAAAAAAAAAATTAAAAGGATATAAGGGCGGGTGCGGTGGCTCTTGCCTATAATCCCAGTACTTTAGGGGGCTGAGGCAGGTGGACTGCCTGAGGTCAGGAGTTCGAGACCAGTCTGGCCAACATGGTGAAACCCCATCTCTACTAAAAATACAAAAAAATTAGCCAGACGTGGTGGCATGCACCTGTAATCCCAGGTATTTGGGAGGCTGAGGCAAGGGAATTGCTTGAACCAGGGAGGCGGAGGTTGCTGTGAGCCGAGATGGTGCCACTGCACTCCAGCCTGGGTAACAGAGCGAGACTGCCTCAAAAAAATAAATAAATAAATAGAAAGGATATAAATATACAGTTAAATAGGAGAAATAAGACCTAGGGTTCAATAGGTCAGTAGAGTGGCTTTAGTTAACAATAACCCATTGAACACTTCAAAATAGCTAGAAGAGAATAATTTAAACATTCCTAGCATAAAGAGAAGATAAATATTTAAGGTGGTGGATATCCCAATTGCCCTGATTTGATCTTTACACATTATATGAAGGTAACAGAATAGCACATGTTGGTTAGGCACGGTGGCTCATGCCTGTAATCCCAGCACTTTGGGAGGCTGAGGTAGAAGGATCACTTGAGGCCAGGAGTTTGAGATCAGCCTAAGCAAAATAGTGAGACCTTGTCTCTACAGAAAAATTTAAAAATTAGCCAGGCATGGTGGTATGTGGCTACAGTCCCAGTTACCTGGGAGGCTGATGCAGAAGGATTAGTTGAGCCCAGGAGTTCAAGGCTACAATGCAGTGAGCATTCCAGCCTGGGCGACAGAGTTAGACCCTGTCTCAAAAAATATATATGTAATATAAAATTACGTATACCCCCAAATATGTAAATCTATTATGTATCAATTTTAAAAGGAATAAAAGAGTAGGTAGTTCAACTAAAAGCTCAAGACAGGCAATTGTATTAGTCAGAAAGTAAAGCTTTCTGGAGAGCTTCCTAACTTCTGAATAAACTTCAGAAGGTTTTGCAGAATTAGACTAGTGGAAACATAAGGCTCATGCTAAAAAATTTCAGAAAGTGCTCTTGCCCTTTTAAGTGCAAAATAAGCAGATTGCAAAGGCGCTTTTCGTCTCCCCCCTGAAAGGTGGTGTTTGTACCTGAGAAGGGAGGAAGGAGAGGGTCTGAGTACTGAGGCTTCCCATCCACTTATACAATTTCCCAGCGGGGACTTGGGGATCTGCAAGGCCTGTGCCAAGTCAGGCTTTATGCCGGCATTGAGAAGTGTTACACAAGTGGGCAGAAACAATGAAGAAATGCTTTGTGGGATTTGAGAGACCTCACATCCCCCAATACGCTATTAATATCACTTGTTGAAATTAGAGACTGGGCACAGTGGTTCACGCCGTACGTAATCCCAGCACTTTGGGAGGCTGAGGTGGGAGGATCCCTTGAGCCCAGGAGTTCGAGACCAGCCTGGGCAACATGGTGAGACCTTGTCTCTACAGAAAAAATTATTTTTTAATTTTTTTGGAGACAGAGTCTCATTCTGTTACCCAGGCTGGAGTGCAGTGGCACAGTCATAGCTCACTGCAGCCTCGAACTCCTGGGCTCAACTGATTCTCCCATCTTAGCCTCCATGCCCAGCTAATTTTTATTTTTTTTTAGATGGAGTTTCACTCTTGTTGTCCAGGCTGGAGTGCAGTGGCACAGTCTCAGCTCACTGCAACCTCCGCCTTTTGGGTTCCAGTGATTCTCCTGCCTCAGCCTCCTGAGTAGCTGGAATTACAGCCGTGCGCCACCACACCTGGCTAATTTTTGTGTTTTTAGTAGAGTCGGGATTTCACCATGTTGGCCAAGCTGGTCTCAAACTCCTGACCTCGTGATCCACCTGCCTTGGCCTCCCAAAATTCTGGGATTACAGGCGTGAGGCACCACGCCCGGCTCGTTCTCAGCTAACTTTTATATGTTTTGTAGAGACAGGGTTTCAAATTCCGGGGCTCAAGCAGTCTGCCTGCCTTGGCCTCCCAAAGTGCTGGGATTACAGGCGTGAACCACCACACCTGGCCTACACATTTTTTTTTTTTTTTTTGAGACGGAGTCTCGCTCTGTTGCCCAGGCTGGAGTGCAGTGGCCAGATCTCAGCTCACTGCAAGCTCCGCCCCCGGGGTTTACGCCATTCTCCTGCCTCAGCCTCCCGAGTAGCTGGGACTACAGGCGCCTGCCACCTCGCCCGGCTAGTTTTTTTTTTTTTTTTTTTTTTTTTTGTATTTTTTAGTAGAGACGGGGTTTCACCGTTTTAGCCAGGATGGTCTTGATCTCCTGACCTCGTGATCCACCCGTCTCGGCCTCCCAAAGTGCTGGGATTACAGGCTTGAGCCACCGCGCCCGGCCATTTTTTTTTTTTTATTAGCTGGGTGTGGTGGCATGTACCTGTGGTCCAAGCTACTCAAGAGGCTGAGGTGGGAGGATGTCTTGAGCCCAAGAGGTTGAGGCTGCAGTGAGCTGTGATTTGTGGATTGTTACCACTGCACCACGCAGACCTGACAACAGAATAAAGACTCTGTCTCAACAAAAAAGGCTGGGCGCAGGTGCTTCAACCTGTAATGCCCCACGGCACTTTGGGCGAGGCCGAGACGCGGCGGATCACGAGGTCAGGAGACGCGCGCGCCGACGACGCATCCTGGCGAGAAAAGGTGAACCCGTCTCACTAAAAAAATACAGAAAAAACTAGCCCGGGCGCCCGTCGGTGTGGGGCCCGGGCGCTGTAGTTCCGCAGCTACTCGGCGGAGGCCTGAGGCCAGGAGAAGTGGCGTAGAACCCGGGAGGCCGGAGCTTGCAGTGAGCCTGAGATCTGGCCCACTGGCACCCAGCCGGCGGGTGACAGAGTCGAGACTCCCGTCTCAAAAAAAAGAAAAGAAAAAAAAAAAAAGAAGAAGAAATTAGCATAGGTTTTTAGTGAGGAGAGGCTATCTCTAAATCCCCACCATGACTGCACCCCTTGGGCTTCAAGACATACTTTAAGAGGGTGTTCAGGTACACCGGAGCTGTCCAATCCTAAGAGCCGCTGATGTTTTCACAGGTGGGCTGCAAAAGCACCAAGCACCAGAATCACATATGGGACTATCACCAAAGAGAGAGGCTACTGCGCGGAAGACCAGACTATTGAGAGCTGGAAAGAAGAAGGTTTCCCAGTGGGCTTGAAGCTTGCTGTGCTTGGTATTTTCATCATCGTGTTGTTTGTCTACATAACTGTGGAAAATAAGTCGCTGTTTGGTTAAGTAACTTAGGAGCAAAGCAATACTCCAAGCGAGGCCTCCTGCTTCAGGAAAGAACCAAAAAAGTACCCTGAAGGGCAAGCCTAGCCCGCAGCCCTCCCTTGCAGGGAGCCTTCCCTTGCACTGTGCTGCTCTCACAGATTGGTATCTGGGCTTAGCCAGGTGGAAGAAACCAATGGGAGAACGAGGCACCTGTGCTAAGAGCATGATGGTTAGGAAATCCCCCAAGTCATGTCAGCTCTCATTAAAGGTGCTTCCATATTTGAGCAGGTGTCAAACAAGGAAACTGTCTGACATTTTTCTTTCTCACTATGGTGACAAGCCATAGGTCGCATTTTATTCACTCTTCCAATTGTATAGCCAACTCTGGGAAACAGCTAATTTACAGCAGAGAAATGTGTCTAGTTTAGCAAACACAAAGAAGTGTCCAACATCATGGAAACAATTTAGAAGAGGACAGCATTTTTGCCTTTGAAACTTAGCAAGGTTCTAAAAAATTACCATCTGACAAAGGAATGTAATAACTATGGTCTCAGGGACCAGGCAGAGCTGTGTAGGCACCCGGCTCCTCTCTTTATCGGCCCTGTGACCTCGGGTGAGTTAATTGTCCTCCCTGATTTTTAGTTTCAACTTTCAAGGGTAGAATAGGCCTCTTAGGGTGATTAAGAATTTGAGGAAATAATGTGCGTAATGTACTTAGTGTGGTCCATACCTGACTTGTAGCAAGTACTCAATAAATGCTTAAGCAATGTTACACTTTGGCACAATATTGGAGGAGCTAATTCTAGGTACAAAAAAGCACCAGAGGCTGGGCATGGTGGCTCAAGCCTGTAATCCCAGTACTTTGGGAGGCCGAGGTGGGTGGATCACTTGAGGTCAAGAGTTCGAGACCGGCCTGGCCAACATGGTGAAACCCTGCCTCTACTAAAAATACAAAAAATTAGCTGGGCATGGTGGCACAAGCCTGTAGTCCCAGCTACTCGGAGGCTGAGGCAGGAGAATCACTTGAACCCAGGTGGCGGAGGTTGCAGTGAGCAGAGATCATGCCACTGCACTCCAGCCTGGGCAATAGCCTAGGCTCGTGATCCACCCGCCTCAGTCTCCCAAAGTTCTGGGATTACAGGCATGAGCCACCATGCCCAGCCTGAAAATGCTTATTCAAAAAAAAATTTTTTTGATAGCTTTATTGTGGAATTGCTTGAGTCCAGGAGTTCAAGGATGCAGTGAGCTGTGATCACACTGCTTAACTCCAGCCTGGGCCCTGTCTCTTAAAACATATGTAGAGAGAGAGAGATAAATAATTTATATGCCGTACAATTCACCTACTGAGAGTTACAATTCAATTATTTTTAGTATATTCATAGAGTTATGCAATCATTCCCACAATAAATTTTAAAATACTTTCATCATTCCAAAAAGAAATCCTTAAGGTACTTATTTTAATGGTAAACAAAAAAGGACACAAATTTGTTGTACCATATTATCACAACTGCACAACAGTGGAAGAAAATATGTCAAAATGTTAAGAGTACTTTGGTGACTGGGGCTCTAATTTTTCCCCCATTTCTACTTTTTAAATATTTTAAAGATTTCTGTAAGCAGTGTATATCAGTTTGCTAATGAGAGAATATAAACATTAGTTTTTAAAAATTTCATTCCGTCTGGATGTGGTGGCACATGCTTGTAATCCCAGCACTTTGGGAGGTTGAGGTGGGAGGATCGCTTGAGGCCAGGGATTTGAGACCAGCCTGGACAACATAGCAAGACCCTGTCTGTAAAACAAAAAAAGAAGAAGAAATTTTTGAAAAACTGCATACTGTATTACAGTTTGAATGCAAGGATCATAAAACTCTAGTAAGGCTGGCTTAAACAGGGATTTATTTTATCTCATAAAAGAAGTCTAGGGCCGGGTGCTGTGGCTCACACCTGTAATTCCAGCACTTGGGGAGGCCTAGTGGGTGGATCACTTCAGGTCAGAAGTTTGAGACCAGCCTGACCAACATGGAGAAACTGCGTCTCTACTAAAAATACAAAATTAGCCAGGTATAGTGGCGCATGCCTGTAATCCCAGCTACTCAGGAGGCTGAGGCAGGAGAATCGCTTGAACCTGAGAGGCGGAGGTTGCAGTGAGCCGAGATCAGGCCATCGCACTCCAACCCGTGCAACAAGAGTGAAACTCGGTCTCAGAAAAAAAAAAGTCTAGAGTTTAAGATGTTCAGTATTGTTTAAAATGACCAAAAATGTAATATAATTCTGATTCAAACAAACCAACTGCAGAAAAAATTATGATCAAGGAGACGTGAAACTGAGCCGATTTTTGGTAGTATTCAGAGAGGTTTGTTTTGACCGAGTTGCAGCAGCTGTCTGACTCTCAGGGGAAAAAGCAAAAGGCAAAGAGAATCCCAGACACTGGCCTGGCACCTTGGAACTGCTGAAATTCCATGAAGAATCCAGATAATGGCCATCACATTATCATTTAAGGCAGGACACAAGGACTAACCATGTCTCTTCTCCAGCTCTACATATTTCATCCTGAGCAGCAAGGGAGGCTGAGACAGTGGGCACTGGAGCCTTAGCAGCCTCTGTGTCAGACAGACGAGGGAGAAGAGGATTGGTCATAGGAGTAAGCAGAGCCCACCTACAGTGGTGGTCACATGCACTTAAAAAGGAAAACTTATGTTGTGTTGTTTTGTTTGTTTGTTTTGAAACAGGGTCTCACTCTATTACCCAGGCTGGAGTGTGGTGGATCACCGCAGCCTCCACCTCCCGGGCTTACGAACCTCCCACCTCAGCCTCCAGAGTAGCCGGGACTACAGGCCCGTGCCACCACACCTGGCTAATTTTTTTTGTAATTTTTATAGAGATGGGGTTTCACCATGTTGCCCAGGCTGGTTCTGAACTCCTGGGCTCATGTGATCCTCTCAAAGTGCTGGGTTTACAGGTGTGAGCCACCACGCTCCACCGAAACTTCTATTCTTAATAAAAACAAACGTTATAAAAAATAAAACTCCTAGAAAGTTTCCTCCATTATTTTCAACTTTTCCCAGTTCTTTTACATTAGGATTCTGGAATCAGTTTAAAGAGACTGCACAAGACAATTACTTTTGTGTCTGACCATTCAAGGTGTGAGTCTCCAACCAGCAGTATCAGCATCTCAGGCTCCATTCCAACTACTGAGCCAGAATCTGCATTTCAACAGGATCCCAGGTGATTCCTACCCAAATTAAAGTTTGGGAAGCATTGTGGTGGCGCATCCCTATCAGATGCTGTGATATAATGATATAATAAAAAATTTATATTTTGTCTCTGCCCCTGGTTCCTGGCACACAGTTCCTAAAACCTTGGAATCTCCTGGGTGGTAAGCGTGTCTTTTGTATGCTATTTGAGATGACTGGTGGCTGGGGGCCACTAGATAGCTTCAGAATGGGGACAGGTCACCAGAAAGACCAAGGCAGGATTCTAGAGTTAGAACTTTCAGTCCCATCGCCCCAGCCTCCAGGAAAGGGAGATGAACTGAAGGTTAAGTTGGTCATGAATGGCCAATGATTTGATCACTCATGCCTCCATAATGAAGCCTCCATAAAAACCCAAAAGGACTGGGTTCAGAAGCAGGTTCTGGGTAGCTGAACCTATGGAGATGCCTGGGGGGTGGAGTGCTGGAGAGAGCACGGAGCTCCGCGCCCCTTCCCGTATGCTTCGCACTGTGTGTCTCTTCCATCTGACTGCTCATCTGTACCCTTTATTATTAAACCAATACATGTAAGGAAAGTGTTTCCCTTAGTTTTGTGAACCATCCTAGCAAATTAATCTAACCCAAGGAGAGAGTTCTAGGAACCTTGATTTATAGCTGGTTGGTCAGAAGCACAGGCCACAATGTAGGGTTCATAACTGGCATTGGAAGTGGGGGGCAGTCTTCTGAGACTGAGCCCTGAACCTGTGGGATCTGATGCTGTGCTCAGGCAGACAGTGTTGGAATTGAATTGAATTAAATTATAAGGCATCTAGTTGGTGTCTGATGGATAATTTGGTGTCAGAATTGCTTGGTGTGTGGGGAAAAAACCCACACATCTGGTGTCAGAAGTGTTGTGGTGGGTGGGAGTAGGAAAAAACACTTTGGTTGGCCGGGCATGGTAGCTCACACCTATAATCCCAACACTTTGGGAGGCTGAGGTGGGCAGATCGCTTGAGCTCAGGAGTTTGAGACCAGCCTAAGCAACATGGCAAAACCCTGTCTCTACAAAAAATACAAAAATTAGGCATGTGTGGTGGTGCATGCCTGTAGCCCCAGCTACTTGGCTGACTGAGGTGGGAGGATCGTTGAACCCTGGAAGGTGAGGATATAGTGAGCCATGGTTTCAATACTACACTCCAGCCTGGGTGACAAAGTGAGACCCTGTCTCAAAAAAACAAAACAACAACAACAAAAACCCAAAACAAACAAATAAACAACAACAACAACAAAACACCTTTGTTTTTTCCTGTCTCTAATAGATCCATATATAGGAGGAGTCTCTAAAACTCAGGTCAGAGGACCAATGAGTTAAGTCTATCAGGAACCTAAGTGCAATGGGGGACACGTTCCCTCTTGGAGAAAAACTTGTCTTAAAAGAAGAGACTCAAGGCATACAAGTTTGGTCCTAGGCAATGTGTCACCATCCGTTCAACAATCGATTAGCACCTCTTGTTCCCTTGCAATAAAATGACAAATGAAACCAGTCAGGCGTAGTGACTCACATCTGTAATCCCAGCGCTTTGGTAGGCAGAGGTGGGAGGATCACTTGAGGCTGGGAGTTGAAGACCAACCTAAGCAACATAGCAAGACTCTGTCTCTACGAAAAGAAAGAAAGAAAGAGAGAGAGACAGAGAGAGGGAGGGAGGGAGGAAGGAAAGAAGGAAAGAAAGAGAAAAAGAAAGAAAGAAAGAAAGAAAGAAAGAAAGAAAGAAAGAAAGAAAGAAAGAAAGAAAGAAAGAGAAAGAAAGATAGATTAGCTACTCAGGAGGCTGAGCCCAGAGGATCACTTGGGCCCAGGAGTGAGCTATTATTGTGCCACTGCACTCCCCCTGGGTGACAGAGCAAGACCCTGTCTCTAAAAAGAATTTTTTAAAAATCAGTATAAGATATAGTTCCTGCTCTCAAGGAACACACAGTGTGACAGGAGAGATGAAAAGTCAACAGACATTATGGTGTTAAGTGATATTGTTTTGATGGTGGCATAGGGTACCCTGGAAGCACAAAAGAGCAACCTTCTCTGATATTGGGAGTAGACAGGGGTAGCTTCCTAGAAAAAGTGGTATCACAGCTGAAGCCAGAAGGATGGGTAGGACTCAGTCCAAATAAGGGAAAAGTGGGCAAGGCTAAAGGAAAAGTCTGCCAGGCGAGGGAGCAGTATTTACAAAGACTAGCATGTGAGAGACAGCATGGCAGGTTTAGGGAGACACAAGAGAGTGAAGGGGGTGGGGAGAGATGCGGCTGGGAAAGAAGATGGGATTCAGATCATGGAGGGTCTTGGGACCATAGGAAGGAAAATATGGTATGTGTTAAAGTTTGAACTTTAATGGAAGTCAATGCATAAGAAAAGCAACTCTTCTAAGGACTAACAGTGCCTCCCTGATTCTCTTCCATGTCAGTTGCCACAGCCTCCTGCCTGAGAGCTGGAGAGGCGGGCTTCTAAGGAGGGGCCAAACCAAGGGACTGTGTGCTGAATTCCTTGAGGGACTTGGGACAAAGGAGAGGCAGGTCAGTTTGCAGTGTATTTGCAGCAACAGATGTGGGCAGCCCAACGTGGGTGCCTTTGACACGGGCAGTGAATGGGGCAATGCTACTGGAGCAAAAGCAGCAGAGAAGGAATGAGGAGCTGCTGGCCAGTGGCTGAGATAGCTCTGTGGGACTCCCAGGGATAACAGAATTGTGGCTGCAATTGCCCAGTGCAAATAGGGCAGGGGAATTGGGGGTGAAGAGGAATAGTTAAAACCTCTCTGCTTAGAAAACTCTAAGAATGCACTTGCCCTGTTTTGTGAGTATTTGTGATGTGACCCAAGTGTTTCCCGATCCTCTTTTTTTTTTTTTTTTGAGACAGAGTCTCACTCTCACTCAGGCTGGAGTGCAGTGGCATGATCTCAGCTCACTGCAACCTCTGCTTCCCAGGTTCAAGTGATTCTCCTGCCTCAGCCTCCCAAGTAGCTGGGATTACAGGCACGCACCACCACACCCAGCTGATTTTTGTATTTTTAGTAGATATGTGCTTTCACCATGTTGCCCTGGCTGGTCTTGAACTCTTGACCTCAGGTGATCCACCTGACTCGGCCTCCCAAAGTGCTGGGATTACAGGTGTGGGCCACTGCACCCAGCCCATGATCTTCTTTTTAAAGCTCACCTTTCCCTGGTAATTTGGAGAAAACAGGTCCAGGGAATGGGGCTGACTGACGTTCCAGGATCACTGCCATCAAGCTGACCTCCGCAGAGAGCTGATGCAGGCCAGGCCAATTCTCCCATTGCTGCCCTGTCCCTACATTCTCCACAATACAGTGACACAGGCTGTGTTATGTGTAACAGGCTTTTCTGACATTTTAGATGGAAGTGAAAATGTATATGAAATTGAAATGTGGGGAGGGAAGAACCTTAACACCGAATGCTAAATGAATCATTCCCAGAATCCTAGGAAAATAAAAAGTGCTAACCCCATCAAAAGTGCATTGAAGCGGCTAGCTTTGCTTCCTGCTTCAGGATTCATCCTTTTCCAAGGGCCTCACCTTTAACCCTTCAGAGTGATTCTCTACCCTGAGACCGCTGTACAGGGCACAGTCATATCTCCCTCCCAGCGGCTTACAATGATTCAGATGTAGTTCTGGTCTCAGACGCAGTCCTGCCTGAATCTATATAAAGAAAGAGAAAAAACTCCCTCACTCCAAAACAGCATAATATGCCAAGATTTCTCCTGCTTCCAACGTGTGGAGTGTATTTGTTTGTTTTCAAATCTTATGCTTTGTTCTGTTTCTGCAATTTCTAGAGCACACCTGGGGACCTGGTACATAAAAAGCTGGCCTTACCTCAGTGCCTTCTCCAACAGCAGAGTCATTGACCCACCCCCAGCCCCCCTTCAGCTATACAAGGACCCATGACCTTGAGATTTTCTTGACCCTGGGCCAAATCAAATTCTAAGGCAGGGCTCTCTCCCCCACTAGTCTCAGCAGTAGGAAGAGAATCAGTCTAGAGATTGATTTCTTCTTGTCAAGAGCACACTCCCAGCCAGCGAGGTGTTTTATTTTTTCAATTTCAATGACTCGTCTGCCTCCCCTACAAATCTTGGCGCTCCTTGGGTCGAGGACTGTATCTTAATCATCTCTGGATCTCCTCTCGAAGTGATGTCTGTGCTACCTCCAGAAAGAGCCCGTTTCCATTTTGAGCCGTTTCCAACTCAAATAGACATTTGAAACCACAAAACCAATACCCCAGATTTTGCCTCCTGTTTATCCCTGTGACAAGAAGTCCCCAAAATGAGCAAACTGCTGTTGAAAGGCATTCCCAATCAACCTCATTATGTAGTGCTTAGCCTTCTAACACACTGTCATTCCCAGGGCATCCAAAGTGCTCATTCCTATAAATGTCGTTATTTACAGCAGGGTCAGTCCTGCCACCCAGCTAAGGTGTTCTCCATCCCATGGCCAAACAGTGAAGTGGTGCCCTGGCTGGAGAAACAGGATTGAGCTAATTGCATGTCACACAGACACGCTGGATTTCACCAGCTTGTGTTCTACAGATGGGGCAATGAGGCCAAATCTATCGCATGCATGCTGTTTAAATCTCTACCCAGTCAGTATTCAGGCTGGCAGATGGAAGAAATTCTTAAAGGCTCTACTTCTGTTCTTCGACATTCAAAGAAATACTGTGCTACCACCTCTTAAAAATAATTGGTTAAGTACCAAGTTATTTTCATTCCCTTAGTCATAAATAAAGAAGTGCTAGACCACAATGTTTATATCTATAGTAGTTGATAATCTTACATGCAAGAAAAATGATTGTTGATGTTTAGGAGGTTGCTTTTCTTGCTTTTTTTCCTCCCTTCCTTTCCTCCCCTACCCCTACCTCCCAGCCAAGAAAAGTCTTGTTGATTAGAGTAACGAGAAGGGACTGATTTGGAAGTAAAATTAAACTTGACTCTTTCCTGAAGCAAGAACGTAATCTCAAGACTAAAATAAGAAAGTGCCTAACTAACTTGGCATTTTATTCTGAGGAAGATTCCCGATAGAAACTTGGATGGAAGAAAATGAAAGGGAAGCCAATTAGCCTGTGTTAAGCAATGCTAACTTTTAACAAGCTTGCTCAAGAAGAAATGAACCTGTTAAGAGGGTCATCCAGGGCTGGGTCATCCAGGGCTTCCTTGCCACCTCTGTGCACAGCCCAATCATGCTTCCTTCTTGTTCATTTTGACAAAGCAGGGGAGTGAGAAGCAGGAAAAAAAAAAAATATGTGGAGGTGTTGCAGCAACTTGCTAATCAGCACTGCTACAGGATCGCCAGCATTTACAGGACCGCATTCACTGAGAAATGATGGCTCCTATGAATGCTCTCGTGTGTGGGCGTCACCTAAACACAACCCTGCCTAATGAATCTATCTCTGAAGAGCCAGAGGGGGCTATTCTAGGTACTGCAGATGTGGATGAGGACGGCTCTCCTCATTTCCTGGCAACGGGAGAGTGGTGTGACAACTCCAATTCCTAGAGAGCCATTGGTAAAATCCTCTTTGGGTTCAAGGGTTAGCTAAAAATACGTGGAGGGGAAATGATGAGTTTATCTTTTTTGTTAATTTATTGCTACTGGGCTTTTTAAAATTTGGCTCTTAGAAGGAGAATGGGTTATTAGTGTTCATTACTGTTCTGATTAGGAGGAAGCTCTTTTTTCCTTCCCAGATTAATGTCGGGCAACCCTTCAAATTGGCAAACAGAGAAGGGAAACTCTACAACGTGTATGAACAAGGATGGCTTTGCTGCTGTGACGAACACACTGCCTTCACTTGCATTACTAGAAAAGAAAGGTGAGATCTGGCCTAAGAAGGGCTGAGGCAGAAATTTAAAAGTAAACAAACATTCATTCACTCCAGGAAAAGTAACAGGCAAGGCAAGGGTTAAAAAGAAAAGAAGCAAATTTTCCTCTGCTTAGCAGCTCACTTCAAGGACAGTTATAAGATAACGCTGTCCGAAAAGCCAAGGCCAAAGGAATGGGCTCCAGACACCCACTCCTCCCTCCAGAGCAAGGTTGAAAGGAAAAGAAAAAGAGAGAAAGACAAATTCCTTTCCTGTTACTCCTTTCCCTGGCTTCTAAAGCATAACTATGTTTTACACATGTCTGTACTTAGCCAGTTCTTGTTTTAATTTGGACTCAGCTACAAGGCCACCAGCTATGCAAGGCCACAAGTTATGCCCTATATGATTAACTGCCTTTATTTTGCTTTTGTAAGCCCGCTTATAAAAACCCCGCTCTGCCTTTGTTCAATGCTCAGCTTTTTGGATGTGAATCCACTGGGCCGGTGCATACCTCTCCATTCCTCAGTTTACCTCAACAGGGCAACGTTGGGGAGAGCGTCCTGAGCAGGAGATCCAGGATCCAATCCTACCTCTGCCCTGGCAGGCTCCCTTGGGGCCTCAGCTTCTTCATCTGTAAAATGAGCACCAGAATGATCTGAGCCAGAAACTATGCAATGGGGAAACTTAAAGACATTATGCTAAGTGAAATAAGCCAGTCAGAAAAGGACAAATACTATATGATTCCATTTACATGAGTTACCTAAGAGTAGTCGGATTCACAGAGATAGAAAGCAGAATGGTGTTGCCAGGGGCTGGAGACTGTGGGGAATGGGAAGTTACCATTTAATGGGTATAGAATATCCATTTTGGAGAATGACAAAGGTTCTGAGATGGATGGTGGTGATGGTCGCACAGTAGCATGGATATGCTTAGTGCCACTGAACTGTACCCTTAAAAATGGTTACAATGGTAAATTTTGTTATGTACATTTTACCACTATTTTTTTGAGACGGAGTTTCGTTCTTATTGCCCAGGCTGGAGTGCAATGGCATGATCTCAGCTCACCGCAACCTCCGCCTCCCGGGTTCAAGCCATTCTCCTGCCTCAGCCTCCTGAGTAGCTGGGATTACAGGCATGCACCACCACGCCCGGCTAATTTTGTATTTTTAGTAGAGATGGGGTTTCTCCATGTTGGTTAGGCTGGTCTCAAACTCCCGACCTCAGATGATCCTCCTGCCCCAGCCTCCCAAAGTGCTGGGATTTCAGGCATGAGCCACCGTGCCTGGGCCTTTCACAATATATATTATAAAATAAACTAAGCAACTATCCACAACATTCACTCAAAGTATCAGCAGTCTCAAATTCAAGCACCCATGGGGGTCAGGCCATTTGTATGAGCAAGCCCATGGTCTTGCCTAGTGTACAGAGGGGATAGTAGCTCCCAGCCTAGCCAAGCCATGCCATGCAGGAATGTGATTTGACTTTTCAAGAGGAAGGGAAAAGTCTGGATATTTATGTGAAATGTCTTAATTATTTAAATTGGCAACTAATTCAAAATTTTAAAAAGCAATAAACTGTGGGCAAACAAAATAAATCTGCAGGTGAGATTCTGTTTTCTACCTCTCTGTAGGTAACCAGTCTGTATAATCTACTTTTCGTTTCTTCTTCTTTTGCCAGCATTCCCACCCCACACATCTCCCTTAATAACAGGTCCTGGCCAAAACAAACTATCTGGATAAATCCATTGATGTTCTACATTGTGTTCCTATGGGAGCCCAGCCAGAATATGCCAGCATAGGCAGGGCACACCCACCTGCAACCAGGCAGGTGCAATGGCATCAACACTGCCATCGTTCTAGCAGAGCCTATCAGAGATCTGGGGTACATATGTGCATTTTCTAGCCCCAAACTCACTTTTACCTCAAGAATTCCACTAATTCTTATCATTATTTTCTTAGTTTTCTCAATGGAGACCTAGTGGAATAGTTCTCACCTCCTCTCCCATCACATCACCTTCCATGTCTTTGATCTCTTAATTTCTGGTGTAAAACCAGCTTCCTTATTACATCTGATGTCCACATTCACTACCATATTCAGAAGTCAGATGAGGCTGGGTGCAGGCCTGTAATCTCAGCACTTTGGAAGGCCGAGGTGGGTGGATCACTTGAGGTCAGGAGTTTGAGACCAGCCTAGGCAACGTGGTGAAACCCCGTTTCTACCAAAAAAACACAAAAATTAGCCAGGTGTGGTGGCACATGCTTGTAATCCCAGCTACTTGGGAGGCTGAGACAGAAGAATTACTTGAACCCAGGAGGTAGAGGTTGCAGTGAGCCGAGATTGTGCCACTGCACTCCAGCCTGGGAGAGACAGCAAGGCCCTATCTCAAAAAAAAAAAAGAAAGAACGAAAGAAAGAAAGAAGAAGTCAGATGATATCATGCATCTCTCTTGATTTTTGACAAGTGTGGAAAATACATCCCAATGTGTAAGCTTCTAGAGTACAAAGGTTTTATACTTTATGGGAGTAGTAGCAGCCATGCAGATTCTAGAGGTCGCCTGTACTGTATTTCACTTATAAGCCTGATACTGCAACTTGGCAAAAGAACATAGGCAGCATTTCGCATTTGCTAGCAGCTTCATTTAAAGGTGGGACGTTGCTTGCAAAAGTAGGCCATTTGGAGAGGTGTGGGGAACATATCACCAATCATCTGCCAGTTCGATGCCTGCTTATACCAAATCTGGTAGCAAAAAGGAGAAACTTGAGCATTTCCTTAGGCTAGACTTTCTACAATTAATTCTCAGTGACAGCGCAGATGTCTCTTGCTTGTAAGGAGCCATCAAAAGGTTCTTTTGGATGTGCTATGCTCTCCCTAAGTGGGGAAGCAGAAGTACTGCTTAGATAAACAGATCTGCATTCTCAGGAAATTCTGCTCTGCTGGCTACGGGAAGGCTGTAGGCTGTTTTCAGTGAGTCTTTCTGCCCAACCACCCATGTGGTTCAGTGTGGCCCTATGCCCAGCGACGCCTCTTTCGATCAGCACTTTTCCCCAGACGACTACAATTTACCTGTTTGAGAGCCATGACAATTTTTCTCCTGTTTATCATTCTGCTGGCAAGTATAGAGAGCCTACTATGTGCTGGGCACTGTGCTAGGAGCTGGGATATAACAATAAGTAAGACACTCTCCCCTCCCTCAAGAAGCTCACCAAATAGTGGGGGAAGCAGAGCCATAAACAGATGATTGTAACCTGGCCTGACTGTTTGGATGGATGCAGTTTTGGTGCTCTGCCCAGATCCCCTTCCCTGGCTCAGCACACCCACTTCTGCGGCATGGGGGTTGGCTGCTAACAGCTCATGGGTGCCCCTCTCCTCCTGAGAGTTGCCCTCAGATGATGGGTGCTGCCTCTCCTACTCCCTTATACTCACCCACTCCCTTATATCCTTTGGCAGCCCACAGTCAAAGGATGGACTGATGTGGAAAAACAAAAGGTCAGCCCTGGGCACAGTGGCTCATGCCTATAATCTCAGCACTTTCAGAGGCCAAGGCAGGAGGATCACTTGAGGCCAGGAGTTCGAGACTAGCCTGGGCAACCTAGGGAGACCTCATCTCTACAAAAAATAAACAAAATCAGCCAGGCGTGGTGGTGCACACCTGTAGTCCCAGCTCCTCGAGAGGCTGAGGTGGGAGGATTGCTTGAGCCCAGGAAGTTGAGGCTGCAGTAAGTCAAGATTGTACCACTGTACTCCAGCCTGGGTGACAGAGTGAGACCCTGATTTTTACAAGGAGGAGCACTGGCCAAGCTCGGTGGCTCATGTCTGTAATCCCATCACTTTGGGAGGCCGAGGCGGGTGGATTATCTAAGGTCAGGAGTTTAAGACCAGCTTGGCCAACATGGTGAAACCCCGTCTCTACCACAAATACAAAAATTAGCTGGGCATGGTGGCAGATGCCTATAATCCCAGCTACTTTGGTGGCTGAGGCAAGAAAATCGCTTGAGTCCGGGAGGCGGACGTTGCAGTGAGCCAAGATGGCGCCATTGCACTCCAGACTGGACAACAGAGCGAGACTCCATCTCCAATAAATAAATAAATAATACATAAATAAATAAGGGAGCATTAAGGTGGGGAGAGGATAATTCTGCAATAATATTTATGCTCCAGAAGACCCCACCCATCCACTGTGAATCTGGACAGGGCTAGACTTTACCTGGGACCACAGATCTGCTTGGCTCCTTCCCCTTATGCACTTTCAGACCCTTATAGATCTTTCTGGAGAGACTACTGCAATAAATCATATGCCTGGATCCCTGTCTGAGGCTCTGCTTCTACAAAACCCTACACATGACAGTCTTATGGGGGCAATATTTGGTGGAAATCTTCCTAAAATTTATACCTTTCTTTGAGGACATTGAATTAGATGATATTCCTACCAACTCTTTTTTTTTTTTTTTTTTTTTTTTTGAGACAAGTTCTGGCTCTGTCACCCAGGCTGCAGTGCAGTGGCACGATCGTGGCTCACTGCAGCCTCGACCTCCCAGACCCAAGCAATCCACCCACCTCAGCTTCCTGGAGTAGCTAGGACTACAGACATGTACCAACACACCCAGGTAATTTTTAAATTTTGTGTAAAGCTGGGTTCTCCTTATGTTGCCCAGGCTGGTCATAAACCCCTGGCTTCAAGTGATCCTCCCTCTTTGGACTCCAAGTATTGGAATTACAGGCATGAATCACCTTGCCCAGCCCTTGCCACCTCTCAGGTGTTTTTGAAGTTATAACCATGAGCATCATTTCAGGGATAGAGTGGAAAGGGAGACAGACCTGGGTTCAAATTCTGACCCCACACCTAGCAGCTGAGGGCCCTTGCTGAGCTACAGGTCTTTCAACTGGAGTGGAGGAGTGACATCAGTCTCACAGGGTGGTTGTGAGGACTAAAGGATATAGTCTATCCTGAAGCACTCAGTACAGTACCCAGCAATAACTCTGACTGTAATTATTACAAATATTATTTTACAATCATATTAAAATAGGGATGTCTTCAGGGGACTACAGAGGCCTGTAAGACACTTGCCTCTACATAGCCGGTCCCAGGCTGTTGTGTTTCTGAGTTGTTGGTTTTGTGTTTCTTCCCCTCCTTCCAGGCTGTCAGCCATCTCAAACAGTTTTTCCCTGCATGTGAATTTTCTGACTCTAATCTGTTATTGGTTGGAGAAATCCTCTAACCAGACTTAGGAGAATCGATTGGGTTTTTATTGTCACTATTGTCTCTTGGCCTAGTCTGACTTGTCACGTGGTAAATTGCAGACGTGTAGCTTTCAACTGGATTGTGAGCTCTTAGGGCATGAGGACGATGTCTTAATTATCTATCAATCTCTTTAATGCCCAGCCCAGGGCCAGCAAATAATAGAGACCAATACAGGATATTTGGGATACGTTTAAAAATATAATTTTAATAAGAATTAAAAATGAAATGGGCCAGGTGCAGTGGCTCACACCTGTAATCCCAGCACTTTGGGAGGCAGGTGCCAGAGGATCGCATGAGCCCAGGAGTTCGAGACCAACCTGGGCAACATGGTGAGACTCTATCTCTACCAACAAATAAAATAAAAGAATTATCCGGGCATGGTGGCTTATCCGGTAGACCTAGCTATTCACGTGCCACTGAACTCCAGCTAAGGTGACAGAGACCCTGCCCCACCCCTTAAAAAAAAAAACAGAAAGAAATGTGAGAGACTCAAAATGAGGGCCTAAATGTTTGCTGCGTGAGTCAAAGTTCATAAATTTTAGTTCTGGATGGTTGAGGCTTCTGGGTAAGTTATTCTGAGATTAAAAATAGGTATGAATACATATGTGGGGTCAGGTCTGGTGGCTCATGCCTGTAATCCCAGCACTTTGGGAGGCTGAGGTGGGTGGATCACCTGAGGTCAGGAGTTCGAGACCAGCCTGGCCAACATGGTAAAAGCCCGTCTCTACCAAAAATACAAAAAATTAGCTGGGCATGGTGGCTTGTGCCTGTAGTCCCAGATACTTGGGAGGCTGAGATGTGAGAAGAGCTTGAATCCGGGAGGCAGAGGTTGCAGTGAGCTGAGATGGTACCACTGCACTCTAGCCTGGGTGACAGAATGAGACTCTGTCTCAAACAAAACAAAACAAATATGTGGATAGTGAAAGGAAAAAGGGAGGATGGATTTTATATTTTGATTTGTGTTAACATGAAGACTAAAACTCAGAATATTAAAATTCTTTTCTTTTCCATGATCCCCACAATGGGCAGAGTGTCTTAATATTGTGGTTTTTGCAAACAATAGAGGACCCCAGAGGAAAAGCCACATGGGTGTTTGTCTCCTGTAGCTCCTAATCATACTCCCGTCATTCTCCTTTGATGTCTTTCTTGTCTATTTCCTGAAATGACACTGATTCTCCCAGCCTGTTTTGGAGCTTAGCTATCTTTTGCTCCTGGAGGACCAGACAGGAGCCAGAGGAAAGAGCACTAGGATGCTTAATCAGCTATTTTTACTGTTTAGGCCACCAGGCAGAGGTGAGAGTAGAGCTGGTCCCTCTGAGATCAAATTCCAGAAACTGCTGCAGTGGTACATTTTGTTCACACAACAATTAAACTGGTTAAACAATCGCCTGACCCCGGGATTGCTGGCTTGGAGCCCGGGGTTTGGGTTTCTTATCTAACAGGAGCTTACAACAGGAGAGTAGGCTAGGATGCCTTAGGCCTGGTAAGGGAACATTTTCCTTCTTTATCTTAAAGGCCCAGCGTCTTACGGGTGAATATGATCTGGCCAAAGCTAAGTGGAATCAGGGCACCTCCTCGGAGTCCTTCATGGTGCAGGTTTGGACTAAAGGCTTGGAATCATTACTGCACAGATTCTCCTAAGTGAATGGTTCTCAACCTGGCTGCCCATCAGAATCTTCTGGGGACCTTTTAATGCTCTCTGATACCCAGGCTGCAGCCCTGACCAATTAGATCAGCATCTCTGGGAGAGGAACACAGACATCAGTGTGCCTCGATGAAGACCACTTTAGAGAAGGTTAAACATTTTCAAATGAGTCTTGCTCAGACAAGAGGTGAGAGTGTGCCTTTAAGATTCTTCCTCATTGGTAAATCAGGCCAAGAATTACTGGGGCCTGGTAGTGTAATAAAAGGAGAAGCTTCTATATGGAATCAGACTCAGGGGCCTCAGGGTCTGGTGCTGCCACTTAATACCTCTATGATTTTGGAAAACTACCTCTAGGCTTCCACTTTCTTATCTATATAAAATGGGGGGACCAGGCATGGTTCACACCTATAATCCCAACATTTTGGGAGACCAAGGCAGGAAGATCACTTGAGCCAGGAGTTCGAGGTCAGCCTGGGCAACATAGTAAGACTCTATCCCAAAAAAATGTGTTTTATTTTTAACTAGCAGGGCATGGTGGTGCATGCCTGTAGTCCCAGCTACTGGGGAGGCTGAGGCAGGAGGATCACTTGAGCCCAGGTGGTCAAGCCTGCATGAACCGAGATCACGCCACTGCACTTCAGCCTGGGCAACAGAGTGAGACCCCTTCTCAAAAACTAAATAAATAAAATGTGGATTAAAATATATCCCTTGCAGCTGGGTGTGGTGGCTCACGCCTGTAATCCCAGCTACTTGGGAGGCTGAGGCAGAGGTTACAGTGAGCCGAGATTGTGCCACTGCAATCCAGCCTGGGCGACGGCGACAGAGTGAGCTCCATCTCAAAAAAAAAAAAAAAAAAAAAAATATATATATATAATATGATAAATAATATTTATATATATGTTATACATATATGGCTCACGCCTTTAATTCCAGCACTTTGGGAGGCCGAGGTGGGTGGATTACTTGAGGTCAGGAGTTCAAGACCAGCCTGACCAACATGGTGAAACCCCATCTCTACTAAAAGTATGGTGGCACATGCCTGTAATCCCAGCTACTCAGGAGGCTGAGGCAGGAGAATCCCTTGAATCTGGGAAGCGGAGGTTGGCAGTGAGCCGAGATCACACCACTGCACTCCAGCCTGGCCTGGGCAACAGAGTGAGACTCCGCCTCAAAAAAAAAAAAAAGTAACTAGTCAAATAATAATAATAATATGGGCCACGCACAGTGGCTCACGTCTGTAATCCTAGTACTTTGGGAGGCCGAGGTGGGTGGATCACTTGAGGTCAGGAGTTGAAGACCAGCCTGGCCAACATGGTGAAACTGCGTCTCTATTAAAAATACAAAATTAAGCAGGGTACGGTGGCTCATGTTTGTAATCCTAGCATTTTGGGAGGCCGAGGTGGGCAGATCACGAGGTCAGGAGATCGAGACCATTCTGGCTAACACGGTGAAACCCCATCTCTACTAAAAATACAAAAAATTCACCAGGCTTGGTGGGGGGTGCCTGTAGTCCCAGCTACTCGGGAGGCTGAGGCAGGAGAATGGTGTGAACCCGGGAGGTGGAGCTTGCAGTGAGCCGAGATCACGCCACTGCACTCCAGCCTGGGCAACAGAGTGAGACTCCGTCTCAAAAAAAAAAAAAAAAAATTAGCCTGGTGTGGTGGCCTACACCTGTAATCCCAGCTACTTGGGAGGCTGAGGCAGGAGAATCGCTTGAACCCAGGAGGCAGAAGTTGCAGTGAGCCGACATTGCGCCCTTGTACTTCAGCCTGGGCAACAAGAACGAAACTCTGTCTCAAAAAATAATAACAATAATATGCAGTTACTACCTCAGTAGTTATTACTAATGCAGGTGATACTTTCTTATCTAGGTTCAGGCTCCTTTGGTTGTTTGTCTTCTCTTTACTTGTAAGCCTTTCCTCATTTAAGTTGGACAAGAGGATTAATAAAAGAAATTTAAATCGTGAAAGTTGCTACTTAAGCTTTTTTTACATTATTTTCCAATCGAACTAGTTAACAAATCTTTTCATATGTTTACAGGCAGCTGTGCTTTCACAGCATAACTTGTATGTGTAAATACAAATATTTTTTACGGTTCACACTTAGATGATGGAAAATAAACATATGTGGAAGCTATGAAAATTGTGACAGAACTTTTTCCTACTGCTCTGGTCCTGATTATACTATCTTTTAGTCAATCACATATCTACCTAAGATATCTTCTTAGAATTCCATTCAAAGGATGTGAAGTTAATATAAATACTCCCTACTGAGTTTGGCTATCAAAGCCAGAATTGGTTTAACTCTGGGTGTCTTCTAGTTTTGGTTTTTAATTCTGAGGATTGTGTTTTGACAACTGAGAGGTCTATTTTTTGGCTTTGAAATGATATGTGGGATTGCATAGCTGTCACTTCCCTAAATGTATCTGTAGTCCCATGAAGTTTTCAGGGAATACCCTCGTGTAACTTAAGGTGCTAGAATTAAGGATGGTCTGTGGTCACACATTAAAGTTGCTAGTCATCCAACCTTCCTAGTATAAGTCACATTAATTGAAAGTTTATTATAGGCTAGGTGCTCTGGCTCATGCCTGTCATCTCAGCACTTTAGGAGGCTAAGGCAGGAGGATCACTGGAGCCCAGGAGATTGAGACCAGCCTAGGTAACATAAAAAAATAAATAAATAAAGCTTATATGCCTGGAATTGTGCTACGTATTTTGCACACATTATTTCATTTAATCCTCTCAACAGTCCTGTGAAATAGGTACTATAAAAATCTGATTTTACAGATGAAGAAACTGAGACTCAGAAAGTTGATTTATTCAGGGTCAAGCAGAGAACTAGGACATGAACCCATATCTATCTAATGCTCAAGACTTTGCTCTTTGCTGGGCGCGGTGGCTCAAGCCTGTAATCCCAGCACTTTGGGAGGCCGAGGCGGGCGGATCACGAGGTCAGGAGATCGAGACCATCCTGGCTAACCCGGTGAAACCCCGTCTCTACTAAAAAATACAAAAAATTAGCTGGGCGCGGTGGCGGGCGCCTGTAGTCCCAGCTACTCGGGAGGCTGAGGCAGGAGAAAGGTGTAAACCTGGGAAGCGGAGCTTGCAGTGAGCTGAGATTGCGCCACTGCACTCCAGCCTGGGCGACAGAGCAAGACTCCGTCCCCAAAAAAAAAAAAAAGACTTTGCTCTTTAAAAGAAAACAGCTTTATTGAGATGTAATTCACACACCATATAACTCAACCATTTCAAGTGTACAATTCAATGGCTTCTGCCAAATGGATTTGTGCAACCCTCACCACAATCAATTTTAGAACATTTTATCAGCCCTAAAAGAAATCCTATCAACTGATGAATAGATAAATAAAATATGGAATATTCATACAATGAAATATTGTTAGGTGAAAAAAAAAAGTACTGATACATGCTACAACGTATCTATTTTTTCCTTTAGTTGCTTGTGCTTTGGTATCATATCTGAGAAACCACTGCCTAATCCAAGGCCATTAAGATTTATGCTTATGTTTTCGCCTGAGAGTTGTATAGTTTTAGCTCTTATATTTAGGTCTTTGAAGCTCTTTCTCGAAACCACTATGCTTTACTGTTTTGTGTGTTCATAAAAACACAAATACAGTGATAACCCATGGATGAGAGAGAAGCATGAAACGCCTGAGTAATTGGAATTTGGGGTTATCTCTGGATTTTAATGATCTGTTTTTCTCCTGCTCCAGCTATGCTTGTAATTAAGAGTCGAATCACTTGATCACGTCCTGAATATATTCTAAAATCTTGCTTTGCAAAGACATCATACATTCCCGTTTCCATGACCCTAATTTAGGTCCTCATCTTCTCACCAGTAGGCTATTTTGATAATCTTCTAAGTAGGCCAAGTTCTTCTCTGATGAAATGCACCGCCCTTTATTGAAATCAATTGCTTGTTAATTTATTCAGTCATACGCTTCACTAGGACAGGAACTATTCATTTCTTTTTCACCATCGTGCCCTTGTGTCTGGCACATAGTAGGTGCCCCACAAATAATCACAAAGGAAGACTGTGTGGTCTCCTTATCACAAAACTCTTCTGGACTAAACACTGTTTACGCTGCTGTCAGATTAATATTCCAAACACTGCTCTGATCATTTCACTTCTTGGCTCAAAAACTTTCAAGGACTCTCTACTGCCTTCTGAGAAGCCTTGCCTTTTTTTTTTTTTTTTTTTTTTTAAGAGATATGGTCTCACTCTATCACCCAGGTTAGAATGCAATGATGTGTGATCATAGCTCACTGCAGCCTTGAACTCCTGGGCTCAAGTGATCCTCCTGCCTCAGGCTCCTGAGCAGCTAGGACTACAAGCACATGTAACTGTGCCTGGCTAATTTTTTTTTCTTTTGGTAGAGATTGGGGGCAGGGGGTGTTGCAGGTGTCTCTCTATGTTGCCCAGGCTTGTCTCGAACTCCTGGCTTCAAGCATTTTCCTGCCTCAGTCTCCCAAGTAGCTGGGATTACAGGTGTCAGTCACTGTGCCTGGTCCTCTAACATGACATCCACGCTAGGGCTGCCATTCCCAGTTCCTTTCAGAACTCACAAGGCAACTTTGGAGTTGGGCAGGCTGCAGGAGACTCCAGGTGTGAGAGTGGTCATTTGCTGTTGTCATGAGGTTGCCAGATTCAGGAAATAAAAATGTTGGGCCAGGCGTGGTGGCTCGTGCCTGGAATTCCAGCACTTTGGAAGGCTGAGGTGGGAGGTTCAATCGAGTCCAGGAATTCCAGACCAGCCTGGGCAATAAACTGAGATCCCAATTCTACCAAAAACAAAAAGAAATTTCTAGGAATAGTAGACAGTGGGTAAAAAATAAGATACTCACTTAAATCTGATTTTCAAACAACAATATCCTAGATATTCACATTTAACTGGGCAATCCCATGTTGTATCTGGCAGCCCTACAGTTAGTGTCAGCCACACTCCAGTCTGCAACATGGATCCACCGTATCTGCTTGGAATGCCCGCCCCCCACTCAATTTGGCCCAAATCTGACACCTCTTCGAAGGCCCCGCTCAAAGACCACTTCACTCACAAGCTCTTCTCTGGCATCCTCTGATAGTTATGATTATTTCTTCCTCGCCACTCCCAAAGCACAACGAACAGACCCATCATGTGTCCCATAGCACATGCTTCCTTCCACTCTGCAGAGGCGAGCCCTGTATCTTAACCCCGCCTGAGCCTGGAAGCTTCCTGAGCACCAGACCAAGGTGCTCTGCCAGCTCATGCTGCGTACTCAGAAGGTGCCATTAGCTGGTTGTTCAATGACTACGTAAGACTCGATTGTCCTGAATCAGAACTACTTTCTATTTTTATTTTCAGAGTGGACTTTTCTCCCTAAATTCTAGGATCAGTGGCACATGGGCATCACAGGCAAATTATATGGTTTCTAAGAGACTGAATCTGAAACCTTCCAATTTAGGAGAAAGGAAGGAAATGTGAATCTTTTTCTTCTCTGAACAAGGAAATGAGAATTTGTTAAAAAAAAAAAAAAAAAAGATTGAGCATTGACAATTACTGATTACAAAATAAAGTAATATTATAGTTTTAAATAAAAACATCTCCATGTGAACAAACTTCGCTTTGTATTTTAGCATCTGTTTGAGTACGTTTGTACTGCAAAGCGGAAAAATGAAATCTCCCAGGCACCATTTGCCAAGGGATTTGCTCCCCTTCTTTGTCTGTTCGGATTAATCTGAGAGTGGCTGAGAGCTGCCCATTTTATCTCTGGGTTGAGGCAAAAGGGAGAAGTGTTTTCCAAAATAGCCCATGAGATGGCTGGACTCCCTCAGACAGAATTTGGGGGAGGACAAAGGAACCATGTGGGCATTTTATGTAGAGTATCTGGACCGGGTGCCCTGTCATTTGGAAGGCATCTGTTCCTGCCATTTGCACATCTTCCGGTAATCCTCCATTGATCGCCACCCCGCGTTCCTTCCTGCCCACTTGTGCCGGCCCCCCCCCGCAGTGTCCTCTGACGTGAGGCCCTTCTTTCACTGCTCTAATTCAATGGCTTCTAATTGGATGCTCTGCGGGGCTAATGGCGTCTACCCAATTGCAGGGCTGACATTTACTTATTTGATTTCCACCCCTCCCTCTGCTCTCTGGCCTCCTTTGTGAGCAGAGCTTAAATTAGGCAGGATTTTAGATGCAGCACCTTTTTATATTTCGGTGTGGGCCTCTTGTTTTTTGAGTGGGGAGGGGTGGCTGAGTAGAGAAGAGCCTTGGAAATACACACTGAGCTGATCAATCCTGACCCCTGCAGATAAACCCAGCTTTGTGACTTATCTCTGTCCCAGAATCCCAGCTGCCTCTGGCTGCTTTCTTTGTTTGGTTTTTAACCTGGACCCCAGCCTGCTAATTTCGGCTGGAACAAACTTTATTCTGTCACTGAATATCAGACCAATGCCAAAAGAGTTGTTGCTTGTTTTCATAATTGGAAAGGTTCTGGGCTAAATGTTAGACCTCTTCATCTCCAGGGTTTGACATTCAAGAATTGTAATGTAGGGCTACAACCATCTTAGTGATTATCTTAGTTATCACAATCTGAACTCGTCCTCCTTTCTCCCCTGTCCCTAGATATAAACATTTCTGGAGAGATGAGAGTCATGATCCTGAAAGGATTTCATCTTTGAAGCCTCTTCATCATCATCTTTGCATTTGCCTCTTTTTCAATCTTGTAACCCCAAACAAAACAGAAGAGCCATCGTCCATCCATATTTGCTTAGAATGGATATTTACAAATTGAGTTTAAATTGTTCTCAGATGTGGATTATCTTATTTATTTATTTATAGACTTCACCCCATAGAACAAACAGAGACAAACAGCAAGTTTCCCCTTTGTTTAGGACCACTTGGCAGCATGACTCCAATCTCCACTATCACCCAAGCAGCTATGGTTCAGGCAAGCTGTTAGCTTGAGGTCTATAGTCTATCTCCAGGGATTACCTTTACTTGATTCTTAATTACATACTATTCTCCATCCTCCCAGTCCCTTCACACACACACACACACACGCACACACACACACAATTCCTCTTTAATTAGGTTGTAGCAGTCTCTTCCATGTATATCTAACTCAGTTCATTGTGGACTATTCTGATAGATAGCTGTCTGCCCTGGCCAACACTTCATTAGGAGTGATACCCTGCAGCCAGTGGTCCCCAGGTCGCCTTGTTCAGGAACCAAAGTGCAGCCCAGAAGGGAGTCTGGGAGACAAAGGGATAATTGTGGTGGAGAAGTAATAGTGATGAAAAGGCTTCCAGAACAGATGTAGGAAGCATCCTGCAGTGCAGTTCACTTTCTTTTACCAGGTTATGAAATTAGGAGAGTGTTAATAAAGGCTACTCAGTTACCCAGGAGTTGCCTCTGCAGCTGACAGATTGATATACAAGCCTCAGGAAATAGCCAGAATATCTGAGTCTCAATAGGTGGCCCGTTACCTACAAAATCAATATGGCCTCTTGCCTATGCAATCCTCCTTTTTACTTTTTTTTTGAGACAGGGTCTTACTCTGTCACCCAGCTGGCATGCAGTGGCGTGATCTCAGTTCACTGCAGCCTCGACTTCCTCAGGCTCAAATGATCCTCCCACCTCAGCCTCCCAAGTAGCTGGGACCACAGGTACACACCACCATACCTGGCTAATTTTTGTATTTCCTGTAGAGGTGGGGTTTTGCCGTGTTGCCCAGACTAGTCTCAAGTGATCCTCCCACCTTGGCCTCCCAAAGTGCTGGGATTATGGGCATGAGCTACTGCGCCCAGCAATTCTCTATTTTACTTCTTACTTCTAACATTCACTTTCTCTTTCCTCTCTTCCTGAAAAGATGGCTAGGGAAGAAGAAGGGAATAAATATTTCCTATGTTCTAGACTCTCATGGCTGCTTTAACTGGTGATATAAACCTATATTTTGGCCGGGCGCGGTGGCTCAAGCCTGTAATCCCAGCACTTTGGGAGGCCGAGACCAGGGGATCACGAGGTCAGGAGTTCGAGACCATCCTGGCTAACACGGTGAAACCCCGTCTCCACTAAAAAATACAAAAGCTAGCCGGACGAGGTGGCTGGCGCCTGTAGTCCCAGCTACTCGGGAGGCTGAGGCAGGAGAATGGCGTAAACCCTGGAGGCGGAGCTTGCAGTGAGCTGAGATCCGGCCACTGCACTCCAGTCCGGGTGACAGAGCGAGACTCCGTCTCAAAAAAATAAAAAATAAAAAAAATAAAATAAAAAAACCTATATTTTAAAAAATTGAGGTATAAATTACACACAATAAAACCCACAGTTTGATGGGTTTTGACAAATGTATACACCCCTATAACCACCACTCTATCAGTTATAACGGCATGATTCATCCTCACATTGAATCTCCATGAGAGATTGGTGTCACTGGCTCAATTTTATAGCTGAGGAAAGGGAGGATCAGAAAGATTAACAACAATAGCAATAAGAACGGCAAATACTATGAGCCAGGCACTGTTCTAAGCATGTTACACATATTACCTCATTTATTCCTCTCTACAACCCCATTGGTCCCATTTTACAGATGAAGAAACTTGCCCAAGGTCACACAGCTAAAGAGTTAGAGCAGGATTTCCGACGCTCAGATTACCTTACTTCCCTTACAGTACTTCCAGAGAATTTTTTTTAAGTTCCCTCATTAGATTTTCTTTTATCCCAGAGAGAAAAATCCCCCCAAACAGAACTAAAGGCCATTGGAAGGAAAGCCACATGTCCCATATCTATGCTAGCACCCACTCCATCCCCGGCTTTCTTTAAACTATGGGCAGTCAGCTTTAACATCATGGATAGAAAAGGTTGGGCTTGAAGAAAAGCCTTGTTTTGCTACCCACTAAACATGGGGATTTTCATCTAAGAAAGTCCTTCAAGCCATCTGCCCAAGGAAGGTAATCAAATCGCCCTGAGGTTCAGCTTGACCTGGTAAAACACGTTGCTTTGTGGAACGAGTTTCGAGTTTTGCTTTGCCAGCGGTGCTGAGCATTTCCTTGGGAATTTCGCACCCATGCTGGACCACTGATGCCTCCTCTGTGCATGGAAAGGCAAAGGTATGGGGTGGCTGTTTGGGACCTTCATATAAAAGGTCAACCCACTTCTCTGCTTTTACCCACAGCCCCACCCCAGAGGAGGGAAAAATCTGCAATTGTTGGATTAGAGCTGAGGTGCATATTTGCCCTTTGCATAACTGGCAGCGTTGCAAAGGACAGCCCCTTTCTCTCTTCCCTCCATTCTCTCCCATCTGGCAGAGGAGTCCGGCTCCCTAAATCTTCTTTTTGTTGGTTAGTTTCCATGGTAGTTATTGTCTGTGTGTGTGAGCATGTCCGCCCCCTCACCCGCTCTCCTCACAGAGCGGGCCTTTGTAGCAGAGACTGGGTGGAGGGAGAGGCACGGAGACACTGGGGCTCTGACAAGCTGGCTAAGGCCCTCTCAGTAGGGGGGTCACGCCTCCTGGAACTCAGGGACCCCAAGTTTCTGTGCATTCAGGGCGGGGCTGGCCTCATGCCCTGTGCATAGAGGCCTGGCTGCATCCCAGTCGATCAGCCAGAGGCAGCAGCAGTGGACTCATCAATTGTGGAGGAAGCCCTGGGGACCCTGGGGACCTTGCCGACTCTATTCCCAGTCTGCTCCTAGGACAAGCCTCAGAGCCAACACCTGCTCGACCCTCTCCAGGGCCCTCCCCTTCTTTGTCTTTTGCAGATGATCGCCGGGTGTCCTCCTTTTCCCCCTAGTCAGGTAAGTTTTATTTCAATCCATCTATGCAGAGTGATGTCTTGGCATTCTGAGTGCCTGGTGGTGGGGAGATAGGCAGTAGTGTCCGTGAGAGGAGGGCTGCCCAGGTCAGACAGGCTGGCATGGGGGTCAGGAGGAGCAAGGGTCTTCAAGGGCTTTTTCTCCTCAGCTGGGCCTCTCTGGCTTTGAAGTTAAAGGTTTCTTCCCACCTGGTCTTAACCCAGCTAATTAACTCCAAAGATTGCTGTCCAGGGCACAGACTGACCAACATAGAGCCAACCTCCAGAACTTCTGGCTTCTGATCCGAATTCAGCTCAACTTTATGGAATATCAAACAGAAAACCAAATATTGCATATTCTCACTTACAAATGTGGGAGGTAAACCTTGTACGCAGATGGACATCAAGATGGGAACAATAGATGCTGGGGACTCAAAAAGGAGGGAGGGAGGGGACAAGGGCTGAGAAACTTCCTATTAGGTTACTATGTTCACTATCCAGGTGACGGGATCAATAGAAACCCAAACTGCAGCATCACAAAATACACCCTTGTGACAAACCTGCACACATGTCCCCTGCATCTAAAATTAAGATTTTTAAAACTTATGGAGTATCTACTATGTACACACACATTGCTACACTTGGCTCTGAAGGGATTGTGCTTTGATGACCATGGCACATAACATGGTTCCTGCCTTCCATTGCTTACCACCTGGTAAGAAAGAATATCTCCATAGATAGGTATGGGGATTCTGGGGCCAGACAAGCTGGATTTCACATCCCTGTTCTGGTTGTGTGACCATGGGCAAGTCATTTAACTTCTCTAAATTTCAGTTTTCACCTTTGTAAAATGACAATAATAATAGTGCCTACTTTATAGGCTAAATTATACACACACACAACTCACACACACATAAAACTCTGATCAGTTCATGACACATAATGAGCACCATATACTTGTTAATGATTATTATTATTGTTATTATTATTGACTTTTTATGCGGTTCAAATTATACAAAATATGTAAAGAATGTAGTGTGGTGTTGAGAATAATGGGTGGTGGTTATGATCATGCTAACACAGTTACAGAGGAAGTTCTATAGAAAAGGGAAAAATGGCCGGCCGGGCGCGGTGGCTCAAGCCTGTAATCCCAGCACTTTGGGAGGCCGAGACGGGCGGATCACGAGGTCAGGAGATCGAGACCATCCTGGCTAACACGGTGAAACCCAGTCTCTACTAAAAAATACAAAACTAGCCGGGCGAGGTGGCGGGCGCCTGTAGTCCCAGCTACTTGGGAGGCTGAGGCAGGAGAATGGCGTAAACCCGGGAGGCGGAGCTTGCAGTGAGCTGAGATCCGGCCACTGCACTCCAGTCCGGGCGACAGAGTGAGACTCCGTCTCAAAAAAAAAAAAAAAAAAAAAAGAAAAGGGAAAAATGGTTCTTGCCTGCAGGGATCATGCAAGGCATGGAGGAGGCGGCATTCGGGCCAAGCCCTGAAGGATGAATAGGATGTCAACAAGCAGGAAGGAGCATATGAAGCAGAAAGCACAAAGCCAAGCATGGAGGCAGGAAATGAAAGGCCTATTGGGCATCAGGCAATAGAGTGGTTTGGCTGGAGCCCAGACATTAAGCCTGGCTGAGAGGCTGGACTGGACTTTGGGCTCCCAGCATCTTGAGGACAAGGGCCAAGATTAGGGTGTGACACTGTGAACACTGGAATAACCAGCCCAGCACCAGGATGAGGGGGAGTGATACACTTTATAGAGAGCCAGGCTTAGAGCCTGAGACCAGCATTCAGGTCCTGGCTGAGCTTCAGATTGATCTGGGTGCTCTGAGGCTAATTGCTTCACCTCTCTGAGTTTGTTTTGTCACCTATGAAATCGGGAGGTAAAATACCAAGTGCAATTCTTCAGGAGAAAGGAGAATTTGTGTGTCATCTGCATGGTCCTGGGAAAAATCCAAAGGAATCAATCATTTAACAAAGTGACTTATGTAAATTATCAAGTGCAATGCCTGGCTCACTATAGTAGTTGAATGAATGATCTTGCCCATCATGATTAATTGCCTTATTCATCCATTCATTCACTCATTCACTCATTCATTCAGCAAATATTTCTTGGGTCCCCATTGAATGCCAGGCATTAGTTTTGCTGATGGGAAAGAGTGGTGAATACAACAGGTATGCACCTGCCTTGAGACACTTAGAAGCAACTGAGCAAACTGGCAACCTGAGGACTTCTGGGTGCTCCCACCCTACCCCCAGCAGCTTCCATCCCACTGGCCATCTTCCATCCCACTGGCCATCTTCCATTTTCTCTCAAGGATTACTGCTTTCGGATATTTATTTTTAGCAGATTTTAGGCTCCCAAGACATCTCCCACATAGGTCTTGAGAACATCTCCTGTCTGCCCTCTGCTGGTGGGGGATTGTAAGCACTTTGCAATAAACAGCTCAATATTCACGACACATCAATACCAAGCATTTCTGCTGCTGTCCATCACCCCTGAGATGAACTGAAGTGCTTTAATTTTTAAAGAGGAATAAATTTGTAATTAGTACCTTAACGTTACACCAGAGTCATTCAAGAGGTTTTCTATTTAAATGCAAATTTAATCTTCCCAAAGGAAAGCTAAAAGGTGATGAAAATAGATAGCAAAGGTTGAGGAAGAAGGCAAGAAAAGGGAGATGGCGCTGATGTGGAGCCGTCACTGTTGTTGACTTGCCTGTGGCCCATGCTCAGGACCAGGCTCTGAGGCAGAGGGAGCTGAGGTGGGCCCTGGGTCCCTAAAGCCTAAGTTCCAATTGCCCTGCCTGTTCATGGTGGCAGCCCAAACCAGCAGCCATTTGGGTGGGTCCTCGCTGGACTGCTGGTGGTCATCTTAGAATCTGGTGGCCTGGAGAGGATATGGGCTGTGGGGTTACGCAGATCTGAGTTTGAATCCAGGATCCTGTTCTGCCTAACTCTAATAGCTTTGGCGAGTTTCCTAATCTTCACCATTCCTTCATTATGTAAATAGACCTCTTAGTGCTTGTTTCTCTCAAGGTTGTTGTAGAGATTATGTGATAAACAGAGAAAATGTCCTTGGTATACAGGAAGGGCCCTCAAAATGTTCATTTCCTTTATTGCCACTAGATATTGCCGTGTCAACTTAACATGCCATGGTGGTGCGAAGTATGTTGTCAAGAACAAGGTGGCAAGCTGAGAGTGGTGCGTGTCTATAGTCCCAGCTACTCAGGAGGCTGAGGCAGGAGGATCGACTGGGCCCAGTGAGCCATGATGGTGCCACTGCACTCCAGCCTGGGCGACAGAGACCCTGTATCACGCAAACAAGAAAACAAAAAACGAAAAGAATAAGGTGGCATTCCCCTTGTTCCCTTAAAACAGCCTAAGGTGCGGGGGAGGGCACAAACATTTTCTGTAAAGGGCCAGATAGTAAATATTTTACGCTTTGCGGGCCATGCGCTCTCTGTTGCAACTACTCCACTCTGCTGTTGTAGTGGGAAAGCCGCCATAGACAACACGTATATGAATGAGTGTGGCTGTGTTCCAATATAACTTTATTTATAGATGCTGAAATGTGAATTTCATATCACTTTCATGTATCCCAAAATATTTTTCTTTTGATTTTTTTCCCCAATCATTTAAAAATGTAAAAATTGTTCTTAGATTTCAGACCATACAGAAACAGGCAGCAGGCCAGGGTTGGCCCTCGTCATAGTTCGCTGTCTCCTGCACTGAGGTAGAACCTGTGATTTAGGGGGGACTTGTATCAAGGAATGTCTCAGAACATAACTTCCAAGACTGAGACCAAAGCAGAGAGATGTCATCCAAGGAAGAAAATAGTCCTTTCTGGGCCAGGACTAGAGAGGAACAAAGGACACACGGGATCCCTAGTGGTTCCTCGTGGGGGCAGTTGTTAGGTCTGGGTGTGAATAGAAGTGTCACTCTGTTTCTTGCCTAGTGATGTGCGGGGATGGACTGGCAGTTCCTGGGTGCTAAGCAGGCAGCCACATTCTCCTGGTGACAGACTATAGGAGGATGCTCAAGGGCCAAGGCCCTGCCACTCCTTCCTTCACTGGGAGAGAAGTGAAGGCAGGCTCCCTGCGGCTCCTTAGGATCCTCAGGTACACATCCACCAGCCCTGGGAGTGCCGAGTGATGAGGACAGGCAGATCCTTTGATTCACCCAAAGCTTGGCCTGGTTCTCACCTTTCCGGACTCTCATGGCTTCTTAGACACACATACACACAACGCACTCGCAGCCAGCCCATCACAGGTCCCCCGCCTCTCCTGTCTCCAGCACAGAGAGCACAGGTCAGCATGCCAGATGGTAACCTTGCTGCTGTGGCAGATTGCCATCTCCCTAGGGAGCGGGGTTGAAAGCAAAGCACTGGATGATGCCTGTGCTCCAGTCCCCACCCCCTCCTCTCCAGTGTGCCTCTGCCTGGTCCTTTCTCTGGGGACAAGGGGTGTGTGTGTGTGTGTGTGTGTAAAGTAAAGTGCCAGAGGAGAAGGGGAGAGGTGAGGAGAGAGCAAAAGCCACTCCCTACCTCTGTACAGGTCCTGCCCCAGTGACCAGGCACTTCCTTCCATCTGGAGAGTGAGCGGGACCTCCCTCTCTGGCGCCCAGGGAGGCTGGTGGGCTCTTAGAGGTGAGTAGAGGCATGGGACGGACAACAAGGCTGCCCCAAGGCCTGGTGAGAGAGGCAAAGAGGCCTGGGACCTTTCAGGGTGACTGATCTCACTTCCCAGCTCTTTGGAGGGCCCAGGCAGAGTGTCATGCCAGCCTGAACAGCCTAAACTGTGAACCTCATCATCCCCTTCTCAGCCCCATAAAGGGCCCAGAGTCTTGGATCCTGCTGGATGTCAGGGTCAGACAAAATTTGGAGTTAGGAGGGAGGCAAGGAAGGAGAGGCGGGAGGCGGGCCATGAGAAAGCCTCTTTTTTTTTTTTTTTTGAGACGGAGTTTCGCTCTTATTGCCCAGGCTGGAGTGCAATGGCACCATCTCGGCTCACTGCAACCTCCAACTCCCGGGTTCAAGCAATTCTCCTGCCACAGCCTTCCGAGTAGCTGGGATTACAGGCATGCGCCACCATCCCCGGCTAATTTTTGTATTTTTAGTAGAGATGGGGTTTCTCCACGTTGATCAGGCTGGTCTCAAACCCCCGACCTCAGGTGATCCACCCACCTTGGCCTCCCAAAGTGTTGGGATTACAGGCGTGAGCCACCGCGCCCACCTGAGAAAGTCTCCTCTTAAAGTGAGCAGTGATGATCAAATAAAAGTCCAATATATGCTATGTACCAAGTGAGGAATCTGTACATGGAAACAAGAGGAATCTTCGGGGAGTGACCCCTTCTCTCCTGGGTGGGGATGAGACAACAAATGAGCTTTTGTCTTCCAGATAAGGCAGTTTTGCTAGGAAGAGGGTGAGCGAGCAGGCCAGCCTTTTGTTTAGCCTTTTGTTTCTAGCAGGCCCTATCTCTAGGCTTACAGAGCTCCATGGGCTGGACTGTGGGTCTGAGGCCCTGCTCATTCAGAGCCTGCCAGCAGGAGAGCCAGCTCCCAGTGCCTCAGCACACACACACATGCACGCACACACACACACACATGCATGCACACACACACATGCACACGCAGGCACGCACGCCATCGTGACAGGCAGGCTGGCCCATCTGCCAATCAATCTTCCTTGCTGATTTCCCAGCTGGAAGCAGCAGGGCTGGTGTGTAAATCATTCAGAGCCCTCTCTCAGCTCTGCCAGGACATGGAGCTCTTTTTAATTAAGAAGAATGGAGGATGCTGCTGACTTTGGAAATGGCAATATTAACTTACTAATGGGCATTTAAAGAGCTGCATCTGAGTGGTCTGCTACAGCCTTCCCCAGCCTATAGCCTCTTCTCCTCTGCAGAGCTGCCCCCATAAAGGCTCTGCTGTCCTCCTCATGAGATGGGGTGAAGATTAGGCCCCCTAAGGGCCCCAGCCTGATGACCTGGGACAAATGGGTGCATTTTCACTTTTAGAGAAAGAGCCAGGTCAGGATGACCTGAGCCCTTGCGTCCTCTGCAACCCTTGCATACTCTCCTGGAAGCAGGCACCCCAGAAAGGTCAGAACCCAACAGGAAGCATGATAAGGCATCCAGGTGGGTGCCCAAGGTCTACAGGGAGCCAGCCCATTTGCCACAGCTGCAGCTGTCACAAGGCATCCCCTTGTCCTGGGCTGATTGGGGAGAAAGGAGGGTGGTGGTAGCAAGAGAGGGTGGCCAGGGGAAGCCCTGATAAAGTCCTCACTGGTGACTGGACCTGGGGTAGCTGGCAGCGCTTGTGAGAGCTGGTGGGGCCAGACCTCTGTGATTGTATCACCTGGTAGAATGTGAGGATGTTCGTTCTAGAATCTGCTGCTTTGTCACTATGGCTAAATGCTTCTTTCTCTAGGGCTCCCCAGCCTGTATAGCACCCCAGGAGTACAGAACACTACAGCTGGGAGGGACCCCAGCTGCTCTCTTCTTCACCTTCCTTCCTTCTAATTTGACAGGTACCAGAATGGATATGACTTGCCCATAGTTCACAGCCTGGTTACAACAAAACGTAGGCTGGAGGTCATAGCCTACATTGTAACACGATGTAGCAGAGGTCTTCTGACTGTCCTGTGTCTTTCTAGTATGCACCGGGTGGCAATAGAGGAGGAGGTGGCTCCGTGGCCTCTCACCTCACCTCATGCGGGTGTTTCAAGTTTCTGACACTGCTGGTCAGGAAATTCTTCCTTGTTTATAACTCAAATCCTCAGGCTTTATTGTAAGCCCCATTTCCTCTTACGACTTCCTCAATAAGCACAGGGAAGTAGCTGAGGTCTTTGAGAAGCATCCCTTCCCACACGCACTAAACAGCAGAGGAGTGTGCGGTTTTCCAACCCTTTCTTCTCTACATTGTGCAACTCCTGAATCTGAAAACGAAGATGACCCCCTCCCTTCACTCATCATCCCATATCTGGGGTCCACTTTCCAATGTCCCAATTTTACCTAAGTAGGCAGGAAGGTGCTTACAGATGAACAGATGCATTCTTTAACGGATATTCACTAAGCCTCTCTAGGTTCCAGGCACCAGCTAAGCACTGGAGCGGGAGGGAGCAGGGCAGATAGCTGAAGGAATGTGGCTGATTCAACTCTCCAATCAAGGCTGCGTGGTCAGGAAGGGAACTTGAATAGCTAAGGCCATTCTGCAGGACTCCAGCCCTCCACCTGCAGGGCAGCAGTGCCACGTGAACACATACAGATCCTGGTTCTGACTGCTGGCAACTGTGTCATGCCATCTCCCATCAAGTCCACGTGAGCTCTAAATCCTTCCTCTGGGCTGATGTTGGGACTGGTGGGGAGGAGGCCGTAATGAGTCTTCTCTACGCTGGGGGAGGAACTACCCTTTCCTTGGTCTGCTGGCAGCCTCAGTCCTAATTGGATGAGTCAGCCTCACTCCCCACTCCCTGAATAAGGACCACGCTTCTGGTAAGGAATGAGAAGGTGATTAGCTAAAGGAAGGGCACAGCTGTTCTCCAGATTAGAATGCAATTTAGGTTGCAGCAGATGAGATTTCAGCTAGCTAGGAGAAAAGATATCCGGTCTAAGACACAGGCCCAGAAGTGATTGGCTACAGGAGGGTGTGGGCCCTGGTAAGGCTGCCTATCTTGTGAAACCGGCCCCTGCTTTGGGGGACACACTACCCTGAAAGTCAGAGGTACAGAAACTTGCCATCGCAAAGGGAAGAAAGACACTAGTCTTTATGAGGTACCTGCCACATGCCCAGGAACTATGCCTGGCACCTCCTTCTTCCTACAACTCTAGAAAGTAGATTTTCTTATTCCCTTTTTCACAGATGAGGACACTCAGATTCAAGGACGTAAGTGACTTGTGCATAGTCACACAGCTAGGAGGTGGCTGCACCAGGATTCAGATCCAGCCTATCTGATGCTGATCTCATGGTCTGTGGGGTGCTGCAGAAAGAAAACTGCATAAAGAAGGTGATCCTGGCCTCGGGGAGTTCCTGGTGTGCGCCTCCAGCCAGCATGGTTCCCTGCAGAGCGCACTCCGGTACAGAGTATTTCTAGGGAGGGCTAAGGAGCAACTAATCACTAAACAACTCCTCTTTCCTCCTATCCCCCCAAAATGTTCACTACACTTGAAATTCCACCAGACCTTGAAACCCTTCACACAGTTACTGCATCCATGGCCTGCCACACCGAGAATCTGCCTGGTTTATTGGGAAGAAACTGTCCCCACAACACCCCAATTTCCCCTAAGGTACCGCAGTTTGGTGAAGGCAGGATCCTGCTGAATGCCTACCAGACAACAGAGACTGAGTAAAACTGTGCATTTCATTGTATGTAAATTAGACCTTAACAAATCCAAGACTTACTGAGCCTGTCAAGGTGGTGCATGTCTGTAATCCCTGCTACTCAGGAGGCTGAGGCAAAAAGATGACTTGACCCCAGGAGTTCAAATCCAGCTTGGGCAATATTGCAAGACCCCATCTTAAAAAAAAAAAAAAAAAAACAAAATGTACTGAGTGACTTTTTCTGGGGCTGAGCATCCCCAAGTTTGATTGATGCATCAATATCTATAATAAAGACTCCACAGCACCAAAGGCCTAATCTTTAGAGGCTTTTATGACTTTTCCCTCCCCTAATTCCCCAACCTCCCACCCTACCTTGTGACCAAGGCAAAAAATCTAACACTTTTATTTTTTTTTAAGAGAGACAGGGTCTTGCTGTGTCACCTAAGCTGGAGTGCAGTGGCACAATCTTGGTTCACTGAAGCCTCTACTTCCTGGGCTCAAGTGATCCTCCCACCTCAGCCTCCCTAGTAGCTAGGATTATGTGCCACGAAGCTCGGATAACTTTTATTTCTTATAGAGCCAGGGTCTCGCTATGTGTTTGAGGCTGGTCTCGAACTCCTGGGATCATATAGCCACACGCCTCAGCCTCCCCAAGTGCTGGGATTACAGGCATGAGCCACCTCATCCAGCCTAAAAACGCAAACCCCTTTTAAGGCAAAAGAGAAACACTGGCTCAATGTTATGCAAGATTTTAGAGCAAGAAGGATTTAGATTTGACATGAGGAAGAACTTCCTGCCCAGAAAAATGGTTACACACTAGAATAGGGTGGGGAGGGATCAAAGGAGTCACTGGACATTCTCCCTCTGCTTGGCACTCCTTTTTTTTTTTTTTTTTTTTTTTTTTTTTGAGACGGAGTCTTGCTCTGCCACCCAGGCTGGAGTGCAGTGGCCGGATCTCAGCTCACTGCAAGCTCCGCCTCCCGGGTTTACGCCATTCTCCTGCCTCAGCCTCCTGAGTAGCTGGGACTACAGGTGCCCGCCTCGTCGCCCGGCTAGTTTTTTGTATTTTAAGTAGAGACAGGGTTTCACCGTATTAGCCAGGATGGTCTCGATCTCCTGACCTCGTGATCCACCCGTCTCGGCCTCCCAAAGTGCTGGGATTACAGGGTTGAGCCACCGCGCCCGGCCCCCTGCCTGGCACTCCTTAAGGCCCCATCTTGGTGCACTCAGCCCAGGCAGTGGAAACCACAGGTGACTCAGGGAATCTTAAGTGGCAGTTGCTAGGTTACAAGCTTCCTCGATGTGCACTCAGTGTAAGGACTAAAGGATGTTACCTGGCGGAGAGGAAGAGAGATGGGGGAGATGGAGAGAAGCCAGGACTTCCAGAACAAGCAATTAGGTCATGGTCTGGAAGACATCCTGTTCTTAGTACTTTTCCAAGGGTCTGAGTCCCTAGATCCCATGGTCTGCATAGAAGATGGTGCCTGTAGGATATGAGCCTTAGTTTAGAATGGGGGCCTATTCTAGGGCTGGATTCCAGCACTTCTTTACCTGCACTGCCTGGCACAAACAGTATGGGCAGCCGCTGGAATATCCTTGGGAGCCTGGGCTCCTTTCTTCACCGCAGTGGAATAAAGACCAGAAGCCAAGTGGAGAGTGGACCTGCTTGGTTTCATTCATAAGGCACAATTCTTTCATTTGTGATTTAATTGTGATAAAGTGAAGGAGTACTGGATTTGGAATTCATACCTTGGACCCACCCTGAATGGCCTGCATGGTCCTAAGTAAGTCACTTCATCTCATTAAGGCTCAAATTCCTCATCTGTCAAAAGTGGATACCGATACCTACCTGGCAACCCCTCCCAGGGCTGTTTTAAGATTACGAGAAAATGGACATGCAAGGGCTTAGATGATCTCAACAGCTGACACAAATATAACATACAGCGTGGAGCTCTATCTGTCTGCTTATTAAGCTGCCCCAGCTGGGGTGGTGAGGGCTCATTTAAGAAGCCTGGCCTCACTGCTTTGGTAGAAGGCTCAGTGGGCAAAAGAGGCTGAGGATGGACTCCAACAAGCCCTTTTGAGGAAGGTCTATGGCTTTAAATCTTTCCGATCACCCATTCTGATTTTGTGAAGACAGTTCATGCTGAGGTAAATGTCCGTTCCCTATTTCTCCAGGCAGTTAGAGACTCCTAGGACGAAAGGGAAATGTTCAGTGTTTCTGTGAAATTTCATTAATTCACACCCCATGCTTTTGGAATTTATGAGTTCTGATTGAATAGGGAAAACAGACACAGCTTTCCTCTGTGAAGGTTCTAGAGGCGCTTACTTTGTAAGCACAGAGAATTCAAACTAACAAACAGTGGAATTTTTAAGCCAAGAACTCAAAGTAGTAAAATGGGCCCGTTGGATGGAGTGCAATGCTGCAATCTCTGCTTGCTGAAACCTCTGCCTCCCGGGTTCAAGTGATTCTCCTGCCTCTGCCTCCTGAGTAGTTGGGATCACAGGTATGGGTCACTGCACCCAGTTAATTTGGTATTTTTAGTAGAGACGAGATTTCACCATGTTGACCAGGCTGATCTTGAATTCCTGACCTCAGGTGATCCACCTGCCTCGGCAACCCAAAGTGCTAGGATTACAGGCATGAGCCACCAAACCCCACCTCGACTGTATAATTTTGAGGGTGGAAGGTTTGTTTTGTTTTGTTTTTTTGAGACAGAGTCTTGCTCTGTCACCCAGGCTGGAGTGCAGTGGCACAAGCTTGGCTCACTGCAATCTCCATTTACCAGGTTCAGGTGAACCTCCTGCCTCAGCCTCCCGAGTAGTTGGGACTACAGGTGCATGCCACCATGCCTGGCTAATTTTTTTGTATTCTTAGTAGAGATGGGGTTTCACCATGTTGGCCAGGCTGGTCTGAAACTCCTGACCTCAAGTGATCTGCCTGCCTGGGCCTCCCAAAGTGCCTGGATTACAGGTATGAGCTACCTCACCCGGCCGGAACTATTGTACCTTGACTGATCAATTTCAAAACCCTGGTTGTGATATATACTGTACTATAGTTTTGTAAGATGTTGCCATTGGGAGAAACTGGGTAAAGGGTATTCTTTCTTACAGCTGCATGTGAATCTAAAATTTTCTCAAAATTATAACTGTAGTTTAAAAAATATATAGATATAGATCTATCAAAAATATATAGATATAGATCTATTTATCTATCTGTATAAGAAACTGAAGCTTAGAGTAGTTAAACAAGTTTCAGAGGCAAGATTCAAACCCAGGTCTTCCAGCCTTCCAAGCCTGGGTCTTTCAAGACTTGGCTACATTTGAGAGAACCAGGTAGGAGGAAGATTCCATCAGCCTTGCAGTCCACCAGACCAGGTGGTTCTCTGGCCTCATGGGCACCTTTGTTACTGGGGGCTACTGTCCTGTAAAGGGTATTACAGGGTGGCTTGCAAGGATTGTTTGTCAAGCCCTGTGGGTTGGTGCTGGGGACAGAGATTTGATCATCAGGTTTCCCCTTCCTAAAGCTTGTGAAGGGTGATGGTGGCGGTGGTGGGTTGTGCATGTGTGTGGCAGATGGAAAAACTGCCTGTGTGTGTCTGTCTATGTTGGTGTCTCTGGCTGTGTCCACATGTCTGTCTGTGCATCATTGGTCAGTGTCTCTGTGGATGTGTCTATTTCGGGGGGGGGAGGGTGATGTGTAAGTTACGCATCTATGTGCAAGTGGGTGTATATGTTATATTTGAAAGTACCTGTGCCAGGTCTGCGTGCATCGCACCCACATAAGTTGTTTCCATGAGGTTAAACTATATGATAATACCTCCCCCCAAGCAAAGCTGGCTATTGAGTCAGCCTGTCACGAACTGAGTCTGTGTACTGTAGATAAACTGGGTAATTGGACTCTCTGCCTCTTCATCCAAAACAAACACAAAAGCCCGCCCCCGCACCGGAGGGAGTCTGTGCCCGTCATCTGGGTGCTTGGTTCTAGTGCCCTGCTTTCCTTGACCCTGTAGACAAGGTGAGCGCTTCCCCGGGGGCCCGGGCGGCGGGGCTTCTGTAAAGAGGTCACAGCACGCTATGTCCCGGGACGCACGCGGATTCCTGCACAGGTGTGGTGGCTGCGGATGGGGACCGAGCGGAGCGGGCTCGCCGGCTTCCTCCCCGGCGGCGGCTCCGCTTCTCCTTCCTGCTGTTCACTTCATCTCCTCATCTGCATGTGTGACAGCGGCGCGCGGACTGGGAAGGACAGAGCGCCCTCTCCCCGGCTCCCGTGCAGCCGGGCGGGGGCTCCGGGCTCCCCGGTGATGCGTCGTCTGCGCCTCGCCGCAGCGCTCCCCGGGCCTGGCAGCGTAAGTGATGCGAGGGCGGGGGCGCCGAGACTGCGGGGAGGGGGCGCGGGGGAAGAGAGGCGTAGACGCTGAGAGACGCTAACTCCTTCCTCCGCCCGGGGACTGCCCGTCGCCCGGAACCCCTGAAAGCCCCAGCCCGCGGATTGCTCCGGCAGTGTCCGAGCAGCGGGTGGGGAGGGGGCGGGGACCAAGCGGTGCAGGGCGTGGTGCCGCCGCCGGGGGGCGCCCTCCGCCGCCGCGTCTTCCCGGTGAAGTTGACCAGGGGCTGCGGAGCCCGCCTGGTGCCCGCCGGAGAGCGCGTGGCCCCGGCTGCCCTTGATTCGCCGCGTTCCTCCCGCAGGGCCAGGCGTGGACGCCGCCGGACCGCTGAGACTCGGAGCACAGTGAAGTACTGGCCGGCGTCTGGCTGGGGCTGGCGCTCGAGAGCCCGATGGAGGTGGCGAGAGGGGCCGTGGGAGCCGGCGCCGAGTAGCCGGTGGACCCCCGCGCTCGCGCCTCTCCCGGCGCCCGGGCGCTCCCCGAGGCTGCCATGGAGGTGCCTAACGTCAAGGACTTCCAGTGGAAGCGCCTAGCGCCACTGCCCAGCCGCCGGGTCTACTGCTCCCTGCTGGAGACCGGGGGCCAGGTCTATGCCATCGGGGGATGTGACGACAACGGCGTCCCCATGGACTGCTTCGAGGTCTACTCCCCGAGGCCGACCAGTGGACTGCCTTGCCCCGCTGCCCACAGCCCGGGCGGGGGTGGCCGTCACTGCCCTGGGGAAGCGGATCATGGTGATTGGGGGCGTGGGCACCAATCAGTTGCCCCTGAAGGTGGTGGAGATGTACAGCATCGATGAGGGCAAGTGGAAGAAGAGGAGCATGCTGCGTGAGGCCGCCATGGGCATTTCTGTCACGGCCAAAGGCAAGTGGGGCCAGGGCTGAGGGCGGCCAGAGAGAAGGAAGTGGGGGGCCACGAGGGAAACACGCATTTGCTGTGGGCTGTGGAGTTTAGTGCCATGTTTCTGCAGACCGCATGCGTTCAGCAGAATGCCTGCACCTCCCGCCGCCACACCCCAGCCCCTGAAACCTGCCTTGCAGGTGCCACCACCCCCAGACACCTATTTGGGGTCCTGACAATGCTCACTCCATCCTTTAGCGTCACCAGGCCCCACTGAGAGGGCTTTGGGACCTGATTCCAGGGGCCTCTTCCACCTTCAACCTCCCCCTCTGCCTCCCAATCTCAGAGATGCTTAATGGAGACCAGAATGTTCCTGGGGGTTGTGCTCCTGAAACGTCTTGCCCCATTTCACTAAGTCCTCAGCGCATGTATGTCCTCACTACATGGTTTTGTGATTCCCATTTTCCTTTCTCAAAGCCCCTCATTTCATTCTTTTCACGCCTAGTACAGCCCAGAACCTAGAGCTCTGAAAGCTCTTTTGCTAAAACACAAAGGGTTTTGTGGGAGATGGTTCGATGGGAATGAGGAGACACCAAGTTCAGACACACCTGAGCAGCACAGGCTTGCAGTGGGGTGCAACCTTCCCTCCGTCTCCTTTTCCTCCCTCCCTCTTCTGCTAAACCATACTAGCTGCATGTCAAATCTACTGTAGATTGGGAACCAGTATTTCTTGAGCACCTGCTCTGTCCCTGGCACAGTGCCAGGCTCAAGGAAGGAAGGAAAGAGGCAGAAGATCTGTTCCCTGCCTTCAGGAGTCTGGATCTGACCAATGAAGGTGACCAGAGAGAAACTCTAGTGCAGAATCCCCCAGGGCAGCACAGCCCGTGGGGCTTCTGTAACCTCCCAGTAAGAAGGATGGAAGGCCTGGAGGCCTACAGAGAGCAAGGGAGGGAAAAAGTACATCTTCATCCCAGGCCTCAATAAATGGTCTTGAAAGATTAAGAACTAACGTTCATTGAATCCTTACCATTGGTGCTTTGTATACATTAACCCCTTTGATTCTCACAACCTATCCAATGAGGTAAGTGCTGGTATTACTCTGATTTTAGAGACAAGCAGTGTAAGGCCCAAAGAGTGAGTTAAACCACTGGTCTGAGGTGACACAGATAGTGATGATTGAATCTGTGCTCTTACTATGGCACTGAATGAGTTCAAGAGTTAGTTTAATAAGCATTTACATGCCTGTGTGCCAGGCATTGTGCCAGATGCTGGGGCTATAGATTTAACAGATTCTCAAGGGCCTACAATCCATTGAAAGAAACAAAGATTATTCAGTAACATGTGGCAATTAGGGTGATGGAATAGGGTGACAGAAGAGCCATCATTCAGGAGGCACTGAGCCGGTGCTGTCCACCCAGCCTTGTAGTTCAGGGACATCCAGATGGGTCTGAAACGATGAGTAAGAATTGGGCACAAAAATAGTAGTGAGGAGTGGATGGGAGGATTCCCAGGAGGAGGTGTTTCAACTAACACAGGATGGGATGGGTGGAGCTCGTGCAAGGTGAATTCCTCATTAGCAGGCACCGTCTTCCAGCCTCAGGCTAGGGTTGGCATTTTTTTTTTTTCCAGTAAGATTGGAAAGTAGGAGGAAATAGTACTCATCCCTACAATCACCTTAAGAATAAAGGCGTCAGGCCGGGCGCGGTGGCTCAAGCCTGTAATCCCAGCACTTTGGGAGGCCGAGACGGGCGGATCACGAGGTCAGGAGATCGAGACCATCCTGGCTAACACGGTGAAACCCCGTCTCTACTAAAAAATACAAAAAACTAGCCGGGCGACGTGGCGGGCGCCTGTAGTCCCAGCTACTCGGGAGGCTGAGGCAGGAGAATGGCGTAAACTCAGAAGGCAGAGCTTGCAGTGAGCTGAGATCCGGCCACTGCACTCCAGCCTGGGCAGCAGAGCGAGACTCCGTCTCAAAAAAAAAAAAAAAAAAAAAAAAAAAAGGCGTCCTGGAGCCAGAAGCAGTGAGGACTGGCTGCTGGCAGACAGAATCCCGGGCAGGGGTGGCTCCCTGAGAAAGAGAGGCTCGGGAGGTCCTGGGGTGAGACCCAGAGAAACACAGATGCCTTGCCCATCCTCTCTGGTGTAGTGAAGTCCTTTGAAAGGCCACCTACAGTCACGAGTAGTAGAGAATGAGAGGAGACTCACTTCTCAAAGTACCCCAGCTCACTTCCTAGGCACGGTTTCTTAAAGGGGCCAGCACTCTCTCCAAAGCTTCACCCTCATTCGCCCCTAGCCCTATATCATTTAGTTGAAGTGACTCCTGGATCCCACAAGTCTCCCAATGTGTGAAGGAAGATGGCATTCCCCCATGGGGCTGGCAGACACAGACCAGCAGCAGTCCAGTGTCCCATAGGCCAGTGACAGCATGACTCATCTTATTTCTAAAGGCCCCTGCCATATCTAAAAAATTCCAGTTTGTGAATGCCTGGGGAAAGGGCATCAGAAGAATATCTCTACTCGTTGAGGCCAGGCGTGGTGGCTCATGCCTGTAATCTCCACACTCTGGGAGGCCAAGATCCGCCCAAGATCTGGGCGGATCACCTGAGGTAAGGAGTTCAAGACCAGCCTGGCCAACACAGTGAAACCCTGTCTCTACTAAAAATACAAAAAAAAGTAACCAGGTATGGTGGCAGGCATCTGTAATCCCAGCTACTCTGGAGGCTGAGGCAGGAGAATCGCTTGAACCTGAGAGGCAGAGGTTGCAGTGAGCTGAGATCATGCCATTGCACTCCAGCCTGGGTGACAAGACAAGATTCTCTCCCAAAAAAAAAGAATACCTGTCCTCTTTGGCTTGCCCTCTGGCTGCCCAGGGAGGAGGACAGTGAAGGGGACAAGATCTGCAAAGGGTTTTCCAGGCCTAGACTTCATGCAGTGTTTCAGGCTTAGCCAAAGGGCTGGACACTAAGGAAGACAAAGGCATGTAATCATACCATGGCTTCAAAACACCCAGGCAGCTGGGCGCAGTGGCTCACACCTGCAATCCCAGCACTTTGGAAGGTGGAGGCAAGAGGATTGCTTTAGCCCCAGAGTTCGAGACAAGCCTGGGCAACATGGCAAAACCCTGTCTCTACAAAAAATACAAAGATTAGCCGGGTATGGTGGCATGGACCTGTAGTACATGCCACCACAGCTACTTGGGAGGCTACTTGGGAGGCTGAGGTGGGAAGATCTCTTGAGCCCAGGAGGTCAAGGTTGCAGTGAACCATAATTATGGATTATGCCACACTCCAGCTTGGATGACAGAATGAGATCATATCTAAATTAAAAAACAAACAAACAAACAAAAACAGGCTCTCAGGCTCAGCTGTAGCAGGGACTTCTTTGAATGGTGCTATCAACCACACTGATACAGATATGACTCACTCTGGCTGAGCAGTGGTTGAAAGCTTGGCCTGGCCATGGGAGGCAATGGATGCTGGTGGGCCTGCTTTGCTGTACTTGTGAGCTAAGCCAGGGGCATGTATGACCTTTCTTCTTAGATTACCGAGTATACGCGGCAGGCGGGATGGGCCTAGACCTACGTCCACACAGCCACCTCCAACACTATGACATGCTCAAGGACATGTGGGTGTCGCTAGCACCCATGCCCACCCCGAGATATGCTGCCACCTCCTTCCTCCGAGGCTCCAAGATCTACGTGCTGGGTAAGGATGAGTTACTGTTCTATACCTACCCTGCTTCCTTCCCTTGGCTCAGTTCCCATGGGAAGCAGTGCCCTGTGTGCTGAGCATCTCGTCGGTACTGGGGATAATCACACTGCCCAGCCCACCGGGAGCTTCCTGTATGAATGAGTAACTGTCAAAAGGGGAAACCCTTTTCGCTGTCCCTGTCCTCAGGGACAACCCTCCTGCCCAACCTCTATCCTGCTCTGGCCCCCAGGGGGACGACAGTCCAAGTACGCAGTCAACGCTTTCGAGGTCTTTGACATCGAGACTCGCTCCTGGACCAAGTTTCCTAACATTCCCTGTAAGAGGGCCTTCTCCAGCTTTGTGACCCTGGACAGCCACTTGTACAGCCTGGGAGGCCTGCGGCAAGGTCGCCTCTACCGGCAGCCCAAGTTCCTGCGGACGATGGACGTGTTTGACATGGAACAGGGTGAGCTGGTCACCTTCCCCAGGAAGCTCTGGCTGCCCACTGCCCTTCTGGCTGGCTCCCCATCCCTTACACCCATTCCAACCATCTTCCAGGGCCGTTTACCCGGCTGAGCAAGCTTCTTGGAAGTCTCAGCAGCCCTCTCCACTCAGGGCTACTCTTGGAATCAAATTCCTTCATTGCTATAGTTACCCTTTTTGCTTGGTTGGTTTTTTTCAAAGCCCCTTTTCTACCTATATTGTCTTTTCTTACAATATTCACACAGGACCAGGTCAGAGAGGGATTTTTCTTACTTTTTACTGATGGAGAAACAGAAGGATCCTGACTCCTACCCTCACTACCTTTATTAGCCTCCTAAGCAGAAGTCAAGGTGATGATGATGCCTTACAGAGCAGCAAGCATGGGAGAGGGGGAAGCCGCAGAGAATTTCAAACAGCAGGAGGAACTGTGTACTCCCCAAGCATAAAGGATAAATAGAGTGAAGACACTGCCCAGGGTGAAAGCTATTTGGGCCACAATCTGTATTTGGTGGGAGTGATCTGTATCTCATTCTCTCTATATAACCCACCATTATCCATGGCCTATAGGGGGATGGCTGAAGATGGAACGATCATTCTTCCTCAAGAAGCGGCGGGCAGACTTTGTGGCTGGCTCTCTGAGTGGACGGGTCATAGTGGCTGGGGGACTTGGTAAGGATGGCGCTTTCAGGCTGGAATTTATTGTGGTTCTGGTGCTCGGTGGATCCTTGGCACTTTGCATATGCAGGAAAGGGTACTGGCTCCTTGCAAACCACCTGCCTACCACTTTACTCCAAAAATTTCAAAGCACTCCGTTTCTTCCAGCCTGGATATTACCTATCCACTATGGGCCCCAGGTGTGGCCTTTCTGTCCTCCTACACGGGGGAAACTGTGACGCAGAGAGAATAAGGGACACCCATAGCTGTGCAGCACAGGCTTGCTGAGCACAGATCCCTAAACGGGCATGACTGGAGACAAAATGTGGAGGGGATTAGCCTTGGTCTTCCTCTGACCAATCTCTTCTCCTTGGATACCCAGCCCAATCATGGAACAGGAAAGCAATCTGATTAAGTTCAACAGATGAATCTTGAATTTGATATATTAACTCTGCCAGAGATTACTGGTATTTTGAAGGAAGGACTCTAAAGTGAGAAGTCCTCCATCATCAAGGAAGAGAAGTCCAGGCAGCAGGGCTTCCAGGTACCCCAAGTCTACTTAGTGTGGACAAACTCCCACTTTACTCATGCATGAAGGAACCATATGAGCTAGACCATGTCGGTAGCTTTTTTAAGAAAGGATAGCAGTGAGGCAGTAGTGTGCTAGAAAGCTCTGGTGAAAAGCAATGGGTAGGGAAAGAAAGCTTACTCTTAAAGAGACAGAAAGGAAGAAGGTAGGAGGGACAAAGTGGCTGCTTGACAAAAGCCACTGGCTTAGTAAAGGGAGTAATCCTGTAGCCAAGGAAGCTGACCTTGCTTGGCTTCTGCTTGTGGGTGCCCAAGGGAGGAAGGTGGGGTGACTGTGGGGCATGGATTGGCGGTTGGACTCCTTTGTAAGGTCTGATTCCCTTGACACTTTCAGGGAATCAACCCACTGTCCTGGAGACGGCGGAAGCATTCCACCCAGGGAAGAACAAATGGGAGATCCTCCCTGCCATGCCCACACCCCGCTGTGCCTGCTCCAGCATAGTCGTCAAGAACTGCCTCCTCGCCGTGGGAGGTGTCAACCAGGGTCTGAGTGACGCAGTGGAGGCCCTGTGTGTCTCTGACTCCTAGCTGTCTTCTGGGTCCAGTACCTTTGCCCTGGACCATATCACTTCACTCTTGACATGAGGAATGATCTTGTCCAAGCAGTCAGGGCTGCTTCCCAGAATGTCAGCTCCTGTTAGCAGCCAGTGGAGTCTGGCCTTGGGGCTCTAAGTGACCTCTCTATAGCTCCAAATCCTACCAATCTCAGAAAACTGTAAGAGGCACAGATGACTCAACCAGCTGCAGAGCTGACTCTGAAGAGAGTCTCCACTTACTGCACAGGCACAGAAAGGCACAGGAATATTTCCTACCTCTCCCTCCTGTGAGTCCCACCTCTCCCGACCCCCATCTCCAGGAGGCAGGTAGAGCAGTTCTGACAGAGAGGATAAACTGCTGTTGCTGTCTTTCCCCAGCTCTAAATTAGTTTTAAGGTTGCTTAAGATGAAAAATGGAGAATGATTGGGGGTTCCAAACCCCTTTCTTCTCCCTTGGTTTATATCTCTTCACCATTTGGTGGTCAACTGTGGGCCTACCCTGGACCTCATCTACTCAGCGAGAATTGGACATGAAGCTAGAGGCAGCTGCCTTGGAAGGGAAGTCAGGCTCACTTGGACAGCCCAGGCCATGGCAGGAAGAATCCCTTCCTCTTGGGGTCCTTGCTGGGCATGTGATGATGGAGAAGGAGCAGTCTCCCAGCCATGGGTCCGCTCCCCACATCTCTTCTAATTCCACTTCACCTTCTTCCACCCCCTCCCCACCAGAGGCCTAGCCCTTTTGTCACCGAAGGCCCCCAGAGGGTTTCTGTGTGAAACCTTCTCATTTACACTGTGGCATCAAAATCCACAAAAGATGGATTAATTGCACTCTGGTTAATAGCAGCAGCACAATGATTAAAATCTATATTCCTAACTTCTCTAGCACCCTGGTGTGGGAGTGGGGCAGAAGGGTGTCTTGAGGGGCAGGGAGGACCCCATAAAACAATCCCTCCGGCATTCTCAGGCTAAGGAGGGCCCGCAGTGACTACCTGTTCTTGGCTGTCCCCTCTGAAGTGCCCTGCCTTCTCACAGCCACCACCAGTTACCCCAATCCCAGGAAAACAGCACATATTCTTCTCCTGCCTTGAGACTGCATGTTAATCTTCCATTCAGAACTCATCAGCAGCTCAGTCCTTCTTATGTCTAGTCTCAGTTCATTCAGCCAAAGCTCATTTTTGTCCTATCCAAAGTAGAAAGGGTTCTTTTAAAAAACTCGAAGAATGTGCCTCCTCTTAGCATCTGTTTCTGACTCCCAGTTATTTTTAAAATAAATGATGAATAAAATGCCTGCCCTGAAGGGTTCTGGAGGAGTCAGATATCACTCATCAGGTGATAGTGTAATTCTTTCTCCAGGAGGCAGGAACAGAGGAGGATCACCTATCTGGATCTGAGGGGTCTAGGGAGCCTCCTGGAGGGAGGGAGTATGACACCTTCAGCTCAATCTTCAAGGACAAGTGGAACCTGGGTCTTTACAGGATACGGATTTTTTCCCCTCCCTTTCTCTGGGTACTTGGACTTTTTCCTTACTTCTGTCCAAGAAGGGCACTGCCACCTGCTGGCTCAGCATTTCCCTTCCCCTCCCCGGGCTGGGAGGCCTCCGGTAGCTGCTGCTGCCCCCTAGTGAGGAGACTGCAGAGAGGCCTCCCCTGCTGCTTCTGGATCCCTATATTTGAGTTGAGCCCCTGAAGTAATTGATAGAAACAGGAGCTGGAGGAGCTGCAGATACTATAAGCGATGATGGAACTGTGCGTTAGGGGATGCTCTTCCAAAGGCATCCTGTCTCCTCAATCCCCTACCTAAGGAAGGTGTTTAGCAACAGGGGTGCTTCCACCCCTTCCAAGAGAAACCCAAGCCTTATGGGAGGGGGCATTTCCAGGCACACAAAGTGGTCCTATATGCATGGATAGGGCTGAGCTTTTTTTTGAGACAGGGTCTTGCTCTATTGTCCAGGCTGGAGTGCAGTGGTGCGACCAGGGTTCACTGCACCCTCCACCTGAGCTCAAGCAATCCTCCCACCCCAGCCTCCCAAGTAACTGGCCCTAGACTCAAGTGATCCTCCTGCCTTGGCCTCCCAAAGTGCTAGATTACAAGCCTCAGCCACCATTCCCAGACAGTGAACCATTTTTAAATGGTCAGACAGAACCTTGGGAGTACAGAGAGCTCTAAAAGGTTGAATTAGCCACTGGAATCTGTGAGGGTAACTCAGGGCTGGAGCTGGCATCTGCTAAGGACTCACCCCTTGGAAGTCCATTCTGGAAAGACTTTAGCGGTGCCTCACTGAGGAATGAGGGAAATACTGAATGTCTGTTAAGCCATGTGGTCCTGTACCTCATGGTGCTACAGAGGCAGCACAGGATCTGGGGTAAGATGGCCTGGCCCAGGCCTCGCTCCCCCACCCCCATAGGCTTTCCCATTCCCTTTCCACTGTGGGAAGGCTCCTCACATTTCCTGTCTTCATTTCCCAATATACACAACGGCAATCCCATAATGCTGTCTCACAGGTGGTAAGGCACTTCCTTCAATCCTCAGATCAACTCCATGAGGTAGGTAGTATCCTCCCATTTTGCAGTTAAGAAAACTGGGACTCTAGGGTCACAAGCTCGTAAGCAACTGAACCAGGTCTGATTCCAAAACTTGTGACCACAGCACTGCATAGCCTCACATGAAATAGCACAGGAAAGGAAAGAAAATCAACTGTGCTATACTATGTAGGAAGTTGAAAATGTCTCAAAATCTAGAGGGATGGAGACTATTTCTTAAGGAATGAGTGTGAGTATTAGCAAGGAATGGGTGAGAAGGGGTTCCTAAAGTGAAATGGGCATAGATTATTCCTAAATGTGTACCCCCAGGAAAGTTCCCTTCTAACTTTTTCATTCCATTATTTAACATTTAACACCTATTCTGTGCCTGGCATGGTGCTGGATTCCTGCCCTAAAGCAGTTACAGTCTTGGGAGGACTACAGGGGACCATGACTGCCTTTACTGTTTGATCAGTGTCAGCCTTTGCTATTGCAACTCAGAGGCACCCCACTCACAGTGGTTGCAGATAGCTGAGATGAATTGAAGAGTTCAGTGCAGGTTTCCAGGAAATAAATCTCAAACTGCACTTTGAAAGAAGAGGGAGGCCAGGTGCGGGGCCCACGCATGTAATCCCAGCACTTTGGGAGGCCGAGGTGGGCGGATCACCTGAGGTCAGGAGTTTGAGACCAACCTGAAAACATGGAGAAACCGTATCTCTACTGAAAATACAAAATTAGCCAGGCGTGGTGGTGCATGCCTGTAATCCCAGCTACTTGGGAGGCTGAGGCAGGAGAATCACTTAAACCCGGGAAGTGGAGATTGCAGTGAGCCGAGATCGCATCATTGCACTCCAGCCTGGGCAACAAGAAACTCCATCTCAAAAAAAAAAAAAAAAAGAAAGAAAGAAAGAAAAAAGAAAGAAGAGGAAGACCAGCCAGGCAGAGGAGGATGAGCACAGGCTTTGCAGCAAGAAAGATGGCTTCAAATCATGATTGTCATATACTAATTGATCTTGGGTGCATTACTTAACCTGAGTCCCAGTTTTCTTATTTGTAAAATGTGCAAAATAAGGCCTCACTTATGAGGCTAAGAGCTACCTGCTATATGTAAAGTTATGTATGTGTGTTCAGTGAGTAGCTGCATTATTATTTCATTGCTGTTGAAGGAGAGGTAGAGGTGTTCTCAAGCCCACTGAGGGAAAGGGTTTGGCTTATTTGGGGGAAAACATGTAGTGGAAAATGTAGAGGGGGGATGTGGGAAGATGGGGCTCAAAATGCAGTCAGGCAGACCAAGAAAGGCCTTACTACATGCCTTGTTAAGGAGTCGGAGTTTATGCATGTGGGAAGTTAGAAGTAAATTAAGGGTTTTAAGTGTAAGAGCAGTGTGATCAGAACTGTGCCTCTCTAGCATGGGATATTCCAAGTTCTTTTCTAAGGAATAGAAAGTAAGTGAAATCACTAAGGCATCATCTAAGATCAGAAGGAACGGCTGGGCATGGTTGCTCACGCTTGTAATACTAGCACTTTGGGAGGCCAAGGCAGGTGGATCACCTGAGGTCAGGAGTTCGAGACCAGCCTGGCCAACCTCGTCTGGTGAAACCTTGTCTCTACTAAAAAATACAAAAAAAATTAGCCGGGCATGGTAGCCGGCACCTGTAGTCCCAGCTACTCAGGAGGCTGAGGCAGTAGAATCACGTGAACCTGGGAAGCAGAGGTTGCAGTGAGCTGAGATAATGCCCCTGCACTCCAGCCTGGATGACAAGAGTGAAACTTCATCTAAAAAAAAAAAAAAATCAGAAGGAACCCCAGCTGCGGTTGGAGTCCTAGGACAATATGCAGACCAAGCTTTTTAGGCCTTCTCTTGTGGAAGGCCTATCTACTGGGCAATCAGAGAGGGCCAGGAGGCTCCAGAACTGCAGGAGAGTGGACTAGTCCACGCCCTCCATCACTTCCCTTTCCCCAGGATTGTTTTCTAACAATCTCTTGCATTTGCACTGGACTTTATGACTTGCAAAGCTCCTGCATGGGAGGTAGGGTACAGTTAGCCTTTTCCAATCCCCATTTTACAGAAGAAGAAACTGAGAACTGGGAACCATGTGACTAACCTAGGTGGCACAGCTAATAAGTGATAAGAACGAAAATCTAACCCAGCTTGGTGTACAGTTTCCCTCTCCCCTCACCTGCTACTGTCTCTAAGCTCTATGGTAAGGGGAATAGCAAGGGAATCAGTGTATCCATCCATGCCGCCATGTGACCTACAGACCATGCCCAAAGCTTTGAGCCAAAGGACTCCAGCTTGAGAGAGAACTCAAGTTGTAGTTTGAGTGAGATCAAACATGAGTAAGGGCAGGAGCTTCATGTCAGGATAAAACACCAGCAGAAGTACAACACAAGGCAGGATTCAGGCAAACGCTGACGAGGAGGGCACACAGAAGGACCCAGGCAAGCTGGGCAGATCAAAATGACCATATGTATTAGTTCCCTAGGGCTGCTCTGACAAAAACACCACAATTAGGTGGCTTAAAACAGAAACGGATTGTGTCACAATTCTGGAGGCTAGAAGTCTGAAGCCAAGATGTCAGAAGAGCTGTGTTCTCTTGGAAGGCTCTCAGCGTGGGGGTGGGGAGGGCAGGATTCTTCTGTGCTTCCTCCTAGCTCCTGGTGTTTGCTGGTAATCTTTGGTGTTGCTTGGCTTATGGCAGCATAACTCCAATCTCTTCCTCCATCTTCACATGACCGTATAAGGACAACAGTCATTGGATTAAGGCCTATCCTAACCCAGTATGACCTCATTTGAACTCGACTATGTCTGCAAAGACCCTGTTTCCAAATAAAGTCACATTCACAGGTACTAGGGGTTAAGGGGGGTGTCATTCAACTCAAAACTCAATGTAACGGATCGATGAGCAATACGGGAAAAGCAAGAGCCCCCTAGGGACTGAGAACCTCTGGGAAGGCTCCCTACAGGAGCCCACTGTTATAAGTGAGCCTGCAGGGAAGGGAGAGTTGAGGTGCCAAGCACACTGAGCAAAGGGGCCTTTTGGGGAGTGGTGTGAAGACTTCAGAAGGCACGTTGGAGTCTGTGCAAACCTTGAGTTGGGGAGTTAATGCCTCAAGAGGAAGGGTTTGGGGCAGGTCAGCCTAAGTGTGATGGAGCTGTTCTGGCTGTTCCTCTCAGACCTCACCCCTCTCTACCCACAGGGCAAGTGGTGACAGAGGAGGGAGAGACAATCCCTGGGGGAAGGGGAAGGGCCAGTTAGCTGCAAAATGTCTTTAGAGTTTGCGTGTTCCCCATGGTATGATCCTTTTATTTTAATGGTTTAATTGTGGGCTGTTTCCCAAATATTTCCAGTTCATTTTGAGCTCCCCAGGCAGGTACTTGGCTCAAAGAAGGGGGAGAAGCCCTGTTCCTGACTCCATAAAGCAGAGCACCAAGAACCCACCATCACAGCACAGAGGGCAAAGTGTACTTCTTTCCAAGAGTGAGCTCTTTGCAGATCCTGTACAGCTGCTATTTCATACCAGATGAGCTTCCCGCAACTCCAGCCAGCACACTCTGGACCCGCCTGCCCCAACACACACACACACACACACACACACACACACACACACACTCTCCACACTCTCCCCCTTCTTTCTTACTCTCATGCCTGCACATTCACTCATGTCACATACACGCTCTCACACATCCCACAAATACACTCACACACGCTTATCCCACAAACCGCCCACTCTTACACACTCACCTTATGTAAACACTCACATATTTACGTTCACAGGATGATTCATGCTCACACACACACCTCACATTCATGCTTCACACTCACCTTGTACTCTTACCGCTCAAATCCACACATGCCTCACACACTTATCCTCATTTGAAAGCATCAAATAACACACCTTACACTCTTACACCATCATATACACACCCAAATGCCCTTCCACACACATGTTCATGCACATACTTTTGCTCTTACACTCACACACTCACATTCCCAGACTCACATTCTGAGCAGGCATCCATGCTTGGAGTCCTTTAATTAGGGGGTGAGTGGCTGCAACGTTACCCAGGCCTCACCACTCCCTCCGGAACCCCAAACTGCAGTTTGCCATCGTGGCTAGGGGAATCTTTTGCACCCCTCTAAAGATGGTGAGATGTTTTACAGGTGAGGAAATGGAGACCCAAGAAGTCCTGTGACTTCCACAAGAGCTCCTGAGCTCCATGAAGCAGGGAACCCAGTCTTCCTCACTTACTCTCACATGCTTAGCTTCCTGAGAAAGCTTCCCAAGAACCAGCACTTGATATACCTGTGTTGAGTAAATGACTGGATGGCTCCCTGAGGGGAAGAACTGGGAAAGATCCTGGTGAGGGGAAGTCCCAGTTCCTAATTTAGCCAAACTGGACTCTCCTGGCTCTTGAGACAGTTTCTTTTTTTCATGCATAATCCTTCAGCCACTGCCCCCCTCCAAAAAGGAAACAGATGACTAGGAGGGTCCATGGGATGAGAGCTGGAGGCCAGAGACTCATCTGAACACTTGGTGCCTGAGGTGACATTTCAGAGTTGATGGGTTTCTAGGTGTTTGGGGAGAAATCTATCCTCTTCCCTTCAGCGTGCCTGCAGCGTGGACAGTGGGACAGGAAGGAGCTCCAGGCTGCCAGCTGCTGGCCTTCTGCTCTGCTTGGTTTCTCAATGGGCTGTCGGGGCTCCTCCCCTGCTCAGCCTTGGAAGGGAGCACATGGCTGTGCCAGCAGGGCTGGGAACCCCCATGGCCCCATGCACTGTCTCAAGGTGGCCCACCCTGCCTTCCTTACCTGAAGGATGACACAGAACCTTGGGGCACTCTGCCTGCCATTCAACAGACAATGGGCCTTGGTCCTAATCACAGCCTAGCAATTCATAGTCTCAACACCAAACATTTGTAAGGGAATAGTAATTTACAAATCCCTTTCCCAGGCTCCCTGTTCCAGATCTGATGGGCCCATCTGTAGAAGGAGACTGGACTGGAGCTTCCCTTCCAACTTCATCTTACTCCACCCCAAACCTTTGCTCCCAGTGCCTCGGGGCAGCCAGCTCAACCCTGGGTGGCAGGTGACCTCGTTATCTTCACTCCTCTCTCCCTCACACAGCCACTAGCTTAGTCCAGACCGTCACCATCCCTTGTGAGGACAGTTTCAGTAGCCTCCCAACTCCATCCCCTACCTTCAGGCTCCCCACCAGACCCCCTCCACATGGCTGCTAGACTCCCTCTGTTCTTGTCTACAGATCTGACCATATCCTTGTGGAGCATAAGCAGCCTCCTTCTAAGGATCCTCATGAAGTCCCACCCTTCCCACCTCCCCTTCTTACCTCTGCCCAGTGCTCCCTGAATGCGTCCAGCTGTTCCTCGACTCCTTGTCCTGAACAGCCTGTCCCCTCTGCCCAAAATGCCCCCTCAATGGTGTACCTGGCGAATCCAAGCCACTGTCTCCCCACCCCACCTCATCCCCATGCACACAAAACTTTTAAGGTACTTCTCAGGACTGTAATGATATTATTAACTCTTATAGGCCCCGGGCATCACACAGAGTGCCTGGCATGTGATATCTAATTATGTAGCAAACAACTGAGTTGAATAAAAGCCAGAAATCAAAGAGCCCAGAGGCAGCACCAGCGTTGAGGGACTCTTTAGGGTGCTCCCTTTCCCTCTGAGTTCCTCGATGGCCTACAAATGACACAAGGAACCAGATCCAGGAAATAAGCAATATTTCAACTCCCCCTGCTTAGGGATTGACTGTGGGCACTCTCAGGGGTCCTAGGTCAGACCTGAGCTTTTCATGAGTTGTGGGTGAGAACCAGCTGATTAACCCAGCCTGGTAATAATAGCCCCTCAGTACCAGATTGTGCTAGTGTTATTTGGGGCCAAGAGAAATGCTGGCTCTTGCCATGCCTTACCAAGGGCCAGGAGCTGGTGACCCAGCTAAAGAATGTGCTTTGCTTGGGGTTTACATTCCAGAATCGGCTTGGGAGGCCAAGGGCTCAGGTTGCCAGTGGGAGCCAGGCACAGGGCAGGGGGGTGGCAAATGGACACACCTTTCTCCCACCTCCCTCCTGGGCACACTTTCCATGCCCTGCCCTGCCTGGTCATTCCGAGTGGAGGCAGGGCCAGGAGGAAGACCCTCAGCCCCTTCATAGGGAGCAGCATTTAAATGGAGTGTGAAGTGACCTAGTATCCACCGCCATAAACCCCCACCTGCTGGGGAGCCTTTAACAGCTTACAAAGTATCTCCAAGTTTGGGGTCTTCTTTGAACAATTAGGAACTAAGGGCTGGGAGACTGAGTCACCTGTCCCAGGTCATGTGGCCAGCAAGCAGCAGAGTTGGGTGTAGCACCTCATCTCCTGACTTCCATTCCCAGGCTCATTGTACCTCCTGCCACATCTATATCAACAGCCTCTGTACCCCAACATCTAACCAGAAGCCCCGACTTCACAGGGTCAGTGAAGAATCAATAAAATAGTGAGTGTGAAAGGGTGGACTGTGAAGATGGGCGGTTATTTTTCTTTACTCATCCTTTACTCACAAAGGATCTCAGGTGACTACAATGTAACAGAGCGAGTTAGTAGAAAGTACTTGAAGACCCATGGAGGAATCCCATGAAAATTTTCCCCAGTCGCTAGCATAGCTTCCCCCTGTCCACTCCCCAGCACCCACACTTCCCAACTCCACAGCAATGGAAGTGATACATCCTCCGTGACTGGGAAAAGGACACAGGAGTGAAGGGCAGAAAAAGAGAAAAATCTCTGGTTTTGCTACTAACAATGGGGTAAGGAGACCCTTTCTAAAACATTGACTGGAAGTTCTAGACTTCATTTATTTATTGAGACGGACTTTCGCTCTTGTTGCCCAGGCTGGAGTGCAATGGCGCGGTCTCGGCTCACTGCAACCTCTGCTTCCCAGGTTCAAGCAATTCTCCTGCCTCAGCCTCCCAAGTAGCTGGGATTACAGGTGGCTGGCTAATTTTTGGTTTTTTAGCAGAGACAGGGTTTCACCATTTTGGCCAGGCTGCTCTCGAACTCCTGACCTCAGGTGAGCCGCCCACCTTGGCCTCCCAAAGTGCTGGGATTACAGGCATGAGCCACCGTGCCCGGTCCCTCCAGACTTTAAATCTACACATATATCCACCCACTCCACCTCCCAACTCTCAGAACAACTTCCTTCAGGTGTTCAAATCTAGCACTAAGAGTTGTTAAGAGGTCCTTTTCTTTTCTCTCTCAGGTCGTCAGCTCCTTCCTCCCTCCCTTAACATAAAGCTCTAGCCCTGGGCTGTTCCAATGACTGCTTCCTAGCTCTGAGCTTAACTGTCTTCTGTCCCAAATCAGATCAGCTAGAGCTCAGGGCACTCTGATAACCCCTCGCTGTCACACACACACTAGGCGGGCATACACACTCTTGTGTCTCTGCCAAAATTGGCGGAGGGAACTTGGGAGGACCAGAGCCCAGCAAAGCCCCAGGCAGACTGATGGGAAACTATCAATCTGATGACTTCACTTCTAATTTCATCCCACAGCAAACCCAGGAGGTAGTCATTTCAGATGAGGAAACTATGACACAGAGCAGTTTAGTGTACTTGAGACTCTGGGCAAGGCAGGAATCCTCTCTAAACCAAAGTATGGTGGCTAACAGTGCTGTTTCTGGGGCCAGATTGGTCCCCAGGCAATCTGGCTTCACCACTTGACAGCTCTGTGACCCTGCATAGGCCCTTAATTGCTCTGTGTCTTACCTTCCTCACATCCAACGAGGATATCATAGGCTAGTCCCTACTTCATAGAGTTGTAGAAAGGATTGAATTCATTAATACAGGAAATCTAGGGAACAGTGGCTGGCACACAGTATGTTAGCTGCATAAAAGAATAGTTCTTATTTATACATGAAGTGGTGGAGACAGGAGTTACAGTCACAGTTACAGCAGAGCCTGAAGCCCAGGATGCCAGATTCTTGAGCCAAAAACATTATGCCAGCCTGGAGATGCGAGATGGAATGGGGCTCCTAAATGTCCAGTACTGAGGGAATCAGTTACTAGGTGGCAAAAGAAAGCGAGTGGCTGAGATTTCTAATTTGTCCCTGCTTAGATATTGCAGAGAAGTTACAGCAGATTTGAAATGAAACTGAGAGTTGGTTTATCCAAATCTTCTTTTACAGATAAGGAACCACCCGTAAAAGAGAAAGTCCTTGGCTGCGGCGTGGCATGGGTTGGTGGTGGAAGTGGAACTGGACCCCGGCACACCTGCCTCCTGTCTCTCTGCATGTGCTCTCCCTCCCACTCCAGGCGGGAGACAGGGCAAGCTCTTTGGCCTGGGGAGAAGAGCTAGCTTCTCCTTCAGTCACATCCCCTCCCAGGCCTGGTCTGTGAATAACATTCGGTTTCTCAGGGTAATTGAGAGCTTGAGGGCTGTCTTCAGTGTTTGTGGCACAAAATTCTCCAAAATTCCGGCAAGATGTACTAGAATTTAGAATTTAGAACCAGGGCTGGCTTAATAAATGTTAGATATTTTTATAGCTGTTATTACAATTACTCAGTCCATATTTGTTGAATGAATGAATGAATGAATGAATGAATGAATGAATGAACAAATGAGTGGCTTACTGGAGGAACAAATGGCCTAAACCGACTTCTGCTTGTGGTCACAGCTTTGGGCATCCCATAAAACATGCTAGGCTTAGTTTGGTCAGAAGAGGGCAGCTTTGAGCTAGGCTTCCCAATTTACCAGCGACTAACAGGATTTGCATCCCTCTCTTGGCGGGGAGGTGGGGAATACTACAGGCTGTAATTCATCCTCAGGGCTCAAGACTCATCTTACAGGTTATCTGAGATCTGCCTTACCTGCTCCCAACCCTCACCTGACCCCCATAGCATGGCTTTGGTGCCTCTCACCTGTGTTCCTGCCTGCACCCTGCTCCCACCAGGACACATCATAGCAGTCCACACTCTGAGCTGCTTTCAAATCCCCTTTTACCAGTCTGGACCCACCCTTACTCCCCTACAGACACACACACAGATTGTGAAGTGTTTAAGGACAAGGACAGACATTTGTTCCCACTTGTTTCCCCAGCACAGCACATAGTAGATCCAATAAACAGCTTTCTCCCATGACCCCCTCACACATGGATCAGCCATGGGACTTGGGGCTGGGGGGTAGGCATTTCCCTTCCAGGAGTCAACAGTGGGGCAGGCAGGATTGAGAGTAGCTTAGCTCAGCCCAGATATCTCAGCACATCCACACATCCGACCACATGACCCAGGAATTCCCCAAGACTGCTGGTGGCAGAGTCCCTGACCAACACGGATTCCTTGTCAGGCACTCTCGCTCTCCCACCAACCAGACCTCCTTTAAGGAATTTGAGATCTGAGTTTTAGCAGCTTAGATCATTTCCGAGTCACATGCTGTTCTGGCTCTGTGTCTTCCTTGCCTGCCTGCTGTGATCTTTGGTCACCCATGGTTCCTCACCTAGATGGGAATTCAGATTGTAGTCAAAGGAAGCTGGAGCAGGGGTGAGAAAGTCCAAGAAGAGGTTGCAGATGACTCCCCCCCGACCATGGCCAGATAGCTGGTAATGGAGTGGGCCCAATCACATGTAGGTGTTTTTAGTTTCATCTTTGGATTCCATCGCACATCCATTCCTTCAGTTCATAAGCATCTATGGAGCACCTTTTGGGTGACTCACAGCACACTGGGTGTTGTGTGCTGGAAAAAATTACAGGAGTATAGCTAGATTAAGCCTTAAAATAAGTATTAGGCTCATCTGTGTAATTCTTTCATCTTATGAAGAAATGTTGATTCAGCTGGCCAATTGCCCCTTGTCCTTCAGGTCTCAACTTAAAAAGCCCTGGCTTTAGGAACCTACCCCTGACCAGCCTCCTCCCACCTGGGATATATATCTTAAAGGTAATCTGAGCTGGGTGCAGTGGCTCATGCCTGTAATCCCAACACTTTGGGAGGCCAAGGCGGGCAGATCACTTGAGGTCAGGAGTTTGAGACCAGCCTGACCAACATGGAGAAACTCCGTCTCTACTAAAAATACAAAATTAGCCAGGCATGGTGGCACATGCCTGTAATCCCAGCTACTCAGGAGGCTGAGGCAGAAGAATCACTTTAACCCAGGAGGCGGAGGTTGCGGCAAACTGAGATCATATCATAGCACTCCAGCCTGGGCAACAAAAGCAAAACTCCATCTCAAAAAAAAAAAAAAAAAAAAAGGCAATCTGTTCTTCATCCATCATAGACCCTTCTCCCTCTGTACAGGATTTACTTGTTTATTTCTCACTAGAGTCAGAACACTCCAAAGCCAGGGATCTTGTCACCACTGTATCCTCAGGCTCAGCACCTAGTGGGCACCAGTATTTGTAGAATGAAGTAATCAGTAGAAGGCCACAGAACTGGTTAGTGTCAGAGTCAGGACTCAAACTCAGGTCCCCCAACCCTAGGCCCTGTGCTTGCTCTTATGTTACCCATGCTTCCTTTACAGAATCGTAATCATCTGGATGAGCCCCCAGGAATAGAAGCAGATTTCAGAGGGGAAAGGAAATAGCAAATCAGGGCAACTATCTCTGGACCTCATCCTATTTGCACAGATAACCCACAGCAAAAGGGGAGGCTGGTGGAGGGAGGAATGCCAAACCGGCCACCATCTCCTGTGGCCCTCCAAATTTGGGACAGATACATTGGTTTCCTGTGTAAGATGGATCCTCTCCAGTCACAAAGGAGATAAAGAGCTCCATGGAGGGATGGAGACATCCGTAACTCACACTAGAAAAAAAATCAAAGGATCAGTGGAAGTAGAAAAGTGGGCAGCCACTGGGGGTAAGTCCTTCTCCATCCTCAGCATGCCCTGGATACACAGGGGAGGCACTATCCTCCTGAAGGCCTGAGGGGAAGACTGGCTCCCCAGCATAGCTGGAATCCATCCAGGGTCCTAAACTGGCTGGCAGAAGGGGTTTCCCTCAGGGGAGGGGATCCAGGTCTATTGTCCTTCATTCTCTTCCTTGAGGACCAGGGTCTAAATCCTGCCACGTTTGTTACCAGTTGTGTGGCCTTGGGCAGAATAATACTCATTTCACGGGATTAGGTTATCAAGATGGCCAAAGGGGACATGTTCCCTCTCCCCCATTTAAAGCAAGAAGGAAAACCTATGGCCATTCTCATTTCACTCTAAATGAGCACTCAGAGCGGAGATTCTGGACCTAGCAACTCCAGGCCTCAAAAACCAGGTCAAACCTCATAACCTACCACCAATGCTCCTGGCACCAAAATCACAAGAAAACCTTGGGTGGAGCAACTATTTTCAGATTTAGGGACGCAGGTTAGATAGCTGGCATATAAAAATTTTAAATAAATACATGTCCCTTTGGGTTCTCTCCACCTCCGGCCAACACATCACAAATAAATTCCACCAAGTGGTTGAGGGAATCTACTCAACCTTAGAAGCCCTCCTTTTTTTTTTTTTTTTTTTTTGAGACAGAGCCTCACTTTGTTGCCCAGGCTGGAGTGCAGTGGCACCATCTCAGCTCACTGCAACCTCTGCCTCCTGGGTTCAAGGGATTCTTCTGCCTCAGCCTCCCGAGTAGCTGGGATTACAGGCGCTCACCACCATGCCCGGCTTTTTGTATCTTTAGTGGAGATGGAATTTTGTCATGTTAGCCAGGCTGGTCTTGAACTCCTGGACCTCAGGTGATTTGCCTAAGAAGCCCTCTTTGAGGAAGAAGAAAGAAGTTTCCAGGCCATTGGATTCCAATATCCAAGTAAGGTTAATCTAACTGAAGACAAGTGAACTCGAACCATAGAACACCTTTGCACTAACCCTCCCACTAGGCTGGATTCTGCCTTCGTCCTATCCCAGCTCCCTTTCTCCTTTATGGACTTAATGAAGTGGTCAAGCAATTATAGATTTTTGGCTTGGGACAAGCAAATTACTCAGGATGAAGAAATACTTTGGTGACCTCTGAGCCAACTGAGAACACAGTACAATAAAACAGCAGGGCATTAACCAGGACCAAGCGCGACTCAGAGGCAAGTGCAGCTCCAAGGGCCCTCGGAGTAAGGTTCTGGGCCTCAGGCAGCCTCTGCTAGAATCCCCTAGTCCCCATTCCTGGTGGGCGGGGCTCCATTGACACCTTTCCCGGCCACGCCTAGGGGAGGAGGCGGGGCCTGGGACTCCGGAGAGCCAATGTGGACGGCCGTGGTCACGCGCTGCCGTCGAGCAGGCCAATGGGCGCCGGGGGGCGTGTCCAGGGCCTCGGACTCAGGGCGTTTATAACTACTTGGAATGCTGCGCTTTACTACGCGCTCTGGTACTGCTGTGGCTCCCCGTCCGGCTGCGGGACCTGTGCCCCGCGCTTCAGCCCTCCCCGCACAGCCTATTGATTCCCCTACCGCCCTCGCTCACCTCCTGCTCGCCATGGAGTCGCTGGTTTTCGCGCGGCGCTCCGGCCCCACTCCCTCGGCCGCAGAGCTCACCCGGCCGCTGGCGGAAGGGCTGATCAAGTCGCCCAAGCCCCTGATGAAGAAGCAGGCGGTGAAGCGGCACCACCACAAGCACAACCTGCGGCACCGCTACGAGTTCCTGGAGACCCTGGGCAAAGGCACCTACGGGAAGGTGAAGAAGGCGCGGGAGAGCTCGGGGCGCCTGGTGAGTGCGGCTCCCTCTCGCGGCGCGGGGCGGGCTCGGGCTTGGCCGCCGGCGGGGAGCGGAGGAGGGCGGGCGGGGGCTCACTCGTTGCTCGGCGGAGAGGCCAACGTGATCTTTACCGCGCTGAGCTTGCGTGGCTACCGCGTGGTGTCCCTGGCAAATGTGTCGGTCCGTGATTGCAGGGACAGTGGTCGCAAACTTGCGAACCCCAGCCAGCAACACCACACTGCTGTGATGATTGTCAAATAAAAGGGAGGCTATGGATAGTTGGCGTGGAAAGACGAATCGTGTCGTGTCCTGGGATAAGATTAGTTGAATTTTGCTGGGAACAGACTGTTCAATAGAGTACAATGGGAAGAGGAAGTAGAAGGCACCCCATCTTAATAGGTATTTGGTAAATATGTATGTGGTTGAATGAATGGATGAGGTGTGGAGTTCCCCAACTCCAAGAATCTGGCAGCCCAGCGCACTGGAGCTCTGGCACAGCGGGTAGGTTTTGACATTTAGGTCCTTTCCAGCTCTAAAATTTAGTTGAAGTTTCATTATGATGAGTTTTTGATTTTGGAAAATGTGAAACCACGTCCACTGTACCAGAGACACCTTTCGGTTTGGGGGCCTTTTCAAGAACATGCCCTGTTACTTTGGTGGGAGTGTAGTAGTTTAGCAATCTGTGTGACCCTGGGCAATTTCCTTCATCTCTGTACTTTGTTTCCCCTTTTGCAGAACTGTAGAAAACACAGCCTGTCTCACAAGCTGCTGTGAGGATTGAATAAGATCGAAATGTGAATTTATATTGCTCCTGACACATAGAACTTGCAGTGAGAACTTCTGGAAGGCCAGCCCAGAAAGGATGGCAAATTTGTCAAAAGTTAGTTAGCAGTGGTTAAGTGGTTCTCAAACTTGAGTTTAAAGTACATAAGAATCACCTGGGATGTTTGTTTAAAATACTTACATTCTCTGGTTCCACACCCGGAGTAGTTTATTCTGAAGGGCTAGGATAGGGCCATATAATGTATATTTTAACCAGCCTTTTAGAGCAGGTGGTTTAGGCATTATTATGTTTTGCCAAATCCAGTCGGGTGCTGGTTGTGAGGGTGTGTGTGTGTGTGTGTGTGTGTGTGTGTGTATGGTTTGCCCTGTTGGCTACATCAGCAGTTACTTCCCCAGATTGTGTTTGCTTTTGCAGCCAGTAGCTGGTTTGAAATTCAAGAAGTCATTTCATTGGTGAAGGAGAGTGGATGTTGGAGAAAGGGATAGATTATGGCCCCATCAATAGCACCGAGTATGTTTTTCCTGCTATCGCCTGGCACAGTCCCCAGTTGCCTGCTGCCAGGTTACAGCTATTGGGCAATCATGTACTTCCTGGCTTGCCTTTTCTTTCTCTTTCTACAAAGTTTGAGGGCCTGGTGAAGCTCCAGGCTTGAAGCCGTTGGACCCAGGCTTTGTCAGGGGCTTAGCTGGAAAATAACTGCTGGTGGCTTGTGCTTCATGCCTCTTGTGGGTGGGGAGACTGGGTCGTGGGGACTGGAGTGGCTCAGAAACTGAGAAACTGAGATTGAAGTTCAGAGATCCCATCAGGCTCTTGACCCAGGTCACTGTGGGGTGTGTGTGTGGGTGTGTGTGGACATGCGTGAGAGCGAGTAAGAGAGAGATCTCATTTGATTCCAGAATGAGATAAACTAGCTTTCAGTTTTCAAACCTCAGTGGATTTAGACAGGGATTCCAGCTCTTATTACATCAGAAGATACTCCCTGGCCTCATGCCTCTTGCTCTATGTAGGAAGCCAAGATCAGTAGGCATGGGACCTGCTGTGAACCTCCCTGATCCATAGACCACCCAGTTCTGCAGCTGGGAGCTTGCTCAGGGTCTCCTTCCTTCTTGGAGAGCGGCTGCCTGCTGTGCTAATGGTTTCTCAGTTCTGGAGCATTGCCTCTTCCCCACCCCACCCCACCCCTGCCTCTTGACTGTCCTCTGTGAATCGAGAGAGCCCTAGTACCTCAGGATACCTCAGTGGGGGAGAGGGGTGTGGGAGCTTGCCCAAGACCTCCCCCAGAATGAATTGAGATTGTTGGTGGGAGCTAGATTCAGAGGAAAGCCTGCTGGGTGACTTCCATCCCAATTTTCTCTCCACCTTTCTAGCATGCTTCCCGCTCCCAACCTGCCTAGATGGGATTTTCGGGGCCAGATGGGATTGGCAGAGGGGAAGGGCAGGTGGGCGGAACTAATGGAACTAACTAGGAGGGCATCAAAGGAAAAACAAATATTTGCTCTGGCTCTTCAGTACATTCCTGGTATCCAAATGACATTTCCTCCTGGGACTCTCCCAGCTCCCCCAGCCACCCCTCCCCTAAAGAGAAAAACACATGCTGGGGTCTCTGAAATGGAGTCCACCAAAGCCTTTGGATGATCTGCATGGAAGTCTTACCTTCAGGGGGCACCATGAGGGGCATGAGTCCAAGTGGATGGTGCTCTGGAGCGAGAGTGCTTCTGTCTTTTTCATGTACTGGAGTGCAGTGCAGGATTTCAAGATGCTTGAAAATGACTGAGTTGGTCTGATTCCTTCACTGACAGATGGAGTAGCTGAGGCCCGCAGAGGGGAAGTGACTTATCCTATAGCTGGTGAGTGGCATGCCTACAACATGGTCTCCTGGATGACCAAGTACTGAGTCCTAGACTGGGAGTTGGCCTTGAGATGAGCCCGGGCTTGCCTCAGTGTGCTTTGTTATTCCAAAAGTTAGCTCCCGCTGCCTTTCCCAGCGCTCCAGGCTGTGCTTCAGGTGGGAAGAGTCACTGGGAACCAACCCCCACCCTCACATATAATGACTGTGTTGAAGGATTGGGGTGGGTGAACTACACTGTATTCCTGGGTTTCAGCTGAGAGTCAAGGCTATGACCATCCAAATCATGGCTCCATTGCTTACCAGCTGTGCAACCTCTCTGTACCTCAGTTTCCTTATCTGTAAAGTGGGGGTGATAATCATTCCTACCTAGTAGGATTCTCTTAGGATTAAGTAAGACAGCATATGTAAAGTGCATAGCACAGTATCTGACACACACAGTGTTGTTATCCCAGCAAAGCTGGCTTTGATGAAGTCCTGCCCTTCCCTTTCCTGGGAAATCCCTGTGTCCTGGAGGTCTGTCCTACCCTAAGAAAGAGTAAGGATTGTGCTGGGCTTCCCTAGGCCAAATCACTTTGCTGCTTTGTTCAAAGTCCTCGTTTCTCTTTCAGCCCCAGCTCCAGAGAAGGACTCCTGCCTGGCTGGCTGCCAAGGGCTTGCTTGGCGGGACACTGCCCTCCCTGCTCCCTCTGCACCTGCCCACTCAGTGGCAGGGAGGGAGGCTGCAGGCCACTCTTGTCCTTGAGCCCCAGCCAAACCACACAAGAAGACTGGGCAGGGAAGCTCTTTGCCCAGCAACCCGGTAGAGGGGGCTGGAGGATGGCAAGGAGGGGGCAGCACAGTATGGGGAGGTGGCTCAGGCTCCCTTTGGAGCCTATTCCTGATCCCTGCCTAGCTCTCTGGCTGGTGTGGTGGGATGGTGAGCCACCCCTTGGCCCATCCCCACTCTGCCCAGTCTGGGCCAGCCCAGCCCAACCTCTCCTCCGTTATCTAAATGGGTCATCCTCCAGCTCCTTGCCCTGCCACCCAGACAGCAGCTGCTCCACTAAAGACCAGAGAGGAATCAGGGATCTTGGCTCCGGCTCCAGGTGATAACTATGACCAGAGATGCCCAGCTTGCACCTTCTCTCCCTCCACCTGGAACCAGCATCTCTGGACCTTCTTTTTCTAAGACCTTTCTACCATCCTCTCCTGAATCCAGATCATTCCTGATCTGAGGAAGGCAGTGTTTACCAATTGAGCCACAGCACCTACCTCACCAGGGTGTTGGTAAAGGAGTGGGCATATTTGTATGTCTGTAAGTGGGATGGGGTGGCTGGGTGATACTGCACAGCCTGGCCTAGGGCAAGATATGGGGCATTCCCTTCTCCAGGGATGGGAGGCAGGCAGGTAATCTCCATGGCTGAGATGGAAGCTTCTCCAGGCACCATCCTTCCATCTTCAATCCTGATTGTGTCTTGATGGGTTGTGGAACCTTGAAAAATTCAGTGCGCCTTTCTGGACTTCAGTGTGTGCTGTTTGCAAACTAGGATGAGGAATTAACCCTGCTGCCTTTTCCAATGTTCAGGACCGCAGGGCAAGAAAACCACTGGGGCAGAATCAATTACGCTCAAGCAGGCTACTGTGGCCATAGTATGGGGCTCCTTACAATAATCCTTGGCTAGCACCTTCCTGGCGTAGTAGCAGGTGGCCCATTTCTGAAGAAGTTCAGCAGAGAATTCTAGAGTTTGGAAGGGTGCGTAGAGATCCTGATGTGCAAATTCGTGAATGTCTCTTTCTGGCCTTTGCTCAAACCTTTCTTTCTGCCTGGAATGCCCTTGTTGCCCCTCCGTAGCCCGCCTCCCTTGGCTTGGCAAACCTCACTCATCCTTCAAAATCGAAAGCAGTTTTCTCCCAGAGGTGGTTTTCCCTGCTCCTTCTATAGGCAAAGGAAGTTCTTTCCAGTGCTCTTGGAGCCTCTCTGCAGGCAGGGACATCAACTGCCACATTCATCACAATAGAATGGAGTTTATTTAATTGTTAGTCCTCCCACTGGACTGTGGGGCTGTCCAATTTTTATCTGAATCCCTAACACCTATCACAGTGCCAGCCAGGCCCATAGTAGGCACTCAGCAAATGATTGAAGAATAAATATCCTTTCATTTTTCAGATGAAGACATGTAAACCAGCCAGATAAGTTATTGTCTGGTCAGACTTATTGTCTGGTCAATTGACTTATCTTGAGTTGCATAGCTCGATAGGGACAAATAAGGATTAGATACCTGGGCTCTTGATGCCCTCTCCACTAACCAGATATTCAAGTTTACGTTATTATCATTGAATCTGGTTTTCCTTCCCCTTCTGAGTAGGGTGGCCATATAATGTACTGTCTAAACTTGGATACTTTGGAGAGTAAAAGGGGCAGTATTAGTAATTAGACCAGGACTATCTCAGGCATGTGGCCTTCCTGCCTCTGGGTGATTGGTTCAGCAATTGTTACCCTCTTCCTTGGTTTTAGTCATCTTATTTTATTTTATTTTATTTTAAGACAGAGTCTCACTCTGTCACCCAGGCTGGAGTGCAGTGGTGCAATCTCAGCTCACTGCAACTTCCGCCCCCCGGGTTCAAGCAATTCTCGTGCCTCAGCCACCGAGTAGCTGAGATTACAGCAATGCATCACCAGGCCCAGCTAATTTTTGTATTTTTAGTAGAGATGGGATTTCACCATATTGGCTAGGCTGGTCTCGAACTTCTGGCCTCAAGTGATTTGCCTGCCTCAGTCTCCCAAAGTGCTGAGATTATAGGCATGAGCCACTGCGCCCAGCCTAATCAACGTATTTTTATTCTAGAGAATATTGCCTGGCTATCTTGCAGATGAGAACAAAGGTCCCAAAAAATTAGTCCTTATAACCAAGTGAACTCTACCCGTGACTAGGAAGAAGGGGAGAAAATCTTATCTGAGCACTGCTCCCATCAGTCAAAGATCATCAGCCCAGTGACTTAACTAGTAAATATTTGTGATTTATGTTCACCAGTAACAACTGTTGGACGCTTTCTGTATGCTGAGCTCTGTCCAGGCCTGAGCGGTTGCTCTACTTTACTTTGACAGGCCAGCCAACAGATAGCTAGAGCCCTCTCCTGTGGGGCCAGGATAGGCTGCAGAGTAGTGGCCCAACCACACCAGGGCAGTGGTGCATGGCTCTTCTTGTCTGCCACCTGCTTGGGGACTGATGGAGGCCTGATGACATAACTTGTTTGCTTCCTGAAAAGTGCCAGCCATACTGTGATCTGCTGGGACCTAATATGGATACGTGGTGGGTCCCTAAGCTACCCCCTGATACCAGAGCACAAACTTGCAGGAGGCTGGAACTGTTCAATGAGGATTAACAATTCTGATGTAGAATCATGGGCTTCTGGAGTTGAAAGAGATGGATCTTGGGGTTCAACTTGTGCACCCTCCCCCATGCAGAGACTCCTCTCAGCCCCTCTAAGATGCATTTCTCCCTTTTTTGGAACCTCATTTATTTTAGGCCTTGTCATCTTTAGAGTTCTGCCCCCAAGCCTGTGATGATTTAGTTCACTATTGTATCTGCGAGTACACAACTGAACATCCAAGATGTGCTTATGTGTACATCTTAAGTTCTGAAATAGTTTTGATTATCTAGATATGGGATTTGTGTTTATATATGATTGATCGTTTTCTCTTTATGGACCTTTATCTCTGAAGAGCTCAAAGAACTTTATCCATTGTTTTATTTTAAACAAAGAATTTTAGTGAGAAAATAACTTGTCCATAAAATCTCCCCTTCAGGGAGAGGAATAAGGGTATGAGGCGAGAGGTGTGTGGGAATTATCCAAGTTGAATCCAGGAAAGAGAGGTGCCTCCTAGTTGAAGGAGGATTCAAGCCCTCTCTACGCCTGCCCCTGGCCCCCTGCCCAATTCCAAGCCCAGGTTTTGTTTTGTTTTGTTTTTTGCTTAGCTCACTAGGGAGAGATGTATGGTTTGGAGCAGAAGGGGGATAGCCCCATCGCATCCCCTGCAGCTGCAGCATGGGCCTCTCCAGCATCTTGGGGAGGAGGCTCCATGGTGACCATCCCTCCCACCTGCCATTGTCCTCCCTGCCTTGCTCAGGGAGGGCCTGAGAGCAGGGCCTCCTCTCTTTCAAAGATGAAGCTAGGGGGGAGGAGCAGGGCGGAGGGCACGCCATCCCTGGCCCGTTGCCGGGGTGACCGAGCCAGGGCATTGTGAGCAGCTTCTCTTACGGGATTAGGGCTGTTCCGCATTCTTGTCCGATGGAGAACACAGGCCGGCAGGGCCTGCTGCCCCTGCAAGCCAGAAGCCATTGTCTGCCTCCAGAGCCCTGTGAAAGGGTGGATTAGAGGCTCCTCCCATTGAGCAGGGGTTTTCTTTTTTCTGTCTCCCTTTGAATCTTGAGGGGAGGCAAACCCTCCTGGGAAATTGAACGAGGAGCTGTTTACCACAGTCTAGGTCTTCAGATTTCTCACAACTTGGCTATCTCCCATAAGAGGAAGACTCGTATTTACCATTTGCATCGTTGGGCAGCACTTGCCAGGAACTGGCCGGCCCTATGACACCCCACCCCCACCCTGCTCCCGGCCAGCCCCGCAGCTTCTGAGGGCCCCGTGGCATCTCTACAGCTCATTTCATAGACTCAGAGCAGGAAAGCCCCTCAGATCTCTTAGTTCAACCTGTTAGTTTCACAGAAAAAAAAAAAAAAAAACCGAGGCTCTTGAGAAGGGGTGGGACTCGCGCAGGGGGACAGTGACAGACTCCCCAGGCAGCATCTCTCCCCAACTCTGCACCTCAGGCCCTGCTCCCTGGTGTTTTCTGGGGTTTTGTCCAGGAGCTGCTGCTGAGGAGGGTGGGAGCAGAGAGGGACGTAGACCCTGTAGACCCTCGTTGGCTCAGAGCTTTGCTAGCTGCACCTCAGTAGCCCTCTTTCCATTTCCTCCTGCCTCACTCCACCCTTCCGGAGCCCACCACACATACTGCCCAGAAGGCTTAGTCCTCCTGTGGTGTTTTTCTCTTGCTGGACTAGGGTAGCAAGCCCTGAGATAACAAGCAACTGTTGTTTGTTTGTTGTCAGGGGAGGAACATGTCTTGTCTGAACTGAATAGACTGGTGTTTGGGGGCTTTTTTTTTTTCTCATAATTTTGGGACCAATTTTTAAAAACGTGGTAAAACATACATAATATAAAAGTTACCATTTTAAGTGTACTGGTAGTGTTAAATTTAACGTTGTTGTAAACCAGTCTCCAGAATTCTTTTCATCTTACAAAACCGAACCTATACACATTAAACAACACCTCCCCATTTCCCCTCCCCCAGTTCCTGGTAACCACCGTTCTATTAATACTTTCTGTCCCTATGAATTTGCCTATTCCCAGGACCTCATTTAAGTGGGATCATACAATATTGATCCTTTGGTGACTGGCTTATTTCACTTAGCATAATATTTTCAAGGATCATCCATGTTATAGCATGTGTCAGAATTTCATTCCTTTTTGTGGTTGAATAATATTCTATTCCATCCTATGGACATACCACATGTAGTTTATGCCTACATTTCTTTTTTTATTTTTATTTTTTTTTTTGAGACAGGGTCTCACTCTGTTGCCCAGGCTGGAGTCCAGTGGTGCATTCATGGCTCACTGCAACCTCTGCCTCCTGGGCTCAAGCAATTCTTCTACCTCAGCACGTGCCTATAGCTGGGACTACAGGCGTGTGCCACCATACCTGGCTAGATTTTGTATTTTTTGTACAGACAGGGTTTCACCATGTCGCCCAGGCTGGTTGTGAACTCCCGGCCTTGGCTTCCTGAAGTGCTTGGATTACAGGCTTGAGCTACTGCGCCCAGACCTAGCCCTACTTTTCTTGGTGGACATTTGGGTTGTTTCCACTTTGTGGCTAGGGACTGATTGCTTATAGCAAGTTACAGTACTGGGGCAGAAAAAGCACCAAACCGAGAATCACATGGCCAGTAGTGTAATCCAGTTGCGCCAGTTAGTGACCGTATGACTGAGCACATCATCTAGCCTCTCTGGGTCCCAGTTTCTTCGCCTGTAGAGGGTATTGATGATGCTTTTTGTGCCCACCTCCCAAGGTTGTCGTGAGGGCCAATTCATTTACTAATGCACCAAGGAGTTGTTCTGTGCCTACTGTGCATCAGGCAGTGTGCTCAGTGTCAATAATTCAGTGGTGAGCAAAACCGGCTGGTCCTTGCGCATGGTGCAGATTGGCACATTTGCTTTATAATTCATAAAGCATCAGCCTTGCAAATGCAGGTTTTTACCTTCCTTGTCTATCTGTAGACTATGAATAAGGAGGTGACTGGTCCATATTCCTTCCTGCTGCATGGACCGTGTACACTCAGCTCAGGTGAGATCTTTTTCTAGAGAAAGTGCTCTCCAGCCTCTCTGCCACCTACCCTGGTGAAGGATGGAGTGGCTTCTCTGGGTGTACTCTGTGGCCTTTATAGCAGCTACAGGCAAACCACCAGGACCAGGGCCCCCAGAGTGTCCTCTGCCAAAACTTTTCCTGCCAAACCTTTCTCCTCATTCTCCTGCCTTCTATTCCCAGGTGGCCATCAAGTCAATCCGGAAGGATAAAATCAAAGATGAGCAAGATCTGATGCACATACGTAGGGAGATTGAGATCATGTCATCACTCAACCACCCTCACATCATTGCCATCCATGAAGGTACAGTAGGCACTTAAAGCTGGAAGTTGGGGGTCTTTGTGTGTGCATGTGTGTGTTCACATGCGTGTGTACATGTGTCAGAAAAAACAACATAAAGAAGTAAAAAAGATACAGACTCTAGAGGTGGGCAGCAGCTGGATTTGAAACACAGCTGTATGACTTTGCACAGCTCATTGAATTTAGTCTCTGGGCCTCAGTTCCTCATTTATAAAATGGGGTAATCCCATCTACATCACAGTGTGGTTGCAAAGATCAAATTGTTTATGTCATTGAATGCTCCACTCATGGGAAGTACTCAAGGAATTGCAGGGTTTTTTGTTGTTATTATTCGGTTTTCCCTACTTGAACACTACCTTCCCAACCCAATGAGCTCCTTAGTAGGAGCTGGGGGAGGCTGAAAGATACCTAGACCTACACCTGTCCCAGATGTGTGGGTGCTATTCTTCATGCGTCCCAAGAGCCAGACCTCCTAGAGTCTGACCTGGGCTCTGAATCATTCCTGCCACAGGGCTGGCTCCTACCGCTACTTGTCTTTCTTGGCCTCCTCTTCTCTGACATCAGTGCTGATTTCACCTCTCCAGCTGCCCTCCTCCCCATGACCCAGACAACAAAGTGAGCAAGAGAGGGTGACGAAGGAAAGATGGGGAGCCCTCTCCTACACATACCTGTCTGCGTTGAGCCTTTACATAATATCAGTTAGATGGGAAGCGAGGGATAGCAACAGGAGGGAAGAAAGGGAGCCTGTAGCTCTGCCCTTTGTCTGTCTATTCCTGGTGGGGGAAAAATAGAGCAGTGTCTGCTCTTGGGTCATGGTCATAGAAAGATTAAGGGTAGAGCCACTAACATGGCCCTGTGGCTTGAGCCTGTTCCATGAAGAGCCAGGCAAGTGGCTGAGAAGGTTAATTGTATCTCTGTGTGCTTCCCTCAGGGAAGAGTGGGGAGATGACAAAGTATTGGTTAAGCCAGGCTGAGTGTGGTGATTGGGGTGTGTGTGTGTGTGTGTGTGTGTGTAATCTGCCTTACACCCATATCTCCAGGTAGGCTGAGTGTGGTGATTGGTGTGTATGCATGTGCGTGTGTGTGCGTGTGTGTGTGAATTCTGCCTTATATCTCCAGCTGGATCTGGGAACTGAGCGCTGCAGCTCAGGATATGACTTCTCTGGCACCTTCAGATTCAACAGACATCATAGTTACTGTGTGACTGGAGGGGGTCCCCCAAATTCATCCCCTTCCTGCTATAGGCTTCAAGGGATGTGAGGTAGTGGGTGTGCCTCAGTCCTGGGAACTGACCTCTAACCTAGCTGTTCTCCAAAATGTGCCCTGGCTGGCTTTTGACTCCCAATTTTATGGCACAAAGGTTGCATGCATCCTTGCAGAGATGATGAGAGCCTTAGGGGTAGAGTCTCAGCCAGGCATCCCCAGGAGGCTGGGCCTCCACAGATAAGGGCCATTTACTCCTGTCCCCCTGGAAAAAAGGACAGTCCTCCTGGCCATGTATCCAATTCCCTGGAAGCTGGGACTCCTCTAGGGAGACGCCTCTTCACTTCACTCCTTCTCAGAGCCTAGACAACATTAGCTCTGGCACAGACCAAGCAAGCCAAACTCATAGGACCCGTTTGACACAAAGATGCAGTGTCATGGACATACATGTTCTAACACACACCAGGCAGAAGGGCCAGTTTGGTGAACCAGCCACTCCCTACCTAGTCTTCAAGTGGCAAGAGGGCCACTCCTACCCAGAGAGATGAGCCAGCTGGGTTGGGGTGGCTGCCAGGAACCCAGCCAGTCAATTAATTACCAAATATGTATTGATTGCTTCTGTGTAGAAGGCCTTATGCATGAGGCCCTGCCCTGGATCCTCTGGATGGAAGTCAGAGATGGTGATGAATATCTCAGCTCTCCGTGGTGCTTTATAGTTCATGATCCACTTTAATATACTTGTATTCCCTCTTCTGATCCTCAAGACAGACATTATTATTGGCCTTATTTTTCGAATGTATGCATGAGGACATTGATTATCAATATAACTGTGGCCGGGTGCGGTGGCTCACGCCTGTAATCCCAGCACTTTGGGAGGCCAAGGTGAGCAGATCATGCAGTCTGGGGTTCAAGACCAGCCTGGCCAACATGGAAAAACCCTGTCTCTACTAAAAGTACAAAAATTAGCCGGGCATGGTGGCAGACACCTTTAATCCCCACTACTCGAGAGGCTGAGGCAGGAGAATCGCTTGAACCTGGGAGGTGGAGGTTGCAGTGAGCTGAGACCACGCCACTGCACTCCAGCCTAGATGACAGAGCGAGACTCCGTCTCAATAAATAAATAAATAAATAAATAACCAACCGTAGGTACCATTTATTGAGTGCTTGTTTATGTGTCAGACCTATACCAGCTTGCTCAGCCAGCCCTGGAACTGCTGCTGACTTCTTGTGTTTCTCACCCCAGCCCTGTGAGGTTGCCTTATTATCCTGCTTTTCAAATGAGGAAACTGAGGCACAGAGGTTTAATGACTTGTCCAAGATCACCCAGCAAACCTGCATTCTTACTCATGTATCTAGAAGAGATTTGCCCAAGGCCACAAGGTGAAAAAGTACCAGGTTCTTGAACCAAGGAGCCCGGCTTTTCATTCCCATCTAGTGACGTCTCTGCCTTCCTGAAAGGGCCGGGTAATTTTTCAGAATTCCCAAAAGCCTGAACTTCCAAGGAGGCAGAGGGTGAGCCAGTGTCTTTGGCCTTAACTCATGGCTCCTGGAAGATGCTGAGAACTTCCAAGGCCCTTCTTCTGCCCTTATTTGCCACCGTATAGCCCCAATAGCAGATATCCCTGGAGTGGGTCCTGTCTGGTTTGGGGCCCGGGGTGGGGGAGGAGTGAGTCACCCCCAGTGGAGAGCAGTGCACTCTGGGAGGGCCTGACTTTCCTTTCTTTACTCTGCCCAGTGTTTGAGAACAGCAGCAAGATTGTGATCGTCATGGAGTATGCCAGCCGGGGCGACCTTTATGACTACATCAGTGAGCGGCAGCAGCTCAGTGAGCGCGAGGCTAGGCATTTCTTCAGGCAGATCGTCTCTGCCGTGCACTATTGCCATCAGGTGAGCACCTACCTGCTCCAGCCGTGTTCTCAGGGGCTGGTCGCTGGGGCTCTGGGGCTGTTTTGGACCAGAGAGGTTCCATGACTTATCCAGGATCACACAGGGAGACAGAAACAGAGGCAAAACTAGATTCTGGACTCTCAGAGAAATGTTGGTGTCTCTAACTTTGAGTCCCTTACCCGGGGATAAAAGGGCCTGTGATTTCTTGCGGCCCACACCAATAAAGATGGGCATTCCCAGCCTACCTGTGCTCAAACCCACTTGGCTCCCTTTGTGTTTACCTCAGTCTCCAGACTAGGCCCCTCATCACCTTCCCTTCCCTGGTGACCTTCCCCTGACTGCCCCCTGCTTCTTTCAGAACAGAGTTGTCCACCGAGATCTCAAGCTGGAGAATATCCTCTTGGATGCCAATGGGAATATCAAGGTGAGTCCCACTTCTTATTTCTGGAAGCCTCCCTGCCCACCCCAGCTTTTCTGCACTGTCCCTAGCCAAGTAGCTCTAAGCTCTTGGTGGATTCCTGAAGGAGCTGAGCAAGGCTGACCTTCATTGGTACTGGTAGGGACCTCAGCCGTCATCCATTCCAACACCTCATTGTGTGGATAGAGAGCTGGGGCCTCAGCTGAGAGGTGCTTTGCACAAGATCACACAACTAGTGTGTGGCTGAACCTGGACTAGAACCAAGATCTTCTGACTCCCAGATCAGTGCTCCTTTGATGTCATAAGGGTGACAGGAGTCTAGATCTAAGGTCAGGTTTTTTTTTTTTTTTTTTTGAGACGGAGTCTCACTCTGTCGCCCGGGCTGGAGTATAGTGGCCGGATCTCAGCTTACTGCAAGCTCCGCCTCCTGGGTTTATGCCATTCTCCTGCCTCAGCCTCCCGAGTAGCTGGGACTACAGGCGCCCACCACTTCGCCCGGCTAGTTTTTTGTATTTTTTAGTAGAGACGGGGTTTCACCGTGTTAGCCAGGATGGTCTCGATCTCCTGACCTCGTGATCCGCCCGTCTCGGCCTCCCAAAGTGCTGGGATTACAGGCTTGAGCCACTGCGCCCGGCCTCCTTAAGGTCAGGTTTAATACAACCTTGGGATGGGCCCGGCCTGAGTTCTTCTCCCTGCCCATGTGTGTACACACTTGCATACACACACACATGCACGCTTTAATCTGCTACAATTAGCCAGGTGCAGTGGCTCACGCCTGTAATCCCAGCACTTTGGGAGGCCGAGGTGGGTGGATCACGAGGTCAGGAGATCGAGACCATCCTGGCTAACACGATGAAACTCCGTCTCTAGTAAAAATACAAAAAATTAGCCAGGTGTGGTGTCGGGCACCTGTAGTCCCAGCTACTCGGGAGGCTGAGAGGCAGCAGAATGCCGTGAACCTGGGAAGTGGAGCTTGCAATGAGCCGAGATCGCGCCACTGCACTCCAGCCTGGACGACAAAGCGAGACTCCATCTCAAAAAAAAAAAAAAAAAAAAATGCTACAATTAGGTAGCCCTTTGGAAACTTCCCACAGATGAAGGACTCCAGCTCCAGCTTCCTGCTTTCTGCAGCTGCTGGATTTCCATGCTTAAGTAGTTAAATTCAGGCATGGAAAAGTTCATGTTGATGGGATAAACTGAGATCTCAGGGCTGGAGGAAGGACATGGCACTGGGGAGGTTGGCCCCTGCAGGCACCTGGGAAGGTGACGCTGCACTCTGACCCTCTTCAGAATCTTCCTGAACCCAGGCCATAGTCTCTTCCAGTGGCTCCTGACCTGTACCATAAGGTGCCCTGGTACTGAGTTCATTCCCTCTTACCAGTCAATTCCCGGAGCAGGTGGGGCAGTCTTTGATGCTGATCAGAAGGGAGGGAAGCCACAGCCAGTAAACCCACATAATCAGTCACAAACATGGACAGGCATGAACTTTTCTATCTCTACCAATCATGTGCTTCATTATGGGCTTCAACTGGCAACTGCTTGATAAGAGGCCAATAAAACCATAAACAAAGGAGCCAGGGTTTCATAAACAGCCCCTCCCCACCCTGAACACACATAACCCTCTGATGGGGTGAAGAGGTGGGGAGCACGAGGGCATGGCCTCAGCCTCTTACTGAGGATAGGTGAGAAAAGGTGTCTCTGGGGAATGAGACGATGGGGTCGGGTTCTCAAGCCCTCAATATCAGATGGTTCAGGGAGTCCTGGGCTGTAACCACAGCCCTGACGTTTGTTCTGCCCTCATTATTGCTTCTGAGCTATATTGGGCTGACCCCAGGTTTCTGCCACCAAGTTCTTGCCCAGGTGTGCACACAAGAATAAGCCCTTTGCTAGGAAGGGCAGCTCAAGTCTTATGTGGTTCACTGGTTATAGGACTTGCTTGTTCCTGAGGGCCATGACATTATCACAAGATGCTGGCTTTCCCCTTCCATCTGGCTGACCCTCCTTTCCATCACTAAACATCCTTAGAACCTCATGCAGGCTCTCAGCTGGGCTAGCAGCTGCAGGAGAGGTGGGGGCAGGGAGGTCAGCATGGGAGTATACAGTCTGTCTGGAAGGCAGATCTAATGAGCAGGGCTGCTCCAGGGAGGCACTGGAAACTCTAGGCTTCTAGAAGAAGGAAATGGAAGACTTTCCAAGGGATATGGGCATGAGAGAGCATCTCTGTAGTGGAATGCCACGTGAGCAAAGCGGTCTGGGGAGCAGTGAGGATCCTGAAGCCCCCACATACCTCTGCCTAGATGCTCCTTATTGACATAGCTCCTCAGGGTTCGTTTTTCCAGGGCCTGAGCTATGCTGACAGTGCTCAGTGTGGGGTAGGGATCATGGGGACCCTTTCCTTCTGCTGGAGCCTGGGTTTCCCCAGGGTCTGAAGAGGGATAGGCCAAGAGCTACAGAAAAACCCAGGCCTTGACATGACCTGTGCCTGTGTTTGATTCAATCCTGCAGATTGCTGACTTCGGCCTCTCCAACCTCTACCATCAAGGCAAGTTCCTGCAGACATTCTGTGGGAGCCCCCTCTATGCCTCGCCGGAGATTGTCAATGGGAAGCCCTACACAGGCCCAGAGGTAAGTGACCACCCTCCCCTGCCAGCCTGCCTCGGGTGTTTACTATGACTTTAGATCCTGGGAGATTGATGGGCTAGTTTTCTCGTTATTCACCTTTTCAGAGCACAAAACTCAAGCCTCCCAAAAAGTAGTAACTTGCCAGGTGTCTAGCCACGAGTGGCAAAACTAGAACTAGGCCGGGCGCAGTGGCTCACACCTGTAATCCCAGCACTTTGGGAGGTCCACAAGTGGACCATTTGAGGTTGGGAGTTCAAGACTAGCCTGGCCAATGTGGTGAAACCCCGTCTTTACTAAAAAAAATACAAAAGTAATGGGGCTTTATGGCATACACCTGTAATCCCAGTTACTTGGGAGGCTGAGGCAGGAGAATCACTTGAACCTGGGAGGCAGAGTTTGCAGTGAGCCGAGATCATGCCACTGCACTCCAATCTGGGCAACAGAGCAAGACTCCATCTCAAAAAAAATGAAAAAGAAAACAAAACAAAAAAACCCTAGAACTAGAACTTAGATCTCCTGACTCCTAGGTTAGTTCTTTGCCTCGCTCATCTTCCTCGTTCCTGTTACCTTTCCCGGCACCCGGTCCAGCCTCCCAAGAGTGACGTAGAGATGATATCTGTCACAACCACCCCTTCCCCAGCCCAGAAGAGATGACCTGGCTATAGCTCTTGTGCTTGTGGCTGTCCCTCCCAGGGAAAGCGATTGACAACATCTCAGCCCCCTTCTGCAGCATCCCCCTCTTGGCCCCTACGTAGGAGAGGTGGGTCGTCCTCAGGTGTGCTGGCCTCTGAGTTCTCCAGCATGTACCATTTTCTCATCTGGTATGGACATCCCTGCTGACCTCCCCTGTCTCTCTCAGGTGGACAGCTGGTCCCTGGGTGTTCTCCTCTACATCCTGGTGCATGGCACCATGCCCTTTGACGGGCATGACCATAAGATGCTGGTGAAACAGATCAGCAACGGGGCCTACCGGGAGCCACCTAAACCCTCTGGTGAGTGAGAGGGGTGGGTGGTCTTATCCAGGCCTGGGGTGTCCTTCACTCATTCCTAAGGCAAGAACTACACAGTGGCACTAAAGTCAAAAGGGCAACAGTCCATCATGGCCCATGGTAGGTTAGGGGACCGTCCACCATATGTCCAATGTCGAGACCTCTGGGGAAGGAGGGGATCGCTCTTTCTTCTCATAGGGGCATGCTTGATTATATTTGGGAAGTGGTTCCTAAGCTCTCACTTAGATCTCCTTTGCTACAGTTGTCTCATTTCCTATTGCTTTTGTTCTCGTCCTCAGAAACCTTTTTGTCCTTGACTATGACTTAGAAGGCAGGAAGAAGGGTTTGAGAGCCCCAGTTTACCCTGAACACAGTCTCTACCCTCAGAGGGTTGAATTTCAATGGAGAGAGAGGGGATAGACACCAACATACACACAAGGGCTCATGAAGGGGTCACAGTCCTGAGGGGTCAGAGGACAGAGAAGCAGCTGGAAGAGTCAGTCCAGGAACTGTGGACTGGGGAGCTGTCCTGGGCCAAGGCATGTACAAAGCCATAGGCTGGAAGGGACGCATCCAACCCAGGAGTAAGCAGTGTCTTAGCTCAAAAGGGGATGAGCTGGGGACAGGAAGTGCCTATTCTGGGAGCTGCCAAACTGAAGCACCTGCCTTTTGTCTTCCAGATGCCTGTGGCCTGATCCGGTGGCTGTTGATGGTGAACCCCACCCGCCGGGCCACCCTGGAGGATGTGGCCAGTCACTGGTGGGTCAACTGGGGCTACGCCTCCCGTGTGGGAGAGCAGGAGGCTCTGCACGAGGGTGGGCACCCTGGCAGTGACTGTGCCCGGGCCTCCATGGCTGACTGGCTCCGGCGTTCCTCCCGCCCCCTCCTGGAGAATGGGGCCAAGGTGTGCAGCTTCTTCAAGCAGCATGCGCCTGGTGGGGGAAGCACCACCTCTGGCCTGGAGCGCCAGCATTCACTCAAGAAGTCCCGCAAGGAGAATGACATGGCCCAGTCTCTCCACGGTGACCCGGCTGATGACACTGCCCCTCGCCCTGGCAAGAGCAACCTCAAGCTGCCAAAGGGCATTCTCAAGAAGAAGGTGTCAGCCTCTGCAGAGGGGGCACAGGGGGACCTTCAGGAGCTCAGCCCAATCCCTGCGAGCCCAGGGCAGGCTGCCCCCCTGCTCCCCAAGAAGGGCATCCTCAAGAAGCCCCGACAGCGCGAGTCTGGCTACTACTCCTCTCCCGAGCCCAGTGAATCTGGGGAGCTCTTGGACGCAGGCGACGTGTTTGTGAGTGGGGATGCCAAGGAGCAGAAGCCCCCGCAAGCCTCAGGGCTGCTCCTCCATCGCAAAGGTATCCTCAAACTCAACGGCAAGTTCTCCCGGGCAGCCTTGGAGCTCGCAACCCCCACCACCTTCGGCTCCTTGGATGAACTCGCCCCACCTCACCCCCTGGCCCGGGCCAGCCGACCCTCAGGGGCTGTGAGCGAGGACAGCATCCTCTCCTCTGAGTCCTTTGAACAGCTGGACTTGCCTGAACGGCTCCCAGAGCCCCCACTGCGGGGCTGTGTGTCTGTGGACAACCTCATGGGGCTTGAGGAGCCCCCCTCTGAGGGCCCTGGAAGCTGCCTGAGGCGCTGGCGGCAGGATCCTTTGGGGGACAGCTGCTTTTCCCTGACGGACTGCCAGGAGGTGACAGCGACCTACCGACAGGCACTGAGGGTCTGCTCAAAACTCACCTGAGTGGGGTAGGCATTGCCCCAGCCTGGGCAGGCTGTCAGATGCAGCTGGCTGCACCCCAAGGGGAGATGCCTTCTACCCCACCTCCCAGGACCTGCATCCCCACTCAGAAGGCTGAGACAGTTTGCAGTGGAGCCCTGGGCAGGGCTGGATGTGAGAAGCAGGCAAATGAAGTGCGTCAAGGGTTCAGTGTCTGTCTTCAGCCCTGCTGAACCAAGAGGATAATAGAGAAAGAGAGGGGAACGGGAAGGCCCGCAACAGAGTCCACATTGCCCGTTTCTTGTGCATGACAGAGTCCAGGTTGCCTGTTTCTTGTGCACGTGGTGGGGCTGCAGAGACCTGGAAAGTGAACTCTCCCAGGGCCCATCTCCTGCATCCCATGAATACTCTGTACACATGGTGCCTTCTAAGGACAGCTCCTTCCCTACTCATTCCCTGCCAAGTGGGGTCAGACCTCTTTACACACACTTTGCTGTTCCTACCAACCACCAGAACTGGATGGTGGCATCCCTAATGTGCCTGAGGCATCCTGGGAATGGTCTGAAGTAACCTTCCTTATTTTTATATTTATTTATTTATTTATTTTTTTGAGACAGAGTTTCACTCTTGTTGCCCAGGTTGGAGTGCGATGGCGTGATCTTAGCTCACCTCAACCTCCGCCTCCCGGGTTCAAGCGATTCTCCTGCCTCAGCCTCCCTAGTAGCTGGGATTACAGGCACCCGCCACCACGCCTGGCTAATTTTCTATTTTTAGTAGAGATGGGGTTTCTCCATGTTGGTCAGGCTGGTCTCAAACTCCCGACCTCAGGTGATTCACCCGCCTCGGCCTCCCAAAGTGCTGGGATTACAGGTGTGAGCCACCATGCCCGACCTAACCCTTCTTATTTAGCCTAGGAGTAAGAGAACACAATCTCTGTTTCTTCAGTGGTTCTCTTCCCTTTTTCATCCTCCAAACCTGGCCTGAGCCTCCTGCAGTTGCTGCTGTGAATCTGAAAGACTTGAAAAGCCTCCGCCTGCTGTGTGAACTTCATCTCAAGGGGTCCAGGCTCCTCTGGACTCCACCTTGGACCTCAGAGACTCAGAACTTCTGCCTCTAAGCTGCTCTAAAGTCCAGACTATGGATGTGTTCTCTGGGCCTTCAGGACTCTAGAATGTCCGTATTTATTTTTTATGTTCTCAGCTTTGTGTTTTAGGAAAAGTGAATCTTGCTGTTTTCAATAATGTGAATTCTATGTTCTGGGAAAATCCACTATGACATCTAAGTTTTGTGTGCAGAGAGATATTTTTGCAATGATTTCCACCTCCTCCCATGCCCCCTCCACACCCCACTCCACACTCTTGAGTCTCTCTACCTAATGGTCTCTACCTAATGGACCTTGTGGCCAAAAAGTACCATTAAAACCAGAAAGGTGATTGGAAGCAGGCCCTGCTGTTCTCTTTGGTGATTGAGGTGGGGAGGGATGGTGCTGAGCAGGTTTTTAAGCCTTCTCCTAATACTTGTTCCCCTAGGCTGCCAGGGATGGGAAATAGAAAAACTGCCGAATCAAAACAAACGTGAGCTCAGTAGCTCTAGCCTGACCCTAAGCACACAGGTGGGAAGGCCCTGGGCCCAGGGTCCCAGTTGTTCTTCCGGCCTTTGGCACTAAAGTAGAAGTGGATTTGGCAGATTATCCCACCCTGCCCTCACCACCTGCCTCCTCCCACCCCCGCTCCTGTCTGCTAGAGCTCTGCTCCTGCTGGGTAAAGACACCCCCACTGCCTTTATTCTCTCCCTCCTAAGAAATCCCCTTTACTCTGGTGCTGGGCAGCTTCTCCCCCCTCCGTCCTCACTGCCTGACTCCTAGAGAAAGCAAAGAATGCCTGGAATGTCCACCCCCACCATATGCCAACTCCCTCAGCCCCCTGCAGAGCATTCCCCACACGCCTGCTCCATTGAGAAACTCCCAGGCTCCGAGGGCTGGGGATGAAAGGGAGGATGAGGAAAAAGTGCCGGCCAGCAGCCGGCTGGCTCTGGCTTCAGGCAGCCTCCCTCCCCTACCCGCGACCCACTCTGGTAGTCACAGGAGGCCTCCAAACATCCCCAGCTCTGGCTCCGGCCCCACAACACACCTGTCCTGCCAGCTGTCGGTGCCTGCCCAGTGGAGCGTTAGACCTCCCCTCCCACACCTGGAGAGCTGAGCTGGCAAAGTCACGAGTCAGCAAAGGAGATGGGGAGGGCAAGGCAACTATGGGGTCAAGGTGGGAGAGCAAACAAGACATTGCTTAGGCGACACTGGAGTACTTAAGTCTTAAGTCTCTGAGGTCCTACTCAGTGCTGAAACTCTGGGCTAGACTCTGGGTAAACATGGAAAAAATCCAGGGGGCGGGTTTATCTCCAGAAGCTTAGAGTTCAGCTATGGGGTTAGCAGTGCTCCTTTATTCATTCCTCTCATGAATCAAGCCTTTTTGTGTGCTAAGCTTAGTAGAAGACAGAAGTAATTGCTGTATCCCTGGTGCAAAAAACAAAAAAACAAAAACAAAAAGAGATCTTAGCCTCAAGGAGGTTACAGACTAGGGGTAAGGTAGCATGCAATAAATTCAATGAGAAATTGTTACTGGTTCAGATCCTGTTGAAAGGAGTTTGGATGATGGAAAGAATTGCATCTTGGGAGATAATAATAGGGGCTACCATTCATGAAGTGCTATGGGTCAAGCCCCTTAGGTGTCTTACCTCACGTAATGCTCACGGTAGCCTTGTTAGGTCAGTACTATTTTTATCATTCTCATTTTATAAAAGAAATGAAGACTCAAAATCACCAAGTAAGCCAGGCGCAGTGGCTCACATCTGTAATCCCAGCACTTTGGGAGGCCGAGACAGAAGCTTCGCTTGTCAGGAGCTCGAGACCAGCCTGGCCAACACAGTGAAATCCTGACTTTACTAAAAATATAAAAAATTAGCCACACATGGTGGCTCACACCTCTAGGCCCAGCTACTTGGGAGGCTGTGGCAGGAAAAAACCTTGAACCTGGGAGGCGGAAGTTGCAGTGAGCCAAGATTGTGCCACTGCACTCCAGCCTGGGCGACAGAACAAGATTCTGTCTCAAAAAAAAGAACTTGATAGCAAATGGGGAAATCAGACCTCAGACCCAGGTTTGACATCCCACAGACTCACGTGAACTGCATGGGGTTTAGAGAATTGAATAAAAGAATGTAAGTGTAGGAACTATAAATTTATATGCCAGGTTTATTTATAAATATTTATTCTCTGCCATATTTATTATATGAGCATCCATTATATGCCAGGTTCTTTTGCAGGCACAAGGAATATGCCAATTTCTGAAGTGCCCTTTCCTAGTCTCCACAAGCCCTGAGAGAAAGCTAAGAAAGAAGAGAGTGAGGCCGGGCATGGTGGCTCATGCCAGTAATCCCAGCACTTTGGGAGGCCAAGGTGGGTGGATCACCTGAGGTCAGGAGTTCGAGATCAGCCTGGCCAACATGGTGAAACCCCGTCTCTACTAAAAATACAGAAAAAAGAAAAAAAAAAATTAATGCCCAGCTAATTTTTGTATTTTTAGCAGAGACAGGGTTTCACCATGTTGGCCAGGCTGGTCTCGGACTCCTGACCTCAGGTGATCCTGCCTGCTTCTGTCTCCCAAAGTGCTGGGATTACAGGCATGAGCCACCATGCCAGGTCTATTTATTTATTTGCTTATGAGAGAGCATCTCACTCTGTTGCCCAGACTGGAATACAGTGGTGCAATCTCTGCTCACTGCAACCTCTGCCTCCCAGGCCCAAGCAATCCTCCCACCTCAGCCTCCCAAGTAGCTGGTACTACAGGTGTGTGCTACCATTCCTGACTAATTTTTATTCTTTCTTTTTTGAGACAGGTTCTCACTCTGTTGCCCAGGCTAGAGTACAGTGGTACAATCTTGGTTTATTGCAGCCTTGACCTCCCAGGCTCAAGCAATCCTCCCACCTCAGCCTCCCGAGTAGCTGAGACTACAGATGTGAACCACCACACCGGTCTAACTTTTGCATTTTTTTGTAGATACAGGGTTTCGACATGTTGCCCAGGCTGGTCTGGAACCCCTGGACTCGAGTGACCTGCCCGCCTTGACCTCCCAGAGTGCTGAGACTACAGGCTTGAGCCACTGTGCCTGGCCATGGCCTTTTAATATACTATATCATTTACTTATTTACTATACTTGTCTTTCTCCACTAGAATGGATGCCCCATAAGACAAAAATCTCAGTTTTGTTCACAGATGTATCTCCAGAGCCTGGAGCAATATACATTGTTGGCTCTCAGTCAATACTGAATGAATGACTGAATGACTGAATGAACATCATACTTTTTTTTCTTTTGAAACAGAGTCTTGCTCTGTCCCCCAGGCTGGAGTGCAGTGGCTTGATCTCGGCTCACTGCAATCTCCACATCTCTCTTGCCTCAGCCTCCTGCATGGCTGGGATTACAGGCACACGCCACCACACCCGGCCAATTTTTGTAATTTTAGTAGAGACTGGGTTTCATCATGTTGGCCAGGCTGGTCTCGAACTCCTGACCTCAAGTGACCCGCCGGCCTCAGCCTCCCAAAGTGCTGGGATTACAGGTGTGAGCCACCACGCCCGGCCTGAATGAACGTCCTATGTAGGTGGTTGCCTCATCAAGCTGAATCTAGTGTCTCAGTAGCCCCCACTCAATGGTCCTGGTCCTGCTCTCTGAGCCATGTCCTGTACATCTATTCGCTTTTCCAAAAAATCAACCCTGTTGTCTATTATGTGATTCCCACCCACTCCCCTTCCCCTACTTTAGAAGTGCCCAGCCTCTTCAGCTGAGACTCAGGACTCTTCCTTTGTCCTAGGTCCATCCTTGTCCTCAAGACATGTGTGGGCTATCAGTCAGCAGGCTTCAGATTCTGACTCGAAGAGCTGAAGTCCGCCTCTAGAAGCTCTACTGGAGTGTGGGCATTGTGCTTTGCAGGGGACTGTTGCTTCCCGACAGTGCTCTGGGTCACTGTCTCCCCTCTCACTTTATCTGCCCAAGGAGGGTCCAAGGCAGCTGATGGGATGGGGCAGGGGGAGAGGTGAAGGGGTCATCTTGATGGTGGGAACTAACATGCCGCTGCAGTTTCCCTCCCTCCACACAGAGGACTGCCTGGACTTGCCCCGGGAAAGGGCTGAGGACAGGGAAAGGATTCCTACCAGGATTTCATGGTCCTGGTTGCAGAAGGCCCTTTCCTGTGTCTTAAAACTGCTTCCCCACCTCCCCCACCCCTCGCCATCGTCTGGGTTCTTCACATTCCCGAAGCACTGATGTGGCACTAAATATTCCTGCAGCTCCAGCCTTCTCCCTTGGGGGCCCACATCATCGCTGTGAGCCTGGTTTCTGGAATGTTTTTGGTATGAAGCGTCCAGGCAGGTGAGGGGAAGGGCTGTGCAGGGTGGGATCCACAGCCCCTCACCTAGGTCTCTTTGGAACCAATAAAATGGATACTCTCTTGCAGCTCAGATTTTCTTTCCCCAGAAGGCTTCCCCCACATCCACCCCCTCACCTTGCCCACCCTTTCCTCCACCTGGCTTAGAAGAGGTTACATAAGCAGATGCAGGCGGACACAGATGTCAGGACTCTCCTTTCCTGAAAGTCCACATCCCCCAGTCTCTGCTGAGACAGCACTGGCGGAAAGGGCTGTGTCCTCTCCCTCCCTCCCCATTCCACACCCTGTGCTTCCCTTAGGTACAGGCTGTCCCTCCACTGTGTCCTCCTCTCCTCCATCCCCTCCCATTCGAGTCCTGTCCCTCACCCTTCGGCTTCTCCCACTCACGCTCTCTCTCTTTTTTTTTTGAGATTGAATCTCGCTCTGTCACCCAGGCTGGAGTGCAGTGCCGCAATCTAGGCTCACTGCAACCTCCACCTCCTGGGTTCAAGTGATTCTCCTGCCTCAGGCTCCCAAGTAGCTGGGACTACAAACATGCTCCACCATGCCTGGCATGGTGGCGGATGCCCATAATCCCAGCTACTCAGGAGGCCAAGGCAGGAGAATAGCTTGAACCCAGGAGGCGGAGGTTGCAGTGAGCCAAGATAGTGCCACTGCACTCCAGCCTGGGTGATAGAGCAAGACTCCATCTCAAAAAATAAATAAACAAATACATAGTCATGATGAGAATTTGGAAAATACTAATAATTAGGATGGGGTACGGGGATGGAGAGGAGACAGAAATGAAATTTTAAATAAGGGTGATCAGAGAAGGCCTTCCTGAGAAGGTGGCATTTGAACAAAGACCTGGTGGCAGGGGATGCAGGTGGAACTAGCTATGTGGCTATCTGGGGGAACAGTGTTCAGAGTGTAAGGAACAACCAATGCAAAGACCTTAAAGCAATAGCAGGTTACAAGTTCTAGAATAGCCAGTGAGGCTGGAGCAGAGTGAATGAGACAGCAGCAGAAGACGTGTCAGGAGAGGTAAGAAGGGTGGGGAAGGTAGATTACACAGGGCCTTGTGAACCATTATATGGGCTGTGGCTTTTATTCAGAATGAAATTGCAAACCACCAAGAAATTCTGAGCAAAGGAATGACATTTTTTTTTAGATAGAATTAAAAAAAAATTCTTCTGCTTGTTGAGAGTAGCCATGGGAGGGTCAATGTCGTCCAATTCTGGAAAGAGGTTGTCCAATTCTGGAGAGGGGCTTGGACTGGAGTCTGTAGCAAAGAAATGACAAGCTGTCAGATTTCTGACATATTCTGTAGCTAGAGCCAACAGGCTTTCCTGATAGATTAGATGTAGGGTATAAAAGAAAGAGGGAAACCAAAAATCACTCCACGGCCTTTGGCGTGAGAAACTTGGAGGGTGGAGTGTCCATTAGCTGGGTTGGGGAAGGCCTGCAGATGGAGGAGGTGTGAGGTGAAGTTAGAGGCTCTTAGGCCTCCAGGTAAAGATAAGTGGTATGAGGAGCCTGGAGTTTGAGAGATTTGGGTTGGAGATAGAGATGTGGGGGCTGTTGCTAGAAGGAATTTCTGCTTCAGGTGGAAAATCCAGCCAGATGACACCTGAAGAAGTCCCTTCCATCTGTAAAGATTCTAGGATTGTATTGACTGGGAAAGCAGAGAGCAGTTCTTTCCAAAGCTTGTCTGATATGATTATGTGAGGAGGTGGGCAGTGCGGCCATGAGGACGCATGTTTTGCCTGGTGGGGACTGGCTTTCTCCACCCAATAAAGTCTTTTTTTTTTTTTTTTTTTTTTTTTTTTTTTGACACAGGGTCTCACTCTGTGGCCCAGGCTGGAGTGCAGTGGTGCAATCTCAGCTCACGGCAGCCTCCACCTCCTGAGGGCAAGCGATCCTCCCACCTCAGCACACCCTGCTCCTCCAGTAGCTGGGACTACAGGTGCACACCACCATGCCCAGCTAATTTTTTTGTATTTTTAGTAGAGAGAGGGTTTTGCCATGTTGGCCAGGTTGGTCTCGAACTCCTCACCTCAAGGATCCACCTGCCTCGGCCTCCCAAAGTGCTGGGATCACAGGCTTGAGCCACTGGGCCTGGCCAAAGTCTTTCACAGATTTTTATAAGAAGGTTAGAGAAGTCGCCCTTAGACCAGGGCTCTGCCTCTGACATTGGCCCCTACAGAGGGGTTGTGAGTCGCTTTATACAGCAGAGGCCCCAGGCTGGGAGAAGGATTCCCACTCAATATTCTTTCTGTGTTTCAGAACTTTCTACTTCAGATCCCTGAAGGAGCCTGGAATCGGAGCGCAGCCCAGTGAGGGCACGGCAATCTCTGCATTTTCACAAGCACGGCAAGTGACTCTGATCACACTAAAGTTCCAGAATTTACTCAAGGTGAGGGCCTGAACCTACCTTAACCTGGAATAGTTTTACTCTGCCAGGCATGCAGCTTCCCTCTGGGATGAAATCTTTGTCACTTTCTCATTCTGCCTCTTTTTGGCTCTGAAATCCTCTCCTCACCATCTCTTTGCAAAGGAATTCCCCATCCTTTTCAGTTGTCTTTTCCTTTCTCTCTCCAGCCTCCAACCCCCTCCCTGAGCTAATCCCACCGTCTCAGTTTCACCCTTTCCCCTCTCTAGGGGCCGTTGGGTCAAGCTGGGGGATGAGTCATCCTAGGTGGGGAGGGGATTTCAGGTCCATAAATGGGCAAAACTCAGAGTTCAGGTTTCTGTGTCTAGGAAAAGGCCAGTCTGTCCCCTCTATCTCTCCACCCCCAAAGGAATTCCCCAGGGAAGAGGAAAGAGTCTGGGGCTGGCTTTGACCGGATGGAATCCTAGAAATAGCAGAGCTTTTTAAGAGATAGGTTTCAGTGTGACTCAGCTTCCCTGATAAACAGACACTGCCGGCCAGGATTTTCCCAGCCCAAGAGGCCAAAACCCCCACTTCCCAGTGGAAGTGTTCAGCTCTGCCTTTGGAGTTCTGGGCCCAGCCAGCACCACTGCCTCCATCCTCCTCACCATTCTCTTTCTGTGATCAGAATTCGAGCTCCGAGCTGCATTAACCTGAGCTCTGGCCTGTGAGGGCACCCAGCTCTTGCAGCAGAACTCACCACATGTCCCTCCTGGAAGTTAGGGTCAAGGTGCAATGACCCTTCAAAGTTCTTCCAGCTAGATTCCGAATCACCTCTTTATGACCCCTGGCAGCAATCACCCATCACCTTTGTTGTGTCCATCCGGAGGGTCCTTGGTAAGTGACAACTTCATACTCACAGCAGGCTAGCTACTGGCAGGGATGCCTCCTCTGGTAAGGGACCCCTGGCTTGCCCTGTCTCCCAGTCCAATGTGCAGTCCTCTGTGAATCCAAGAGCCATTGGTGAGGCTGAGTGGGGCCTGGGGAGAGCCTGGCCTGCCAACAGGGCCTCACATGGTGGCCAGGCTCACCTGAAGACCTGTTTGCCATTCAGAGTCTCACTTTGCTGCTCAGAAACTTTGCTTATCAACAGGCTAGGAGGCTCAGGAGCAGACTCACTGAGCTCTAGGAGAGGAATGGATTCAGCCAACATGCCAATTCATTCATTTCTAATGAATAACAAAACCCCTGTCAAACCAACCAGATACTTGGGTTTGCTGATGAGCACATTCACTGCCTGTGGCAATTTCACCCAAGGGTATTCTGAAGTTCAGTGGGAGGTTTCCTTGAAGAGCATGGAAGCTGGGCTAGGAGAGCTGGCTGAATTGGTCTTCATGGTGGTGCCAACCTCTTTGTCAAGATACATCTGGTAACCCCGTTCAGGACACCCCGCCCCAGCGCAGCTCTGGGGAGTGCCTCCCCACACACGCACACATTGGACATCCCAAAGACAGCCTCGCTGGGCTAGCACATTCTTCCCACAGAGTGCGTTGCAATGACTTAGAGAGTCACTTTCACAGTCAGCTCACACCCATCACATTACTGCAAGGATTGAATGAGACAACACATGAACATGCTTTGTAAGCAATACATCACCGGAGGAAACCTAAGGAGTGAGAACAGGTACTCAATAAATGTTTAATAAAGGGCCTCCACCCGCTTTCCTGGCCCCAGCCCCTTATGAAGGGGAATCTGATAGTTAAATCAAGTGAAAACCCATTCCCTAATAAACACACCAACATTTATTAAGACCTTACTATTGTTCTAGGTGCCATGTAAAATACAGAACAGAAGCAATTGAGGCACGTCCCCTCCTTCAAGGAATTTACATATAATAAACTTGGGGCCATAAACTAACAGCTACAGGATGGTCATTAACAGCACAGAGGTGGCAGGCTGGTGGCTCAGGCCTGTAATCCTAGCACTTTGGGAGGCTGAGGTGGGTGGATCACCTGAGGTCGAGAGTTCAAGACCAGCCTGACCAACATGGAGAAACCCCATCTCTACTAAAAATACAAAATTAGCCGGGCGCATGCCTGTAATCCCGGCTACTCGGGAGGCTGAGGCAGGAGAATCACTTGAACCCGGGAGGCGGAGGTTGTGGTGAGCAGAGATTGTGCCATTGCACACACCAGCCTGGCCAACAAGAGCAAAAACTCCGTCTCAAAAAAAAAAAAAAAAAAACCAAAACAGCACAGAGGTGAGTGTGCTAAGGGTGTGTGTAGTAAGATGCCCCAGTTCCATTGGAGCTGGTTGTCATGGGACTGCTTGTGTTGACGTGGCTAGACTGAAAACGGCCAGTTTTCAGTCCCCACTCTTGCGTCACTGGATTGGTCAGTCAAGGAATAAGCCCTCCAGCTGTGGGGCTCTGCATGCCTGGGCCCAGGGGCAGAGTTACTGGAGCGGAGATTTGAGAGCCCAAGTCGTTCCTCATAAGCAATGTTAGCCTTGCTGTCCCAGCCCTTGCTGCAGATGCCCATGAGGGTCAGAATGGGCAGACAGGCTGGGCGTAGTGGTTCACATCTGTAATCCCAGCACTTAGGGAGCCGGAGGCGGAAGGATAGCTTGAGCCCAGGAATTCAAAACCTGCCTGGTCAATATCGCAAGACCCCATTCTCCACAAAAAGGGGGAAAAAAAAAAAGAACAGGCAGACAGATGCCAGGTAGGGGTGAGGGGTGGAGTTGGTCAACTCCCTCCCTCACCAGTCATGGTTGGGGGTGGGGTGAGCAGCACACAGCTGGCTCCTTGACCCTGGCCTCCCACCAGGCTCACCCATTCTGTCTCCCTGCCTAGCAGGGTTGACTTTCTTTAGATGCCTCTTAAAGGCTCCGGGAACACAGAACTGCAGTTCTCTCTTTCACAGCTAAGTGAGCTTGGTCCACCTCACAACTGAGTCCCATACCCAGGCCTTTTGGGACAGTCTATCTGGATCCACGTTTCCCCACATCTGCACCACTCATCTCAGAAAAAAGAACCAGCTTGGAATTGCATTAAATTATGTGCATGGTGTCACACCATCCCCATCCCAAATTAACTTGCAGGGCAAAGGAGTAGATACCAATCACCACTGAAGTCTCTAGCATTGTGCTAGAGCACTGGTTCTCCAAGTGTGGTCCAGGAACCCCTGGGGGCTCCCCAAATCTTTTCAGAAGGTACACACAGTCAGAAGTGGGGTCTGTTGTTGTTGTTGGTAGTGGTGGTGTTTTGAGGCAGGGTCTCCCTCTGTCACCCAGGCTGGAGAGCCGCAGTGTGATCGTGGCTCACTGCAGCCATGATCAAGCAATTCTCTTGCCTCAGCCTCCCAAGAAGCTGGGATTAGAGGCATCTGCCACCACACCCAGCTAATTTTTGTATGTTTAGTAGAGAAGGGGGTTTCTCCATGTTGGTCATGCTGGTCTTGAACTCCCGACCTCAGGTGATCCCCTGTCTCGGCCTCCCAAAGTGCTAAGATTACATGTGTGAGCCACCGTGCCTGGCCTTAATTTACTACTTTTAAAATGTCTGTTTTCATTTCTAATATAGTACATATCAGTAGCTATCATTCATCCACATAAACAAAAGTTCTTTGGGTGTCCTCAATAATTTCTAAGAGTGTAAAGAGATCCTGAGATCAAAATGGTTGAGAACCGCTGCTTTCGTGCGAAGGAATACAAGGTTGGGCGGGGCGACTCACGCCTGTAATCCCAGGACTTTGGGAGGCTGAGGTGAGTGGATCACTTGAGGCCAGGGGTTCAAGACCACCCTGGGCTACATGGCAAAACCCCATCTCTACTAAGAATGCAAAAATTAGCTGGGCACGGTGGTATGTGCCTATAATTCCAGCTATCTGGGAGGCTGAGGTGGAAGGATCCCTTGAACCTAGGAGATTGAGGCTGAAGTGAGTTGAGATCGCACCACTGCGCTCTAGCCTGGGTGACAGAGTAAGACTGTCTCCAAACAAAAAGAGAAGGAATACAGCAGGTAGGGAGTTGCCAGATAAAATAAAGGATGTCCAGTTACATTTGAATTTCTGATAAACAATGAGTAATTTTTTTAGTATAATATTACATAGGACATGCTTAAGTAAAAAGTTATTCATTGTATGTCTGAAATTCAAATTTAAATGGGTTTTCTGTGTTCTGTATTTTTACTTGCAAAATATGGCAACCCTAACAGCAGGAGAGATTTGGGTTAGACAACAGGATGAACTTGAATCAGATATTGGGATTCTGACCCAGGGAAGGATGGAGAATCCCCTATTCTGGACAGCTTTAAGAAAGGAGAATGTGGGTCAGGTATGGTGGCTCACGCCTGTAATCCCAGCACTTTGGGAGGCCAAAGCAGGAGGATCACCTGAGGTCAGCAGTTCAAGACCAGCCTGACCAACATGGAGAAACCCCATCTCTACTAAAAATACAAAATTAGGCAGGCGTGGTGGCGCATGCCTGTAATCCCAGTTACTTGGGAGGCTGAGGCAGGAGAATCGCTTGAACCCAGGGGGTAGAGGTTGCGGTGAGCCGAGATCGCACCATTATACTCCAGCCTGGGCAACAAGAGCAAAACTCCATCAAAAAAAAAAAAAAAGAGGAGAATGTGGTCAGGTGTGGTGGCTCATGCCTGTAATCCCAGCACTTTGGGAGGCCGAGGCAGGCAGGTCATCTGAGGTCAGGAGTTCAAGACCAGCCTGGCCAACGTGAAGAAACCCCGCCTCTATTAAAAATACAAAAATTAGCCAGGTATGGTGGCACACACCTGTAATCCCAGCTACTCAGGAGGCTGAGACAGGAGAATCGCTTGAACCTGGGAGGTGGAGGTTGCAGTGAGCCGAGATTGTGCCACTGCACTCCAGCCTGGGTGACAGAGTGAGACTCCATCTCAAAAACAAACAAACAAACAAACAAACAAAAAAGAAAGGTGAGTGTGTCCGAGGACCTGAAGGGCAAGCCTCTAAATGCTTAGGGGTAGAGTTTATAGTCAGAGGGACCTTCCCGCAGCTGTGCCAGAGACTCCCCCACCCTCAAGAAACCTCAGCCGCTGAGGATGAACAAAACCCACAGGAAGTGGTGGAAGTGAAACTTGGTGTCAGTGTTGTTGTTATTAAAAGGGGGAAGTGCCGCCGGGTGAGTGAAGGGTGGGTGGAGGCAGGAGATCGAATTTTCTAGAGGTAATGAGGTCATTCAGCAGCCCCTCCCTCCTGCTCTGCTAAAAATAGTTATGGTTGTGATGGGGTACGGGTTGTCTGAGGCTGGGGGAATGACTCTTGCTTGAGGTCTAGATGGAGCAGAGCAGAGGTAGTGCTGGGGTGGTCGGAGCTTCAAACCAGGTAGCAGGAAAACCTAAGAAGCATTTTTGGGTTTGGAAATAAACAAATAAGTAGCTTCAGAAGCAGCTCAGAGGAGAAGGGCCCTGCCCTCCAGCTAAGAGAACTAACTGTAAGAGGGAAGAGGGGCCCGTGACCATGGCAGTCCCTCCTTTGGTCAGCATGGGAAGCTCTAAGAAGCTCTTTCCATTAAGAGAGACAGGGGTGCTCCAGAAATCAGGATGGCAGGGAGGTTGCAGTGTGTTTTTGTCTTTAGCATTTATTGAGCACTTACTGTGTGCTTGGCATTGTGCCAGGCCCTGAGGCTCCTGAATTAAATACAATGTGGTTCCTGTGCTCCAGAGCTTGGAAGTCCAGTGGAAGAGATACGCATAAAACTAATATAAATTCATGAACTCATTGTGATCAGAGGTAATAGTTGAAAGCCCAAGCAGCAGCCGACCTACTGTGAGCCTGAGCCCGCCCCTCAGCAACTCTCCCCAGCCCTGGCCCAGGCTACAGACCAACAGAGGCCGGAGTCACCCAGCTGCCTGCAGAGCAGTGCATCAAGTCAGGACCCTTTCTCTGCCCAGACGTCTTTGCCAACTGTTTGGAGCAAAGGGAAATAATCTGGTTTGGGGAAAGACATAAGAATGACAGTTTTCTTTCCTAAACCTTCACCCTCTCCCATGTCAGCCTGAGAAAAGCTGTTAGATGCTTCTTCAGAGGGTTTCTAAGGGCCACAATTGCCTTCCACCTAAGAGGGAACAGGGTGGGGAGGGGTGGCAATGGCCTTCTTTGACCACAGAGGTTTTGGATTTAGCCTGAAGACACAGAACAAGTGAAGCTGAAAGACAGTTCACCCTTTCTGGTATCTAGAGCTTATTGAACAAATGTCCATTGACCCCCTATTGCCAGGGGCAGGGGTGAAATATTGAGTTGAGTCCAGGGCTCCAGCCTACTAAAGGCACAGTCTTCAGAGGAGTCAGATAATGACCAGGCAGTGCCTAAGCAGGATCTGAATCCAGGGCCGTGAGGAGGGAGCAGGCCCCTTAGTCATCAGATGCTTCATGGAGGGAGCTGGGTCTTGCAGGCTGAATAATTTTCTGGGTCAAGTATGTGTTTAGGGAGCAAGAATTCCTTGGAAACTTAAAAACTGGTCTCCCATGGACAAGTCTGGTGCCTGTATGTGAACATTATACACATGGAACATGGCTCTGTGTCCTGACTCCTATGCCCCGCTGCCACTTGTTATGCTCCTGGGTGTGTGCTCCTGGCCAGTGAGGTGTCTGCACTCTTGGGACAAGTAGTGGTCAGGGAGTCTTTGTCCCCCGGGTTCCTGGAGTTCAGGCTACAGGTCTGGTTTCTGCCGTTGCCCCTCCTCTGGTTCCCTCCTTCTCACAAGCCACAGCCTGGCAACCTGGCCCTCTCTCTGCCTTTCTGCTCAAACCACAGCTCACCATAGAGGCCAAGCTGGGTGTGCCTCTGTGGAGCAGCGGCAGGAGCCGGCTGAACACAGCCAGGACCAGTTTCCCCAGGGGCCAAATGCAACCTGTTCTCCACTGCATCTTCCCCACTGGTAGGCAAACTGGGTTGGGCTTCTGTGAGGCCCCATAAAGGTAGGAGAGTCTCGAGTGACTTTGCCCAGATTGACTGTGTGACCTTGAGCAAGTCACTGGACCTCTCTGGGCCTTGACCTCCTTTATTCAATTATAATCCAGACCCTAGGGTCTATCCCAGCAATGTATATGAATTGTGACACAACGTGCATTGTGAGTTGTCGAGCACAGCACTCATGTGAGAGGTTATTACTTTATTACTTTGAATTTGCCCTGAGCCCCACAGTTTGGGTAGGGAGGTTGCCTCAGAATTTATTTTTGGGTATCAGCTTCCAGATGGAGATTCCTAACCTGGGGTCTGAGGATGGTCTGCAGGGAGTCCTGGTGTCATATACAGAATTTTTGAGTAGATGCATTTTTCTTGGAAGAGGATGCAGAGTTTTCATCAGATTCTACCCTCAAGAGTCTGATGAAAACCTGGTAAGAGCCACCATCTGAGCCCTGGGGCTCCCTCCATGGGGGGCAGGCAGAGGGGCCTCAAATCCTTGGTGGCAGTATTCATGAACCAATGTGACCCGCTCAACAAAGACATGCCTATGTGGGTCTGAAAATACCAAGTGCAGGCCAGCAAGCTAACAGAGCTCATGAGAACCACAGTGCCAGAGCCTGCGAGGTGAATTTCATTACCACCCTCTGTGCTGGCCTGACCTTAGCTGGAGCATTGTGCTCTGTTCAAAACAACATGCTTTTTGCGGGTTTTTTTTTTTTTTTTTTTTTTTTTTGTTTTTTTTTTTTTTTTTTTTTTTTTTTGAGACAGAGTCTCGCTCTGTCGCCCAGGCTGGAGTGCAGTGGCCGGATCTCAGCTCACTGCAAGCTCCGTCTCCTGGGTTTACGCCATTCTCCTGCCTCAGTCTTCCGAGTAGCTGGGACTACAGGCGCCCGCCACCTCACCCGGCTAGTTTTTTGTATTTTTTAATAGAGACGGGGTTTCACTGTGTTAGCCAGGATGGTCTCAATCTCCTGACCTCGTGATCCACCCGTCTCGGCCTCCCAAAGTGCTGGGATTACAGGCTTGAGCCACGGCGCCCGGCCTGGTTGGTTAGTTTCGGTTTTTTTTGAGATGGGGTCTCACTCTGTCGCGTAGGCTAGAGTACGGTGGCGTGATCATAGCTCACTGCAGCCTTGATCTCCCAGGTTCAAGTGATCTTCCTACCTCAGCCTCCCAAGTAGGTGGCCCATGTCTTCATGCCTGGCTAATTTTTTTTTCTTTTTTCTTTTTTTTTTTTTTTTTTTGAGGCAGAGTCTCACTCTGTCCCCGGGGCTGGAGTGCAGTGGCCGGATCTCAGCTCACTGCAAGCTCCGCCTCCCGGGTTTACGCCATTCTCCTGCTTCAGCCTCCTGAGTAGCTGGGACTACAGGCGCCCGCCACTTCGCCCGGCTAGTTTTGTATTTTAGTAGAGACGGGGTTTCACCGTGTTAGCCAGGATGGTCTCGATCTCCTGACCTCGTGATCCGCCCGTCTCGGCCTCCCAAAGTGCTGGGATTACAGGCTTGAGCCACCGCGCCCGGCCTCTTTTTTTTTTTTTTAAGTAGAGATGAGGTCTTGTCTTCTTGCCCAGGCTGTTCTCAAACTCCTGGACCCAAGTGTTGCTCCTCCCTCAGCCTCCACTTTGAGATGACAGGCGTGAGCCACTGCACCTGGACAAAGATATCATGTTTTAAGAAGAACTTGGGTAAATGGAAATGTTTCCAGAGGAAAAAGGGCAAGCTGTCAAAAGGTCTTAAGCCCATGTCTTAGGAGAAATGACTGAAAGAACTAAGGGTATTTGGCTTGCAGCAAAGAATATAGGTTAGATGGGGATTGCAAGTGGGCAGTAACTTCTTGAAATGCTGCCTAGTGAATTCTACCGGGAGGCAGACAGAAACTTAGCAAAAGGAAATACTTTCCAGCCCGGAGCCCTGTCCCTCCTGGAGTGGAATAGGACTTCCCTCTGCCTCACATACTTGGTTTTGCAGGATGGAATACATTGCAGACAGGGTCCAAGCTCTATCTAAGAAGGGAACAAATAGATGACAATGATCACTTCCCTAGGGTTTGGGAGACTGAGTGATGCCTTGTGGGTCAGGCAGGGGAGTACAGGCTGGACTTGGGCCCTTGCAGCCTCTGTCTCCGTCACAAAGGAGTCTGCTCTGTCTGCTTGGGTCTGCGGTGGTCAAACTCTTCCCTCTCCGCTTCACAACCCTCTGACGTGGTGTTGCACAAGCAGCGGGGGGAGCCAGGTTGGGTGAAGAGAGAGGAAGCTGGCGGCCCTGGGAGGCTGGCTGCAGCTCCCTTGGAGGACAAGCTAGGCTGTCGTGGGCCAGGCTGGAGGGGTGGGGAGGGGAAGATGGCTCACTGGTGAGTCATGGTGGCCATTGTCTGCTCCTGCTCCCTCTGGGGGAGGGTGACTGAAAGAGACAAGCCCTCTGGCCAGCTGGGCCTGTGAGGGCAGGTTTTCCACCCTTGTCCTCACAGCTCTGAAAGCAACTGGGGTTTGGCTCCCTTACCCTGATTGCCCATCATGCAACAAGGCAGGGCTGGTGGCTGGCCTTGGATGGATGCTGAGGGGAGGGTGTCCAACCCCGCTCACACCTTGCTAAGAGGCTCAGGATGGTCAGTGGATCCTAAAAGCCCAGGCTTGGGGAGAAGCTGTCCTGCCCTGTCTGGCATGGCAGAGGAAGCAGGCAGGCGTGCCCCTCTCTAGTGATCACACTGAACCTGAGCGGCACACCCTCCCCACCGCACCCTTCCTAAGCCTCCTTCCAAACCTGCTCCCATCTAGCAGGCCTGTCCAGCACCCCACCCTCCCTCAGGGCCCCAGGGGGAGCCTGCAGAGAGCGAGGTCACTCTGGGTCGGTGCCTGGAGGCACCACCCTTGCCCCTCACCACAACCTGGTCTGGTCCGAGTGTCAGGGCCCCCATCCTGCCCCCTGTCAAGCCCAAGTTTGGGTCCCTGATAACTCCTAAGGCTGACGTCACAGAAGCACAGAATGACAGACTGTCAGGGTTAATGTACGTTTGGGGAAACTGAGGTTCACAGAGGTCAGACACATGCAGCAGGGGTGCCCAGTCTGCAGTGGGCAGGTGGGGGAGGGAAGACTCCCTAGTGGGGGACAGCTGTGCTTCCAGGCCCTGGCAGGCCTCCGAGTTGGGGGCAGTCTGAGGTTTAGGGCCACCTTACAGTTCCCCTGCCGCTGCCTCCTTTGCTGCTTCATTCGCATTTGGGTGGAACAAAGGTGTTTCAGAGCTCAGGGGGTGAGGTGAAGTAAGGAGCTGCCTTGTGGGGGCGGCCATGTGGCTTTGGAGTTGACAGACGTAGGTTAGAGCCCACATTCCTCAACCTTATGCCGGCGGGACCCTGAGAGGTGCCTAGATCTCATTTCCCATCTGTGAAATGACAGTAATAAGCATCTCACAATGCAAAATGCTTTGCATATATTGTCTCTTGTATCTTTGAAGAGGAACAGAATATGCCACACCAAAATATGCCACTTCCGCATAAGGGTTACTCTCATTTGAAAAATGGCTGATGCAAAAGGCACACTCTGACCTCTTCCCTTTTCTCCTTGTCCCCAGGGGAAAGAAACGTTTTTGTCACCAGAGATGAGGAGTTGAGGCTGAGGCAAATGTGCACAAAAGGATAAAATACCTCTTACCTTCCTTAGCTTCCCTAATCATCCTTTTCCACAGTCGCCACTCTTTCTTTTTTTTTTTTTTTTTTTGAGACAGAGTCCCGCTTTGTCGCCCAAGTTGGAGTGCAATGGCGTGATCTCAGCTCACTGCAACTTCCACCTCCCAGGTTCAAGCGATTCTCCTGCCTCAGCCTCTTGAGTTGCTGGGATTACAGGTGCCCGCCACCACGCCTGGCTAATTTTTGTGTTTTTAGTAGAGACGGGGTTTCACTATGTTGGCCAGGATGGTGTCGATCTCCTGACCTCATGATCCACCCACCTTGGCCTCCCGAAGTGCTGGGATTACAGGCATGAGCCACTGCGCCAGGCCCACAGTTGCCACTCTTTCTGTGATCATCTTGATTTTGCAACTTCTTTAGATCCCCTTCATGTTTGGGGGAACCTCTGTGTACAGGTGAAATAAAATCTGAATGTGTTTCTCCTGAAAATCTGTCTTATGTCAACTTAATTCTGAGGCCCCGCTGAAGACCCTTAGAGGATGGAGGTGAAGTTTTGCCTCCCCTGGAACTCTCACAACAACACTGAGGTCAATATTATCCCCGTTCTTCAGAAGAGAAAACTGAAACTTGGAGAGGTTAAACACGTGTGCTGGATCCCATGAGGAGAAAGCTGTGGAGCTGGGTTGTGACTGGGACTGTGATTTGAGGGCCTTCTCTTTTTTTTTTTTTTTTTTGAGACAGGGTTTTTCTCTGTTGCCCGGGCTGGAGTGCAGTAGCATGATCATGGCTCACTACAGCCTTGACCTCCTGGGGCTCAAGTGATTCTCCCACCTCAGCCTCCTGAATAACTGGAACTACAGGTATGCACCATCATACCTGGCTAATTTTTATATGTTTTGTAGAGGTGAGATTTCACCATGTTGCCCAGGCTGATCTCAAACTCCTGGGCTTGAGCAATCTTCTGGCCTTGGCCTCCCAAAGTGCTGGAATTACAGGTGTGAGCCACTGCGCTCAGCCGAAGACCTACTGTTTTTTTGAAACTCAGTCTCACTCTGTCGCTCAGGCTGGAGTGCAGTGGCATGGCAACCTCTGCTTCCCAGGTTCAAGTGATTCTTTTGCCTCAGCCTCCCAAGTAGCTGGGATTACAGGTGCATGCCACCGTACCTGGCTAATTTTGTATTTTTAGTAGAGACGGGGTTGCCCAGGCTGGTCTCAAACTCCTGACCTCAGGTGATCCACCCGCCTTGGCCTCCCAAACTGCTGGGATTACAGGCATGAGCCTGGCCTCTCGAGGCCCTACTCTTGACTGCTGCTGGCTCAGGATGGATCTGAGACATGGAAGAGGTGAGTGAGATAAAAGGTCACAGTGCTCTTCCCAGAGCAGGGCAGTGGAGAGAGGGGCTTCTCAGGCAGAGGATGCTACTGATGTCCAAAGGAGAGGAGGCCAAGAGGGTTGCCCTGAGTCCAGGGACACAGTCCAGGGCTTTCAACTGTGCCTGGGGGAGCTTTGGGCTAGCGGTAGAGGAGGGACTGGAAGTCTTGAACAGCAGGTGGCCAAGAGTTCATATCATGGAGGTTCTGTGGTTAAAGGGGCTCCTCAGTGCCCATGGGATGAGGGCTGAGGGCTCGGACTCAGGATGAGTACGTGCCAAGCTGCTGACCGTGCTTTCCTCTGGGGAGAGGGGCTGAGGGACATTGTTACTCTCTATGCCTTCACAGTGTTTGCTTTTTTTTTTTTTGAGACCAGGCCTTGCTCTGTCACCCAGGCTGGAGAGCAGTGGCACGATCACGGCTCACTGCACCCTCAACCTTCTGGGAGCAAGTAATCCTCTGCCTCAGTCTCCCAAGTAGCTGGGACTGCAGCCAAGAGTCACCACCCTTGGCTAATTTTTTTTTTAACTTTTCTTTTGTAGAGACAAGGACTTGCTATGTTAGCCAGGCTGGTTTCGAACTCCTGGCCTCAAACAATCCTGCTGCTTCTGCTTCCCAAAGTGCTGAAATTATAGGCATGAGCCATGTTTGCATTTTTTTGTTTGTTTCTTTTTTGTTTTTTGCCTGTTTGTTTTTACAATGATTGTGCCATATTTGAATTTTCTTTCTTTTCTTTTCTTTTTTTTTTTTTTTTTGAGACGGAGTCTCCCTCTGTCACCTGAACTGGAGTGCAATGGCGTGATCTTGGCTCACTGCAACCTCTACCTCCTGGGTTCAAGCAATTCTCCTGCCTCAGCCTCCTGAGTAGCTGGGATTACAGGCATGCGCCACCACGCCTGGCTAATTTTTGTATTTTTAGGAAAGACAGGGTTTCACCATGTTGGTCAGGCTGGTCTCAAACTCCTGACCTTGTGATCTGCCCACCTCGGCCTCCCAAAGTGCTGGGATTACAGGCGTGAGCCACCGTGCCCAGCCTTTTTTTTTTTTTTTTTTGTTTTGAGACAGAGTTTTGCTTTTCTTGCCCAGGTTGGAGTATAATGGCACGATCTTGGCTCACTGCAACCTCTGCCTCCCGGATTCAAGCGATTCTCCTGTCTCATCCTCCCAAGGGACTGAGATTACAGGCATGCGCCACCATGCCTGGCTAATTATGTATTTTTAGTAGAGATGGGGTTTCTCTGTGTTGGTCAGGCTGGTCTTGAACTCCTGACCTCAGGTNCCTCTGCCTCCCGGATTCAAGCGATTCTCCTGTCTCATCCTCCCAAGGGACTGAGATTACAGGCATGCGCCACCATGCCTGGCTAATTATGTATTTTTAGTAGAGATGGGGTTTCTCTGTGTTGGTCAGGCTGGTCTTGAACTCCTGACCTCAGGTGATCTGCCCTCCTCGGTCTCCGAATTTCTTGTAAAGGAAGAATAAAGACCAGAAGGGCCTATGTCATGCTAATAGTGGGTGAGGGGGAACAACTTGGGGTTTGAGTTTCCCAGTTGAATTTTCTTTTTTTTTTTTTGGAGACGGAGTCTCCCTCTGCCGCCCAGGCTGGAGTGCAGTGGCCGGATCTCAGGCCCCGGCAAGCCCCACCTCCCGGGTTTACGCCATTCTCCTGCCTCAGCCTCCGGAGTAGCTGGGACTACAGGTGCCCGCCACCTCGCCTGGCTCGTTTTTTTGTATTTTTTAGTAGAGACGGGGTTTCACTGTGTTAGCCAGGATGGTCTCGATCTCCTGACCTCGTGATCGCCCGTCTCAGCCTCCCAAAGTGCTGGGATTACAGGCTTGAGCCACCGCGCCCGGCCTCCCAGTTGAATTTTCTGCAACAAATATGTATCAGTGAAACTAGAAAAGTATTTTAAAATGAGACTACATATGTAAATTGTTCAGAGTAGCAGTGCTGTTGGAACAGAACACCTGCCATACTGGGAAGTTTTCTATCTGCACTGTCCGAGACTGGAGTCACTGAAGCCACTATGGCTGTGGGCTCTTGACATATGGCTAGTGCAGCTCAGGAACTGGATTTTTAATTTATTTAATTTTGACGGTGTTAAATTTAGGCCAGGTGCAGTGGCTCACGCATATAATCCTAGTGCTTTGGGTGGCTGAGGCAGGAGGATCACCTGAGTTCAGGAGTTCAAGACCAGCCTAGCCAACATGGTGAAACCCTGTTTCTACCAAAAAAAACAAAAACAAAAATTAGCCGGGCATGGTGGCGGGCACCTGTAGTCCCAGCTATTCAGGAGGGTGAGGCACAAGAACTGCTTGAACCTGGGAGGTGGAGACTGCAGTGAGCCGAGATTGTACCACTGCACTGTAGCCTGGGTGACAGAGTGAGATCCTGTCTCAAAAAAACAAAACAAAACAAAAAAATTAAATAGCTCTGTCTTGAGAGCATCGAATAGGACAGACTGTGAGGGTGACAGGGTGATGCTGGGTCTTAGGAGTGAGTTTCCTGCCTTATCACCATCTGAGCCCCTCCTGATGGGTGCTTTCTCCCTTATCCTTTCTCTCCTCCCAGGCTTCAGAGCATCCTCTGTTCAGGGTCCCTCCTGCCTCAGGTTCCTTCTCCAACATGTACAGAGGACAGGGGTTCCTCGGTCAAACCCCTGCAGGTGTGTGTGTGTCATGGTGGGGGTATCTCCTGCAGGTGAGAGCCCAGGCCCAGCACCACCTTGCTGTGGGGATCTTGGGCAAGTCACCTCCCCTTTCTGGGCCTCAGTTTCTTCATCTGTATAATGAGGGTATTGGCCAGAGATTCCATAAAGGCCCCATGGCCCTTTGTCTTCTTCTTCTTTTTTTTTGAGACGGAGTCTCTCTCTGTCGTCCAGGCTGGAGTGCAGTGGCACAATCTCAGCTCACTGCAAGCTCTGCCTCCCGGGTTCACACCATTCTCCTGCCTCAGCCTCCCAAGTAGCTGGGACTACAGGCGCCCCCCACCATGCCTAGTGAATTTTTTGTATTTTTAGTAGAGATGGGGTTTCACCATGTTAGCCAGGATGGTCTTGATCTCCTGACCTCGTGATCCGCCCGCCTCGGCCTCCCACAGTGCTGGGATTCCAGGCTGAGCCACCGTGCCCGGCCTCATGGCCCTTTGTCTTCTAATTGCTGAGATCACCGGTTGAGGTCCTTGGCCATGGTCAGGTGTGCTGGGCACTGCTGGGCAAGGGACACTTAAATGAGGTAACAGAAAGGACTTTCTGCTTTGGGAGGCCGAGGTGGGAAGATTGCTTGAGCCCAGGAGTTCAAGACCAGCCTGGGCAATATAGTGAGACTTCATCTGTACAACATAGTGAGACTTCATCTCTGCAATAAAAAAAACAATTAGCGGGATGCAGTGGTGGGTGTGGTCCCACCAGCTACTCAGGAGGCTGAGGTGGGAGGATCGCTGGAGCCCAGGAGCTCAAGCTCGCAGTTAGCTGGGATCTTTCCATTGCACTGCAGTGAGACCTTATCTCAAAAAAAGAACCCAAAAAACAAAAAAGGCCGGGGGCGGTGGCTCACACCTGTAATCCCAGCACTTTGGGAGGCCGAGGCGGGCGGATCACAAGGTCAGGAGATCGAGACCATCCTGGCTAACACGGTGAAACCCCGTCTCTACTGAAAACACAAAAAATTAGCCGGGTGTTGTGGCGGGCGCCTGTAGTCCCCGCTACTCTGGAGGCTGAGCCAGGAGAATGGCGTGAATCCGGGAGGCGGAGCTTGCAGTGAGCCGAGATCGTGCCACTGCACTTTAGCCTGGGCGACAGAGTGAGACTCTGCCTCCAAAAAAAGAGAAAAAAAGGACTTTCTGGCTGGAAGACTAACAAGGCGCTGGGATGGGTGAAGTGTGTGATGATGGGTGTGTCACGGGGCCCAGAGAGCTCTCTGCCTGTTGATCCAGCTTGCCTCTGGCAGTTCGTTGCTCTGTACTCTTCCTCAGATCCTGACTTTATTTTGGCACTTACCAATCTCTGTTGTCACTGATCTATTTTTATCTCTGTCTTTCCCGATAGATTTCAAGATGTTCACAGAGAAAGAGTCTGCCGAGCTCACCTCTGGATACCCCAGCTCCTACATGAAGCAAATGTTTCTTTTTTCATTTTTTGAGACAGTCTCGCTGTGTCGCCCAGGCTAGAGTGCAGTGTCCCATTCTTGGCTCACTGCAGCCTCCGCCTCCCAGGTTCAAGTGATTCTCCTATCTCCGCCTTCTGAGTAGCTGAGACTTCAGGTGTGTGCCACCGCACCCAGTTCAATTTTGGTTTCACCATGTTGGCCAGGCTGGTCTGGAACTCCTGACCTCAGGTGACCCACCCGCCTTGGCCTCCCAACACGCTGGGATTACAGGTGTGAGCCATTACGCCTGGCCCAGATGTTTCTTTTTCTTTCTTTTTTTTGAGATGGAGTCTCACTCTATCGCCCAGGCTGGAGTGCAGTGGTACGACCTCGGCTCACTGTAACCTCAGCCTCCGGATTCAAGTGATTCTCCTGCCTCAGTCCCCCATGTAACTGGGATTACAGGCTAGCGCTGCCACACCTGGCTAATTTTTGTATTTTTAGTAGAGATGGGGTTTCACCAGTTGGCCAGGCAGGTCTTGAACTCCTGACCTAGAGTGATCCAGCCACCTCAGCCTCTTAAAGTGCTGGGATTACAGGTGTGAGCCACCATGCCCGGCCCCAGACAATGTTTCTACAGGTTTGAAGAACAGAAGCATGAACAGTTCCTTTGCAACCTCTCCCTGGCTTTTCCTCTTTGGGGTTAGAGTTAAGCTCCATGGCTAAAGGACCCAGACTTGAGAAAAAATACAAAGTCAACAGAATTTGGAGACATTTTGTCTTGCTTTCTGCCTCTTTGAAAGTGACTTTTTCCCTCAACTTCTCAAACTCCAACCTTCCCTTTCTCCTGAAAAGCAGGAGAGTGTTCAGTGGGTTGTCCCCACACCGGGGCACTTACCTTTTTGTTGTTGTTTGTTTGTTTGTTTTGAGACAGAACCTCCCCTGTTGCCCAGGCTGGAGTGCAGTGGCACGATCTTGGCTCACTGCAACCTCTGCCTCCCGCGCTCTAGTGATCCACCACCTCTGCCTCCCAAGTACCTGGGACTACAATCACGCACCACCCTGCTCTGCTAATCTTTTGTATTTTTTGTAGAGACAGGGTTTCACCATGTTGCCCAGGCTGGTCTCAAACTCCTGGGCTGAAGCAATCCACTCACCTTGGCCTCCCAAGGTGCTGGGATTACAGGCGTGAGCCACCGCGCCCAGCCCATTTCTTTGGTTTTCTTTTCTTTTCTTTTTCTTTTTTTTTTTGAGACATGGTCTTGCTCTGTCACCCAGGTTGGAGTGTGGTGTGGTGGCGCACAATCACAGCTCACTGCAGCCTCAACTTCCACCTCCCACCTCAAGCAAGCCTCCCACCTCAGACTCCTGAGTAGCTGGGACTACAGGTGTGAGCCACCATGCTCAGCTAACTTTTTCATTTTTTTGTAGAAACAGGTTCTCACTATGTAGCCCAGGCTGGTCTCAAACTCCTGACCTCAAGTGATCTTCTTGCCTCGGCCTCCTGTGGTGGAACTACAGGCATGAGCCACTGCACCCAGCCACACCTGCATGTTACATGAAGAAGTAATGCCTAACCTGAATGTGGCTTGTCACACTTCAGTTACAGGCAGGAGCATTGTCGTCCGACCTGGGTTCATCCTGGGTCTGCTGTTCACTAGCTGTGTGTCCATGAGTGAGTTCCCTTTATCCTTCTGAGCCTCAGCTTGCTCATCTGTAAAATGGAGTCCAGTGACACCTCCCTGGCCATTCTCCAGGTTGCTGTGAGGATACAATGATTCAGTCCAGCACACAAGAAGCATCTGTGAGCTGTAAGGGCCTGAACAGAAAAAGGGTTCATATTGCCATGACTTTGGGCTAGGGTGGGGCCTTCCCACACCCTCGAATCATACCAGAGCCGATGACAGTGGCTGTGCGTGGAAGCCACCTCCTTTTTAATCTTACAGCTGACAAGTAGAGAGGGTAGCCCTGGTATTGCTTTCATCTTTAGCCTCGCCCATGGGGGAGGGTGACAGAGAGGCCAGGGAAGCCCAGTGGAGCCCAAATCTTGCTCCTCTCCTAACCTGGAGCTTCTCACTGGCCTGACCATCCAGTACTGAGGACCCCTCCGGTGGTCAGAACACAGGTCCCAGATCTGTCTTTCCTTTCTTTCTTTCTTTTTTTTTTTTTGAGACAGTCTTGCTCTGTCGCCAGGCTGGAGTGCAGTGGTGCAATCTCAACTCACTGCAACCTGCACCTCCCAGGTTCAAGTGATTCTCCTGCCTCAGTCTCCACAGTAGCTGAGACTAAAAGCATGCACCACCACGCCTAGCTAATTTTTGTATTTTTAGTAGAGACGGAGTTTCGCCATGTTGGCCAGGCTGGTCTTGAACTCCTGACCTCAGGTGATCCGCCCTCCTCAGTCTTCCAACGTGCTGGGATTACAGGCGTGAGCCACTGCGCCCAGCCCCAGACCTGTCTTTACTCCCCACCACCCTGACTCCATAAGCCTCCCCTCTACCAAGCTGGGAGCCTGCCCTTGAGTTGGCTTTGCACACAGACACCATCTTAGGTATTCCCACAGCCCCCAGGGCCTGGTCACTCATTAGCCATGTCAGTCTCTCCATCCTAAGTTCTTTATTTGTGTAGATATGGGGACACCAGGACCAGAGAGCTGATGTTACCAGCTCAGTGTCACACAGCACATCTGAGCATCAGTCCCCAAATCCCCAGAATGCTAGATGTCTCCAGCTCTTCCTCACGGGAATGCTTTTTCTTTCCCTTCTTTCTCAAAGCTTCCCTCTGGCTTCCCTTTTGATTTCAGTGGGTTGTTCCCACCCCAGGGGCACCTGCATTTTATTGTTTTGTTGTTGTTGTGTGTTTCTCTTCCCTTTGGCTTCCCCTGCCTGCTTTTTTTCTTTTTTAAGACAAAGTATTACTCTGTCGCCCAGGCTGGAGTACAGTGGTGCAATCTTGGCTCACTGCAACCTCTGCCTCCCGGGTTCAAGCAATTCTCCTGCCACAGCGTCCCGAGTAGCTGGGACTACAGGCATGCGCCACCATGCCCCACTAATTTTTGTATTTTTAGTAGAGACAGGGTTTCACTGTGTTGGCCAGGCTGGTCTTGAACTCCTGACGTCGTGATCCACCTGCCTCGACCTTCCAAAGTGCTGGGATTACAGGCACGAGCCACTGCACCCAGCCGCCTTTGGCTTTCAAGCATGGACAACCCCTTTGAAGCCCCCAAGCCCCAGAGTGCTGGGCTGGAGTCTCCTTCCCGCTCTGAAAGCCATCCTCATTCTTCTCACTGCCACAGACTGAGAAGCCCCTTCCTCAGGTATCTTGCCCTCTGGGTTGTGGGCCAGGCAGTGCTGATGCCTGAAATAACTGCATAGCTACTCACACCATGGATACCCTCTCTCCCACTGCAACCCCAGGACATGACCAAAGCCATCCTGCTATAGAACACGGTCCCTTTTTGCCTCTTATGCTTCCTCCAATGCTTGGAGAAACCTCCCCTAACCCCCATCAGAAGGAAGCTCTACATCTTGAAACCTCCCGGCCCCCCGCAGGCCCTATGGCAGCATTGATCTCTGCCTGCCTCTGTACTAACGGGGTGTGTGTGCGTGTGTGTGTGTCTGTCTGTCTGTCTGTCCCCACTAGCTTGTGAGCTCCATGACAGCAGAAACCACGTCTTGCTCCTCTGTGTCTCCACTGCCTGTCACAGAGCCCGAGCTCAAAACCAAGTTTCTTGAATTTAATTGAACCTAAAGCTGGGTGGTTTGGGGGTCACAAACCTGGACTCCATGGCTACCAAACCATGATAAGAGCTTCAAGACCAACAGAGGAGAAAATGAAGAAGGAAGGGAACCCCTCCTTGGCCCCTTCTTCCTCAGCAGCTGGATTCCCATCTCTCAGGTCTTCCCACCCTTGGCCTGGCTGGGCCACACTTGGCTGAGAAGCTAAAGTGGAGGAGGCCGGTCAGAGAGACATCAGGTCTGTGTTGGTGACTTGTCTCTTGCATGAGTTCACTTAATGACCAATTTCATGGGAAATCCTCTCTTCTCCATCTCCACCCTCAGTATGGGTGACTGGGGCTGACCCAAACTAGAAAAAGGACAGAGGGACCCCAATTAAGTAATGGCTGGAAACAGCGCCAGGTAGGAGTGGATGGTCTCTTACCTAGGGTGGTATGGAGAGGACTCAGTCTTCCTACAGGAGAGCAAGGAACAGAACTCCAGAACAGCCAGAGAGACACTCAGATCTTTCTAAAGTGTTTACTTGAGACTTATCTTCAGGGAGGCTCATGCCTGTAATCCCAGCACTTTGGGAGGCTGAGGCAGGTGGATCACCTGAGGTCAGGAGTTCGAGACCAGCCTGGACAACATGGTAAAATCCAGTCTCTACTAAAAATACAAAAATTAGGCTGGGCACAGTGGCTCAAGCCTGTAATCCCAGCACTTTGGGAGGCTGAGGCAGTCAGATCACCTGAGGTTGGGAGTTCGAGACCAACCTAACCAACATGGAGAAACCTCATGGAGAAACTCTACTAAAAATACCAAATTAGCTGGGTGTGGTGGCTCATGCCTGTAATCCCAGCTACTTGGGAGGCTGAGGCAGGAGAATCACTTGAACCTGGGAGGTGGAGGTTGCGGTGAGCCGAGATTATGCCATCTCACTCCAGCCTGGGCAACAAGAGCAGAACTCTGTCTCAAAAAACAAAACAAACAAACAAAAACCAAATTAGCTGGGTATGGTGGCATACACTTGTAGTCCCAGCTGCCCAGGAGGCTGAGGTAGAAGAGTCGCTTGAACCCCGGAGGTGGAGGTTGCAGTGAGACGAGATCGCGCCATTGCCCTCCAGCCTGGGTGACAGAGCAAGACTTTGATTCAAAAAAAAAAAAAAAAAAAAAAAAAAAAAAAAATCAAAGTAAGGCAACAAGAGAGGGATAAAAGACTACAAATAGTGTACACTGCTTGGGTGATGGGTGCACCAAAATCTCACAAATCACCGCTAGAGAACTTACTCATGTAACCAAACACCACCTGTTCCCCAATAACCTATGGGAATAAAAATTATAAAAACTACTTAATGCCAGATACATGCTGAGAAATTAAACTGAAATAATTTGTTTCACTTAAAAATAAAACAAAACAAAAAAACAAAGTAACCTCAGGCTGAGGCTGGCAGGGCGCAGAGACTGGGAACCCAGACCTCTCAGAATCACCTCTGGTGCTTTTGTAATCAGAGCCAGCTTTGTGGATGGTTGCCTGGAGGCAGGCGCATGGCTGAGGTGGCACCGCTGGGCCTGGGATATCATCTGGACAGTCGGCCTTGGGGTATGGGGGGACCAAGGCGGGAGTACTCTCTTGGGAGGCCCTGAGTCTGGGAGGCAGCACTGCTGTCACCACCCCGACTGCTCTTCTGGCTGCCTGGGTGACTCAGGACCTGCCAGCAGGCCCGAATGTGCTGGGACAAGTCTCAGCCTCCCCTCCTTCCCCACACGCCTCCTCGCAGCCTAGCGGGGACCAGGCTTCCCCCTTCCATCCGCATCTGGAGGTTGGCTGCAAGCTGTCAGGCCCGTGGGCCACTGCTGGCTGCTTCCCCAAGCCCTGCCCAGCCCTGTTCCTGGGCAGATCAGAGCCCTCCCTGGGGCCCCAGATGGCTGGCAGCATTCTAACAGGTCATTCCCCTAGGGTGAGATCCTGGGGTGCTGTGGGGCAGGCACTCATACCTGACACCCACGAGCCTCACTGGTGTCCTAACAGTTGGGCAGCACGGATACGATTATCCCCATGTTTCAGTTGGAGAAACTGAGACCCACAATCTCCACAGTCTCGACTCAAAAGCAGGCCTCTTGATTCCTGCTCTCCTTCCTAGACCCCACACCCAGGACCACGGGCTGGAGGTGGGAGGGAACCACAGACTAATACACTTGTGGAGTTGGGGTGGAGGCAGCCATCTTGGGTCAAATAGGCCGAATCCAGTCCTCTCTCAAGCTGGGGCTTGGCCTCTTGGGACTGGACCAGCTTTGTCTACCAGACCGAGGGAGGGGAGAGGCTGCTGGGAATAAGCAGGTTCTGGGTTCCCAGGGAAGAGGAACCCTGAGGACCTCTATTAGGCCTTTCAGTGTCAGAGGCTGAGGCTCACTTAGCCACCCTTGGTCTTGTATGTTCCTGTGGGGTCGGCTTTAGACTTCTCTGAACAGTTCTTCTGCACCTTAACATCTCACAGGGTCAGGAATGAGGAGCAGTAATAAATCTCGGGTTAATCCATTATGTTCTAGGCCTTGTGCTTAAGTCTTGATCTGCAGAATGTCAAGTCTCCTGCACTCAAGCCTGTGAGCCAGTTTCATGTCACCTCCTTTCCTCCTGGAAGATGAGGATATTGGGCTGAGAGCAGCTAGAACCCCGTCCAAGGTGAGTAGCAGCACTAGGGTTTGAGCCTAGGTCTGCTGGCTCCTTAATATTAGGATCCAGACTTGACTTAAGGGCCCTGGCTTTGAAGGGGAAATTGAGCCTGCCACGAAGATCCCTCCAGGTGCCCTGGCTACAGCGCCCCTGCTCTCCCACCCTGTGGCCCCAAGTCTTTCTTCCTCCCTTCCCTCCCTCCATAGCTCAGAACCACTCCAGAGTAACCTGGGCTGGCAAGGGTTAAGTCACCTCCTGCTGGCCTGTGTTGTCTGCCTGCTTTGCTGTTTGCCAGGGCTGCACCTGTTGTAGCCCTATAGTTTTGATGAGGTTGGCAGGGAGTGCCAGCTCGTACGGGCATGGTAAACATGCCACCTGCCTGCTCAGTGCTGCCAGAGCAGTAATGTGCCAATTCCAGCACGAATTCTTAGCTACTCCCTCCCTAGTGGACCCAGGCTGAGGGGGGCATACCAGCCTGGCTGAGACCTCCAGACCCTCAGGTAAGGGACTGGGACCTGCATGACAGATGCTCTGGAAAGGACCTGCCTTTGGCCCTGCATTCTGAAGGAGAATGGTCCCCAGCAGAGGAGGCAACCCCAGTGAAGGAGGCCAGGTTGAAGTGGGGACAATGCACTCCCTTTTTCTTTTTTTTTTTAAAATTTGAGACGGAGTTTCACTCTTGTTGCCCAGGCTGGAGTGCAATGGCACAATCTTGGCTCACTGCAACCTCTGCCTCCCAGGTTCAAATGATTCTCCTGCCTCAGCCTCCCCAAGTAGCTGGGATTATAGGCATGTGCCACCACGCCCGGCTAATTTTGTATTTTTAGTAGAGATGGGGTTTCACCATGTTGGTCAGGCTAAGCTCAAATTCCTGACCTCAGGTGATCCACCCACCTCGGCCTCCCAAAGTGCTGGGATGACAGGGGTAACCCACCATGCCGGGCTGCACTCCCTTTTTTCCAAAGGGCGAGAAGGCCCAAACACAAACAAGGAAGCATCAGTGAGCATCAGCGTTCCGGATGGGCAGGGCTTTATTAGACACGTTGTCATGATAAGGCCAACACAGGCTGGTGTTCTGTCCTTTTTGCAGATGACCCTGTGTAGCTGGGGCTGGTCTTCCCCCACCTCCTCTGTTCGCTGTCAGTCTCAGGATCAGCTGAGCATGCCCGCCACCCTCCCTCCCTTTTTCCTCCTCCCTTTCAGTGTGGGCTGTGGTTGGCAGTGACATTTAATTCAGGGAAGGCACCTGACCTTGGGGAGGAATGTGGGAAATGTCTGCAGACTGGGGCAGTCACCCCCCACCTGGAGCCCAGGAATGTGGGCTCTAGGCCACCTGCGGCCCCCAAGGGAGGTGAGTGCAGGGTCCAGGAATGACACTGTTGGAAGACCCTGGCAAGGTCACCTAGTGAAACTCCTACATTGTACAGAGGGTGAGGATGAGCCACCAATGCCCAGCCACGTGGCACCAGCACAGCCTTCTCTCCAATCTGGTGATGGCACTGTCCCTGACTCTTGGTGTCTCCTCAAGCCTGAGGCCACAAGTACAGCGGCAACTTTTGATTTGTCAGACCCACAGAACTGCAGAAAGTCCAAGCCCTTCGGAGTGAGCTGCTGCACATCCTCTATCACTGATGTGGCGACTGAGGTGCAGACAGATGTGAGTTGGCTGCCATCTACTCACTGTGGGCCAGGACCCAGGTCTCTGGGGTGGGTGCATTTCCCACCATCCCTCCTGTTCCCGATGCTGGAAGTCAGCATCTCCTCTTCATCCCAGCAGGGAGATTCAGGTGGCCTCTCCGAAACTCCCACAGGATTACTGCTGGGAGTGCAGTGCCTTCTGGGGTGCCCATCTGTGTGAACTGCTGGGAGTGGGCTCTGCAGCCACAGAGGGCCTGGTCACTACACTGAAGCCCACGCTCCAGCACCTGGAGAGCAGGTGCTCTGTGCTCTGGCTGACCGCTGAGAAAACCAAGCTAACTCCAGCAGCTGCCTTCTTTGGGGCTGCAATGGGAGAAAAGGTTAGAGTAAGGACTCTGCTGCCCTCTTGTGGCCCCACTTGGGCATTGCTGCTGTCATTCAGGCTGCTGGCAGCTCAACTGCTCTGAGCTATGGAAATCTCTCTCCTAATTGCCCTCCCATGGACTCCAAGAGTCCTGGATGGGGTATATATCATTCCTCCTATCACACCACTTAGGCCATGCCTTGTTCCTTGTCAGATCCTGGAGGAAGAGGGCCTCAGGTCAACAGATGACGCCCGGCCTATGTTACCCAGAATGCTTGGGTGCGGGGAGACACCTGGTGGTTCCCACAGACACAACCTAATCAACCAACACCAGACAGGATGGTTTGAAAATTTAGAGGATATTTATTTCTCAGGAAGGTGCACAACAGCTGGCAGGCACTGCTTTCCCTGCTCTAGGGGATTCCTCTCTCCTTTTCCAAGAAATCCCCTCTCTTCTTGGAAGTGCCCATGGGAGGCTGGGATGTGAAAAACCATACACAACACTCCAGAGCCTTAAAAAAATAAAACAACCTCCTCCACATGAATACACACTTACAAAATAAATAGACAGATAAAAGAGGCCACACGCCTCCCATCCCGGCTGTAGGGCTGCTTGGGGAGAGAAGGGCTGGGTGGCTTGGTCCCACTTCTCCCAGCCAGGATGATCCAGAGGCTAAATGGAATGGAACGGCCCTGGCTTCAGAGAGGACAGGGCAGGACCTCTCCCGGTGCTCAGCAGGGAAGACGCTAGGAGCATGGGTAGGGAACAAAAGAACAAATAAATAAATAAATAGAACCCAACAGCACTCTCAGAGGCCTAAGGGCTTAGGGTGAGGCTCAGGGGGGCCCTGGGGCCTATTTCCCTGAAAATAGCAGATCCAGTACAGGCAGAAAGAACAACAGGGAAAACACAAGCCACACCCACCTGGCCTGCAGAGCCCAGCCCCAGAAGGAGGCCACAAGTCAGCTCTACAGGGAGGAGGGGTGGGGTTGGGGGTGCTGAGCTCCACACTAGCTGCTCTGAGCCTGCTTTCTGGCTCTAGAGGTGCCTGAAGGCTAGGGACCCTCCCATCCCTGTGTTCTCTGAGGCCAGCAGAGCCTCCTCCCTCACTCTCCAGCCTTCATCCTCACCATCTCCACCAGAGGAAACCGTAGCTATCTCTGAGGTGGGCTCTTTCCTAGGAAAGTTGAGGCAGAGCCCTCTCCTCTTATTCTTAATGGCCTTCCTGACCCGGGGCATCCTGAGGGTCAGCTGGGAGAAGTCCTTGTGTAACTATAAATAATCAAAACAATCCAATCCCGTGTCCACCTCTGCTCCACTTGGCCACAGGTGCCCCCACTATATCCAGCCAGGGCTGCATTCTAAGCTCCTTTCAGGCCAACAGGGAGAAGGTGTCAGACAGAAGCAAGTACAGAGAAGGGGGCAGGAGCTGCTGGAATGGACAGTTTGGGCAGGAGGCCAAACTGGACACACGAAGAAGTCCAAGGGTCCCTCCTGGAGCAGTGTGGCCAGCTGGGGGCCGGAGAGCACAGGGTCGGCATGGCTGGCCACTCAGCTGGGCAGCAACACGTGCTCCAGGAGGTAGGTGAGGGAGTCCCAGTGCTTCCAGAGGAGGAACAGGACGAGGACCAGGAGGGCGGTGCTGGTGATGCGCAGGCGTGTCTTCATGAGGGGTGTGATGAAGTTGGCGACGGTGGACACGAACACCAGCAGCACGGCCATGAGCGCCAGGATCACGTTGATGAACTTGCCCAGCAGCGCCCGCGCGTTGGCGTTCTCCACGCCCTCCAGCTGCACCACCTGCTGCTGTTGCTGCTGCAGCTCCAGCTTGGTGACCCGGGTCAGGCAGGACTCCACGGCCTCCTGCGGGGGCAGAGGGGCTGGCATGTGGGTGCTCAGGATGGGCAGGACCCCTAGCCTGAAAATCTACCTACCCCACTGGGAAGGTGCCTGTAACGAAGCCTCCTCTCCAAAGGCCAGGAGGAGTGGAGGTTGACTAGCTGTAACTTGGGTCAGAGCCCTTTAAGGATGACTCTCTGGGGAGGATGCTAGGAAATGAGAGTCTTGATTACTAGGGATGGAGAGGAGCTGGCCCGATCCCAGCTAGCTCCCTCTTGAGGCAGGCTGGAGCCTGGGAACTCCAATTACTCATTTGCAAGGCTGCCATCAAAGAGGTAGGGGGCATGGTGGCCCTTGCCCTGTGGGCTTGCCTCTGCACAGTGCATGCTCTCAGCTTCAGGCCTGTCTTGCTCATCTACACTCGGCCCCGCTATGGTGCCCTCTTCGTCCACGTGCCTATCTGCCCCGGCCAACAGGCCAGCCTGTGTCTATCGTGCCCCACCAGACAAGAATCCTAACCCTCTGGCTGCTGCCAGCTCTACCAGCACATCTGGGGGCCTCCCACGGTTGCCCTGGCCATACCTGGATGTCCCGCGCCCTCTCATAGGACTGGTAGGCCACCTTCTCCTCCATGCTGGCCAGCTCCTGCTTCAGGTTCGTCATCTCGTTCTGGTGAAGCTCAGTCAGGTCGTTGAGCTGCTCCTCCAGCCGCTCATACCTGGCGGAGGGAGAGACTGACACCAGTCCTGGCTCCCAGAGCCTCCCTTCTCTCCCATGGTTGATTCATTCATTCTCTCAATAAACAATGATTCAGCCCACCCCACGTGTCCAGTTCTGCTCTGTTCTAATTTTAACAGCAACAACAATGAAGCTACTCTTTACACAGCACTTAGGTGCAGGCATTGTGCTAAGCGTCTTGCCTACATGACCTCATAGGATCCTCCCTGCAATCCCGTGAGATAGGTGCCAGTGTCATCTCCATTTTACAGCGGAGAAGACTGAGGTGTGGAGGCTGAGGAGCTGCCTAGGATCACACAGCTCAAGAAGGGAGGAGTTAAGGATTGGCCGACTTCAACCTGGGCTCTTAAGCCTTGGGCTCAGATGCTTTCTGGGTACCAGGGATACATGGGTGTGGAGGACACAATCCCCGCTCTGAAGGCACAAAATAGTGTAAGATGACTATTATGTGAGGAGTGGATAATTTTTAGGTGGGGCTCCCCTTCAATCTTCCAAACCTTCTTCGTATATATGGAGAAGAAAAAGAGAAAGTGCTAGCTAAGGAGAAGATCCCCCCGCGAGCCCAGGGAGCAAGCGGCAAGTACTGCAGAGGCACACAGCAAAGGGCAGCACAGGGCCGAAGGGAGACACAGAAGGAGAGGCCGAGAGACGCCAGCTCCGTTGCAGGCTGGCCCCAGGAGCTCCGACTAGAGGTTCAAGTTTCCCAAGTTACATAGTCACATGCTTCAGCTTTACAGGTCTGGACTCATTATATCTTTATGACCCTATGAAGAAGGGATTAATGTCGTCCCTGACTTGAGGTCAGGAGATCGAGACCAGCCTGACCAACATGGGGAAACCCTGTTTCTACTAAAAATACAAAAAAATTAGCTGCGTGTGGTGGTGCAGGCCTATAATCCCAGCTACTCAGGAGGCTGAGGCAGGAGAATCGCTTCAACCCAGGAGGCGGAGGTTACAGTGAGCTGAGATCGTGCCACTGCACTCCAGCTTGGGCAACAGAAAGACTCTGTCTCCAAAAAAAAAAAAAGAAGAAAAAAAAGGCTCCTTAGGGCCTCATGCTGGCCCCTTCCAGCTGCCAGGATGCTGCAGATGCTCCTCTGACTGCCTCCACACCCTGGGTCTGAAACCCAGTGCTCCTTGCCTCATCCCAGGTCCGGCTGGACTGCAGGAGGGGCTGGCTGGGCAGGCACCTACCTGTAGCGCTCCTCCTGCAGGCACTGGGTCATGTAGGTGTAGTCCCTCTGCAGCTGAGTCTTCAGGTCTTCCATGGAGTCCTCCAGGTGAGACTGTCCCTCCTTGATCTCCCGTAGCTCTTCCAGCAGAGCATCCAGGTTTCCAGGAGCACCATACAGTGCACTGGACTTAGGGCTCCCCAGTGCTCCGCTGGGCCCAGCCCCCGAGTTGCTGCCGGCCCCGGCTGAGCTGGCGCTGGCACTGGAGCACTCGTCATCGCTGCCATATTTGGGGCTGGAGACGAGTGTGGCACTGCCGCTCAGTGCCCGGGCTGCCTCCTCGGAAGGCCCATCTTCCAGGGGGTCCTTCAGGTGAGCGATGTTGTCAGCACTGCCAAACTTGTTGCGGATGAGGCTGGCAAACTCCCGGGGCTTGGACACCACGGCGGTGTGGGTAGCCTGCGAGAGACCGGAGAGGCTGCCCTTGACGCCCTCCACCACCCCGCCCCCAAAGCCACTGATGCCTGCGCGCACGTTGGCGCCTACGTCCTTCAGCCCCTGCTGCATGTCCCGCAGCACGTCCTTGGGCTGCCGCGAGGGCCCGTTCTGCTCAATCTCCTTCAGGCGCCGGCGGTAGTGCTCCAGCTTCTTGTGCAGCTGGGCGATGGTCTGGGCTGACTTCTGGTTCTTCTTCTCGAACACCTGCTTGATGCGCGACACCTGCTGCTTGTCTGCGTTGTTGGCCAGTTTCAGGTACTCTGCCACGTTGTCATCGCGAGCCTCCTGCTCGATCTTGATCTGCTCGGTGATCTTCAGGATCTTCTGGTGCAGGTGGTCAATGGCGGCCTTGGTCCGCTGGGGGTCCGGTGCCCCGTCGGGCACATCCAGGCTGATGGGGCCGTCAGTGTCACCATGGCCGGCGGGGAGGCTCAGGGCCACCAGGTCTCCCTTGTCGACCTGCGGAAAGAGGCAGGCAGAGGAAGCATGGGTAAACCCTGAGACCACAGGAGTGCCCCTGGATGCCTCTGGACTTGGTTTTTCTACCTGGAAAATGGATGCAGGAGTCCAAAAGAAGACAACCACCACAAGAACTGTATTCCCTGACAGCCACTTACACAGGGCTCTCACATCTGTGCTCTACCAGTCCCCACAGCATCCCTAAAATGCAGTCTAGGCAGAGCTGCTCCTCTTTTGGTCCAGAAAGGTCAAGCAAGTTGTTCAGGGACACACGGCCAGGAAAGGACGAACTTCCAGCCCAGAACTCTTTTATTTATTTGTTTGTTCATCTATTTATTTGAGACAGAGTCTCGCTCTGTTGCCCCAGCTGGACTGCAATAGCGTGATCTCAGCTCACTGCACCCTCCACCTCCCTGGTTCAAGGGATTCTCCTGCCTCAGCCTCCTGAGAAGCTGGTATTACAGGCGCCCACCACCATGCCTGGCTAATTTTTGTATTTTTAGTAGAGATGGGGTTTCACCGTGTTGGCTAGGCTGGTCTCGAACTCCTGACCTCAAGTGATCTGCCTGCCTTGGCCTCCCAAAGTGCTGGGATTATAGGTGTGAACTACTGCGCCTGGCCCCAGCCCAGAACTCTTAAAGCTCCAGCGCATGGACCGGGCAGGTCTGAGGCCTCATTGGAGTCATGGGGTTGGATTTCTGAGGAATGAGACAAATTTTCTCTCTGGACTCAACCGCCTCATAAGGCCTCTCCCAGACCTCTCCCTCAGGGCTGACCAAAGCCTACACTTGGTGTCCTGCCTGCCTGCCCTCACCACCCCATCTTCACTAACGCAGCTCGGTGGGCCACCCTGCCTCTGCTGACACCTCTCCCGGGCCCTCCATTACCTTACAGCTCTCCAGAGTCATTGGTAACCTTTTCCGCTTCATAATGGTAGGAGCCCCCAGTCCTTCCTAGTCTCCCAGAATTGGGAGAGGAGCATGCCCCACCCCCACCCTGCTGGCCGGGTCCCCGAGGACTAAAGCCCCAGAAGGAATTCACAGGCCAAGGGAAGCGGGGACCAGTTTGGGGGCCTGAGGCTACCAGCCGCCCAGCTTTGCAGAGGGTGAATGCGTAGGAAGGAAATGACAGCCCCCTTTACTCCCCACCAGGCGGGCAGGCTTCCTGAGTGCATCAGGGTGGCACCAAAGTTGGAGAGACAAGGAAAGGAGAAGAGAGACTAAGAAAGGATGAGGGGGAGGGAGAAAAAGGAAGGAAAAGGTCGCAGGAGACAGGAAAGATGAGAAATGTAAGGTGGGCTGAAAGCAGGGAGGCCTGAGCCCCGCTCCCCTGGCACCTGGTTCCCCTCAGCCTGTTGGAGGATCTTTCTGTCCACAGCTGAGTCCCCAGTGTCTTATCGCCATGCAACAACGGAAGCAGCAGGAAATGGCTCAACCCCATGTATTTTTACACACAGCACACCCCAAGCAAGGCTGGGTCAGATCATTCGCCCTTAGTATGTACGGGAGGGGGCAGGGGTGTGGGCAGATATATGTGAGGGAAGGGGTTAAACACAAAGAAAGTGGCCCAGTCTAACATGCACCGGAAATGGAAACAGTCCCCGCCAACAACAGGCATAAGTCACTTGGCTTGATTCTGCCAAGGTGCAAAGTTATTGGGAAACATGATTGAAAACAATAGCCCTGCCAAACTCAGGAGCCGGGGGAGGGCAGCTCCTCTGTGGGCTTCCACTGGGGCTTTTCCAGGTTACACTTCCCCTGGGGATGCTGGGGACAACCACAACCCCGTCCCTAATCTCTCCTGAAGTCAGGACTTCCCTCTTATGTTTGCTTTGGGTCTCCCCTCATCCCCTCTTGCCCTCCCAGCAGGTGCTCATACCTTCAGGACTCTACTTCTCAGAATTTCTCACCTTTCATACCCACAGTCTCCCTTAAGTGATCTGCTCCAAGGTCAAACTGTCACCGTAGCCTGACTTAAAACCCTACCCTGCAATTAGGCTGCTTCCTCCTGCCTTGTTCCCTGTAGTGACAGCAAAAAGCCCATCTCTCCATTTTCCTGACCTTCAGTGTCCGTGCTGACAAAATGGGGGTAATCATAGCTACTCTCAGGCCTGTTGTGAGGGCTATACAAGATGATGTCTGGCAAGCACTTGGCATAATGTGAGCATACAGAAGGTGCTCATTAAATGCTGAGTCTGATTCTGGGCAGCGTAATCCCTTTTTTCCCCTGGGAGGAAAAATGCCTGCAATCAAGTTGGCCTAAATTTATTTCAGAGATTATGCCAACAAATTTACTCCGTATTGCTAGAACTACATAAAATTAAGGGTTTTTTTTTGTTTTTTGTCTTTTTTTTTGGAGACAGGGTCTCACTCTGTTGCCCAGGCTAGAATGCAGTGGCACCATCTCAGCTCACTGCAACCTCGGCCTTCTGGGTTCAAGTGATTCTCCTGCCTCAGCCTCCCAAGTAGCTGGGATTACAAGCATGAGCCACCACGCCCAGCTATTTTTTGTGTATTTTTAATAGAAATGGGGTTTCGCCATGTTGGCCAGGCTGCTCTTGAACTCCTTATCTCAGGGGATCCGCCCACCTCAGCCTCCCAAAGTGCTGGGATTACAGGCCTGAGTCACCGCGCCCGGCCCCAAATTAAGTTTTATAGGCAACACACGGCCTTTGATGTTACAGAATCTGGCTCTCTTATAAAGCTGCTGCCCTTTCCACAGATGCCCAGCTCTCTATCACTCTCCTCCTGGGAGAAAGAATATCTAGAAAACGGGTTCTGAGTCTGGCTGCATCACTGCCATTTGCTCATCTTTGTAACAGGGAGAGAGTCTGTCCCACCTACTTAGGGGGAGAGTGGGAGGAGCTAATAAGCAACGGATGTGAAATGTTGTGAAAAGCAAAAGTGCTTTAGGACTATATGGGAGTGTAAAATAGCAAAGTCTCCACCTGCCGTGGCTCCTTCCTGGCAGCTTGGCCCTCTCGTCCCTTGAACTGGCATCTTTCTGGCTTACAAATGGAAAAGCAGAGTTCAAGCTGGCTGTGAAACCCCCATTAATGAGAGGAGAAGAGACACTCCTGGGAAAAACAGCTGGGGCCTGATGGTGGGTGCAGAGGCCTGGGCTGAAGCCCTGGCTCCCTCCCCCACCCCTCTTCTCTACCCTAGGACCCAGACTTGAGTCTAACAGTCCTGCAGCAGGACACCAGCTCCTTCCGTCCCTCCATGGAGGCCTGGACACCTCCTTGGTGACATGAAGGTCTGCAATGCCTGGATTGAGCGCGTCAGTCTCCAGTCACAGAACATATCCCCATTTTATTCTCTTCCCTGTGGAGGACTCAGCTCCACTGGCTTCCAGAAAGGTGGCAAATTTTCCCTATGGCCTCTGGGCTCTTCTCTTTTTCTCAAATTCTAAATGTTTTGGAAAAGGATAAGGATAACAATTATAGTTGGCCTTCTGTATCTGAGAATTTCACATCCATGGATTCAACCAACCATGGATTAAAATAATAACAATAATACAAATTTTAAAATACAGGGGCCAGGTGCAGTGGCTCACACCTGCCAGCACTTTGGAAGGCCAAGGCGGGCAGATCACCTGAGGTTAGGAGTTTGAGACCAGCCTGGCCAACATGGTAAAACCCTGTCTCTACTAACAATACAAAAATTAGCTGGGTGTGGGATGTGGTGGCGGGCGCCTGTAGTCCCAGCTACTCGGGAGGCTGAGACGGGAGAATGGCGTGAACCCAGGAGGCGGAGCTTGCAGTGAACCGAGATTGTGCCACTGCACTCCATCCTGGGCGACAGAGTAAGACTCCATCTCAAAGAAAAAACAAAATTAGCTGGGTGTGGTGGTGTGTTCTGGTTGTTCCAGCTACTCGGGAGGCTGAGGCAGAAGAATCACTTGAACCTGGGAGGCGGAAGTTGCAGTGAGCCAAGACTGCACCACTGCACTCCAGCCTGGGTGACAGAGACTCTGTCTCAAAAACGAAAAAACAAAAAACAAAAAAACAGTGTAACAACTATTTTCTATTTTCCTAGTATTTACATTGTACTAGGTATTGTAAGTAATCTAGAGATGACTTAAAGGAAGGATGTGTGTAGGTTCTATGCAAATACTACACCATTTACTGTATGAGACTTAAGCAATCTGGAGTTTTGGTATCTGCAGGGGGTCTTGGAACCAATCTCCTTCAGACACTAACATTTCTTGACATACGTCAGACTTGTCTCTAAGTGTTTACACCTATTAATTCATTTAATCCCAGTATTAACCTCACAAGATGGGTAGCACTATTATTTCCATTTTACAGGAGAGAAAACCAAGGCCTACAGATATAACTTGCCCAGGACTACACAACTAGTAAGTAAAGAACCTAGAATATAAATCCTGTCTGGCTCCAAAACTCAGGGCCTAACCTCACCTTGGAGGGCTGGGTAGCTCTGACAGATCCACAGCTTAAGATACCTTTGGCTAGGAGAGCTGGCCCTCTGCCACCTTTTCAGGAAGCAAGAGAGTCTAATCAGTGGTTGTCAACCACAGCCCAGCCTCACTCCACAACAATGAAATTGGAATTTCATACAGCTAAGACTGCAGGCTCTTTTTGTTTTTTGTTGAGACAGAATCACTCTGTTGTCCAGGCTGGAGTGCAGTAAGGCAATCACAGTTCACTGCAGCCTTGACCTCCCCAGGCTCAAGTGCTCCTCCCACCTCAGCCTCCCCAGCAGCAAGGACTACAGGTACATGCCACCACACCTGGCTAATTTGTGTTATTTTTTTGTAGAGACAGGGTTTTGCCATGTTGTCCAGGCTGGTCTCAAACTTCTGCGCTTAAGCGATCCTCTTGCCTTGGCCTCCTAAATTGCTGGGATTACAGGCCTGAGCCATGCTGCACTTGGCCAGACTGTAGGCTTTTACACCCCGAGAGAGCAACGAAAAAGAAAGGAGTTCTCCCCAGCCCCATCCTGCCTTCTCCACATCTGAGGGCGTGCAAATCCTTAGAAATGTCCACATATTGGCCACAGCATTTAAAATCACCTCTGAAGACTTATCACGGTGACATCTCCAGCCTTCCTCACTGGAGGTAACCCTTAATCTTACTGGTCTCCATGCAGACTTCCCTTGTCCACCCAGCCCCTTCTCGTACTTAGGGGTGTGTGCGTATATCTGCATGCGTGTGTGCAAACCTGAGAACAAGAGAGAGAAGAGGTTTGTGTGTGTTGTGGGAGGTGGTGGGAGGTGCTTGAGGGAACACTCTGTGGGAGATACCAAGATCCTGTTTGTGGTTTTGGCTTTTAAGGCTGGAACACCTCGGCAACCACTTCCATCTGAATTAACTCCCTTCTATAACTCCCCCTGCCAACCGGAGACTTTCACTATGGACTCACCACGAGATCCTAATTGAGACTCAGCTTATCCCTGCTTGTAGCCTGGAGCCCAACCTCAGGAAAGCATCTAAGAGCTTCTCCCCAACACCAGCCTCCTCCTTAGATCCCGCAGTCCCCACCCCAGCCATCAGGGATGCAAAGAAGGACACAGGGATGTAGGCAGTTTGCCTGGAGCCCCAGACTGCACTGAGACACTCCTCAAATCTAGGATGGGGTAGCCTCCCTCTGGGGCAAACCTCACATTTATCTCACTCGGATCTGCCCTCTTCACACACAGGCTGACCAAACCCAGGAAAGGTTATTTCAGTTTGGAGAACAAGGGAAACATCCTGCATGCTAACAGGAAATAGCAGACATCCCCCCATCCTTCCCCTCCAGGATCTTTAGTCCCTACCCCTACCCCTGGAGGGAACCCAAGACCTCCAGATCCCTGAGAGGCTGTGCTGTCTAGTTACAACTCTGAGAAGGAGAGTTGGAGCTGGCTGGGAAATCCCCACGAATGAGAGAAGAGACATTCCTGGGCCTGGTGTGTGGAGTGGCCTTGAACTGGGATCCTGGTCCTCTTGCCAGCCCCTCTTCTCTACCCCTGGCTCAAGATTCCAGCCTGGGAGCCCTGCAGCAGGACACCAGCTTTTTCCTACCCTTCACAGAGGTTTACAATGCGTGGGATCTGCTGTTCAGTCTCCAATCACAAAACATCACTTTGCTCTCCTTCCCCGTGGAGGGAGCTGGCGTGTCTGAGGAAGGTGGGGAGCTCTCCATGCCCTGCCTTCCGCGGCACACGTACCCAGGGTGACAGCTCCCTTTCAGGACTTGATGGAGAGAGGGCAACCAAGGTAAACAGAGCCAAGAAACTGGCAGACAGGGAGAGGTACAAAGAGGGATTATGCTTTAACAAAGGAAAGAAAATTAGTGAACAAGAAAAAGATGAGAAAGCTGTTCAGAGTGCTAGAACAGGTCAGAGGGTGAGAAAAGGAAAAAGATTTGCCAAAAGACCAGCGATGAGACAGGATACAGGGCCTGCAGAATGTAAAGGAAAGGGCTTTAAAGTTGGAGTTGGGCACTGATTTAGATCCTGGCTCTGTCACTTACCAGCTGAGAGCTATCACGATGAGGCGATGAAACACTGAGTAAAGGGCATAAAGCAGGTGCTTAGCAACAAATACGAACAAATTAAGAGACACTTCACACCCTTAGAATGACTATAATTTTTTTTTTTTTTTTTTTTT